>NC_083722.1:115400006-115736386 GCF_028564815.1 Eubalaena glacialis
CTGAAACATGTAATAAGCACAGCTTAGAGAGCATAGGGCACTTCCACTCATGGGCGTATAAATCGGGAAACCTAAAAATCAACAAGACACAGGCACCCCAAAGTTTAGGGCTGCTCTGTTTCCAAGAACCTCCACTTCGCTACACCTTCAATATCCCAGGAAAGCGAAAAATGGATAAAGAAGTTGTGGTACTTAGGCACAATGGAATATCACTCAACCATGAAATCAATGTCATAAGGCTAGTAGCAGCAGGATGAGTGGATTTAGGTACGATGACTCTCAGTGAAATAAGTCACAGAGAAAAAGACACTTATCCTAAGATATCACTTATAGAGGGAATGTCAAAATCGCTACACTTGAACTGAATTACAAAACAGAACAGAGTCACACATTTAGAAAACACACTATGGCTGCTTAACGGGAAAGGTGAGGTGGGGTGATGCATAAAACAAGGGTTTGAAATTAGCTCAGATACCGTTCCACAAGCCAAATATGTAATAGACAAGACCTACTCCCTGCTCAGTGAACTGGACTCAACAGCCCCTATTCACCGCCCAAGAATATATCTGACTAGTAAGAGTCTTAAAACCTATGTATTGATCTCTCTCTGGAAGTGCATCAAGAGGGTGTAAAGCGGCATAAACACAGCAGTGAAAAGCAGCTAAACCCCATTATAAAAATAGATTACTTAAAAAAAAACCCATAAAACAAAGACAGTGAAAGAGAGAGAAATTCTTACAAAATCCGTTCAGGGGCTCTGATGCAACCTGGATTGACCATATCTAGACCCACAGCTGGATGAGACATGAGGCTGGACACTCTTGGGGCTGAGAGGATTGGTGAGCTTGGGTGAGCAAACGCAGACCCTTTAAAGTCCTACTGCGTGGTACCCATGCCGTGGGTCCCAAATCTCCAGGTTCAAGGGCATCTTCCTACATCGAAAACATGCGTGGGAAACCCAGAAGATGGTACACCGTGTGATCGGGAAAGGGTTCTCAAACGCACCTCATTTCTCCTCTCCTTGTGCTCGGGTTCGCCATTCCAGCCGCTCTACTAACAATCTCCCTACTTGGAGAATCTGCACCTTTAACCTCCTGTTTCGGACAGGTCGCAATTTGGCCTGAGGATGAACGGGAAGACGGGGAACCAATGAGAGACTAGCTCTAGGTGTTGGGACAGGCACAGGTCACTCTATTTTCCCATCAGGAAGAAGAATGAACCACAGGCTCAGCCTGCCCCCCGGAACCAGAATACGGCCTGAAGCAATCCTGCGCTTTGGCGGCCAGCTCCCAAAAAAGCGAGTTGACAAATGGAGCTCAGGGGCACTGCAATTCACAAACCTGCAGAGTTATAAATGATAACTCTCGTCCACAAATATATTGAGGGAAGGCAACGAAGAGGATTTGAAAGCAAGGCAGAATTGCAGGAAACAGGTTTCAGGAGGCAGAGTCGACTCGCCTTGAAAGCACATGAAAAGCGGCAAAGCGTTGACAATGATGCCCTTGGCCAAAAAGGGCGTATGCGTTTTTTCCTGAATATATTCAGGAAAAAACGCATACGCCCTTTTTGGCCAACCAGGCAAGCCGGAAAGGCAAATCAGCGCTACAAAGAAGTCTCGCTTGCCATCGGTCAAAAGGGCCATGCTGAAAAAAGTGTAAAAACCAGAAATGCAGGACAGGCCATGGAGACATGGGAGCCTTGCTACGCTGATGGGCGGGCTGTAAATTGCCAACAGCCACTCTGGAGAAGTGTACGGTGTGTCCCGAAACATGTAATAAGCACAGCTTAGAGAGCATAGGGCACTTCCACTCATGGGCGTATAAATCGGGAAACCTAAAAATCAACAAGACACAGGCACCCCAAAGTTTAGGGCTGCTCTGTTTCCAAGAACCTCCACTTCGGTACACCTTCAATATCCCAGGAAAGCGAAAAATGGATAAAGAAGTTGTGGTACTTAGGCACAATGGAATATCACTCAGCCATGAAATCAATGTCATAAGGCTAGTAGCAGCAGGATGAGTGGATTTAGGTACGATGACTCTCAGTGAAATAAATCACAGAGAAAAAGACACTTATCCTAAGATATCACTTATAGAGGGAATGTCAAAATCGCTACACTTGAACTGAATTACAAAACAGAACAGAGTCACACATTTAGAAAACACACTATGGCTGCTTAACGGGAAAGGTGAGGTGGGGTGATGCATAAAACAAGGGTTTGAAATTAGCTCAGATACCGTTCCACAAGCCAAATATGTAATAGACAAGACCTACTCCCTGCTCAGTGAACTGGACTCAACAGCCCCTATTCACCGCCCAAGAATATATCTGACTAGTAAGAGTCTTAAAACCTATGTATTGATCTCTCTCTGGAAGTGCATCAAGAGGGTGTAAAGCGGCATAAACACAGCAGTGAAAAGCAGCTAAACCCCATTATAAAAATAGATTACTTAAAAAAAACCCCATAAAACAAAGACAGTGAAAGAGAGAGAAATTCTTACAAAATCCGTTCAGGGGCTCTGATGCAACCTGGATTGACCATATCTAGACCCACAGCTGGATGAGACATGAGGCTGGACACTCTTGGGGCTGAGAGGATTGGTGAGCTTGGGTGAGCAAACGCAGACCCTTTAAAGTCCTACTGCGTGGTACCCATGCCGTGGGTCCCAAATCTCCAGGTTCAAGGGCATCTTCCTACATCGAAAACATGCGTGGGAAACCCAGAAGATGGTACACCGTGTGATCGGGAAAGGGTTCTCAAACGCACCTCATTTCTCCTCTCCTTGTGCTCGGGTTCGCCATTCCAGCCGCTCTACTAACAATCTCCCTACTTGGAGAATCTGCACCTTTAACCTCCTGTTTCGGACAGGTCGCAATTTGGCCTGAGGATGAACGGGAAGACGGGGAACCAATGAGAGACTAGCTCTAGGTGTTGGGACAGGCACAGGTCACTCTATTTTCCCATCAGGAAGAAGAATGAACCACAGGCTCAGCCTGCCCCCCGGAACCAGAATACGGCCTGAAGCAATCCTGCGCTTTGGCGGCCAGCTCCCAAAAAAGCGAGTTGACAAATGGAGCTCAGGGGCACTGCAATTCACAAACCTGCAGAGTTATAAATGATAACTCTCGTCCACAAATATATTGAGGGAAGGCAACGAAGAGGATTTGAAAGCAAGGCAGAATTGCAGGAAACAGGTTTCAGGAGGCAGAGTCGACTCGCCTTGAAAGCACATGAAAAGCGGCAAAGCGTTGACAATGATGCCCTTGGCCAAAAAGGGCGTATGCGTTTTTTCCTGAACATATTCAGGAAAAAACGCATACGCCCTTTTTGGCCAACCAGGCAAGCCCGAAAGGCAAATCAGCGTTACAAAGAAGTCTCGCTTGCCATCGGTCAAAAGGGCCATGCTGAAAAAAGTGTAAAAACCAGAAATGCAGGACAGGCCATGGAGACATGGGAGCCTTGCTACGCTGATGGGCGGGCTGTAAATTGCCAGCAGCCACTCTGGAGAAGTGTACGGTGTGTCCTGAAACATGTAATAAGCACAGCTTAGAGAGCATAGGGCACTTCCACTCATGGGCGTATAAATCGGGAAACCTAAAAATCAACAAGACACAGGCACCCCAAAGTTTAGGGCTGCTCTGTTTCCAAGAACCTCCACTTCGCTACACCTTCAATATCCCAGGAAAGCGAAAAATGGATAAAGAAGTTGTGGTACTTAGGCACAATGGAATATCACTCAACCATGAAATCAATGTCATAAGGCTAGTAGCAGCAGGATGAGTGGATTTAGGTACGATGACTCTCAGTGAAATAAGTCACAGAGAAAAAGACACTTATCCTAAGATATCACTTATAGAGGGAATGTCAAAATCGCTACACTTGAACTGAATTACAAAACAGAACAGAGTCACACATTTAGAAAACACACTATGGCTGCTTAACGGGAAAGGTGAGGTGGGGTGATGCATAAAACAAGGGTTTGAAATTAGCTCAGATACCGTTCCTCAAGCCAAATATGTAATAGACAAGACCTACTCCCTGCTCAGTGAACTGGACTCAACAGCCCCTATTCACCGCCCAAGAATATATCTGACTAGTAAGAGTCTTAAAACCTATGTATTGATCTCTCTCTGGAAGTGCATCAAGAGGGTGTAAAGCGGCATAAACACAGCAGTGAAAAGCAGCTAAACCCCATTATAAAAATAGATTACTTAAAAAAAACCCCATAAAACAAAGACAGTGAAAGAGAGAGAAATTCTTACAAAATCCGTTCAGGGGCTCTGATGCAACCTGGATTGACCATATCTAGACCCACAGCTGGATGAGACATGAGGCTGGACACTCTTGGGGCTGAGAGGATTGGTGAGCTTGGGTGAGCAAACGCAGACCCTTTAAAGTCCTACTGCGTGGTACCCATGCCGTGGGTCCCAAATCTCCAGGTTCAAGGGCATCTTCCTACATCGAAAACATGCGTGGGAAACCCAGAAGATGGTACACCGTGTGATCGGGAAAGGGTTCTCAAACGCACCTCATTTCTCCTCTCCTTGTGCTCGGGTTCGCCATTCCAGCCGCTCTACTAACAATCTCCCTACTTGGAGAATCTGCACCTTTAACCTCCTGTTTCGGACAGGTCGCAATTTGGCCTGAGGATTGAACGGGAAGACGGGGAACCAATGAGAGACTAGCTCTAGGTGTTGGGACAGGCACAGGTCACTCTATTTTCCCATCAGGAAGAAGAATGAACCACAGGCTCAGCCTGCCCCCGGAACCAGAATACGGCCTGAAGCAATCCTGCGCTTTGGCGGCCAGCTCCCAAAAAAGCGAGTTGACAAATGGAGCTCAAGGGCACTGCAATTCACAAACCTGCAGAGTTATAAATGATAACTCTCGTCCACAAATATATTGAGGGAAGGCAACGAAGAGGATTTGAAAGCAAGGCAGAATTGCAGGAAACAGGTTTCAGGAGGCAGAGTCGACTCGCCTTGAAAGCACATGAAAAGCGGCAAAGCGTTGACAATGATGCCCTTGGCCAAAAAGGGCGTATGCGTTTTTTCCTGAATATATTCAGGAAAAAACGCATACGCCCTTTTTGGCCAACCAGGCAAGCCGGAAAGGCAAATCAGCGCTACAAAGAAGTCTCGCTTGCCATCGGTCAAAAGGGCCATGCTGAAAAAAAGTGTAAAAACCAGAAATGCAGGACAGGCCATGGAGACATGGGAGCCTTGCTACGCTGATGGGCGGGCTGTAAATTGCCAGCAGCCACTCTGGAGAAGTGTACGGTGTGTCCTGAAACATGTAATAAGCACAGCTTAGAGAGCATAGGGCACTTCCACTCATGGGCGTATAAATCGGGAAACCTAAAAATCAACAAGACACAGGCACCCCAAAGTTTAGGGCTGCTCTGTTTCCAAGAACCTCCACTTCGCTACACCTTCAATATCCCAGGAAAGCGAAAAATGGATAAAGAAGTTGTGGTACTTAGGCACAATGGAATATCACTCAGCCATGAAATCAATGTCATAAGGCTAGTAGCAGCAGGATGAGTGGATGTAGGTACGATGACTCTCAGTGAAATAAGTCACAGAGAAAAAGACACTTATCCTAAGATATCACTTATAGAGGGAATGTCAAAATCGCTACACTTGAACTGAATTACAAAACAGAACAGAGTCACACATTTAGAAAACACACTATGGCTGCTTAACGGGAAAGGTGAGGTGGGGTGATGCATAAAACAAGGGTTTGAAATTAGCTCAGATACCGTTCCACAAGCCAAATATGTAATAGACAAGACCTACTCCCTGCTCAGTGAACTGGACTCAACAGCCCCTATTCACCGCCCAAGAATATATCTGACTAGTAAGAGTCTTAAAACCTATGTATTGATCTCTCTCTGGAAGTGCATCAAGAGGGTGTAAAGCGGCATAAACACAGCAGTGAAAAGCAGCTAAACCCCATTATAAAAATAGATTACTTAAAAAAAACCCCATAAAACAAAGACAGTGAAAGAGAGAGAAATTCTTACAAAATCCGTTCAGGGGCTCTGATGCAACCTGGATTGACCATATCTAGACCCACAGCTGGATGAGACATGAGGCTGGACACTCTTGGGGCTGAGAGGATTGGTGAGCTTGGGTGAGCAAACGCAGACCCTTTAAAGTCCTACTGCGTGGTACCCATGCCGTGGGTCCCAAATCTCCAGGTTCAAGGGCATCTTCCTACATCGAAAACATGCGTGGGAAACCCAGAAGATGGTACACCGTGTGATCGGGAAAGGGTTCTCAAACGCACCTCATTTCTCCTCTCCTTGTGCTCGGGTTCGCCATTCCAGCCGCTCTACTAACAATCTCCCTACTTGGAGAATCTGCACCTTTAACCTCCTGTTTCGGACAGGTCGCAATTTGGCCTGAGGATGAACGGGAAGACGGGGAACCAATGAGAGACTAGCTCTAGGTGTTGGGACAGGCACAGGTCACTCTATTTTCCCATCAGGAAGAAGAATGAACCACAGGCTCAGCCTGCCCCCCGGAACCAGAATACGGCCTGAAGCAATCCTGCGCTTTGGCGGCCAGCTCCCAAAAAAGCGAGTTGACAAATGGAGCTCAGGGGCACTGCAATTCACAAACCTGCAGAGTTATAAATGATAACTCTCGTCCACAAATATATTGAGGGAAGGCAACGAAGAGGATTTGAAAGCAAGGCAGAATTGCAGGAAACAGGTTTCAGGAGGCAGAGTCGACTCGCCTTGAAAGCACATGAAAAGCGGCAAAGCGTTGACAATGATGCCCTTGGCCAAAAAGGGCGTATGCGTTTTTTTCTGAACATATTCAGGAAAAAACGCATACGCCCTTTTTGGCCAACCAGGCAAGCCCGAAAGGCAAATCAGCGTTACAAAGAAGTCTCGCTTGCCATCGGTCAAAAGGGCCATGCTGAAAAAAGTGTAAAAACCAGAAATGCAGGACAGGCCATGGAGACATGGGAGCCTTGCTACGCTGATGGGCGGGCTGTAAATTGCCAGCAGCCACTCTGGAGAAGTGTACGGTGTGTCCTGAAACATGTAATAAGCACAGCTTAGAGAGCATAGGGCACTTCCACTCATGGGCGTATAAATCGGGAAACCTAAAAATCAACAAGACACAGGCACCCCAAAGTTTAGGGCTGCTCTGTTTCCAAGAACCTCCACTTCGCTACACCTTCAATATCCCAGGAAAGCGAAAAATGGATAAAGAAGTTGTGGTACTTAGGCACAATGGAATATCACTCAGCCATGAAATCAATGTCATAAGGCTAGTAGCAGCAGGATGAGTGGATTTAGGTACGATGACTCTCAGTGAAATAAGTCACAGAGAAAAAGACACTTATCCTAAGATATCACTGAGAGAGGGAATGTCAAAATCGCTACACTTGAACTGAATTACAAAACAGAACAGAGTCACACATTTAGAAAACGCACTATGGCTGCTTAACGGGAAAGGTGAGGTGGGGTGATGCATAAAACAAGGGTTTGAAATTAGCTCAGATACCGTTCCACAAGCCAAATATGTAATAGACAAGACCTACTCCCTGCTCAGTGAACTGGACTCAACAGCCCCTATTCACCGCCCAAGAATATATCTGACTAGTAAGAGTCTTAAAACCTATGTATTGATCTCTCTCTGGAAGTGCATCAAGAGGGTGTAAAGCGGCATAAACACAGCAGTGAAAAGCAGCTAAACCCCATTATAAAAATAGATTACTTAAAAAAAACCCCATAAAACAAAGACAGTGAAAGAGAGAGAAATTCTTACAAAATCCGTTCAGGGGCTCTGATGCAACCTGGATTGACCATATCTAGACCCACAGCTGGATGAGACATGAGGCTGGACACTCTTGGGGCTGAGAGGATTGGTGAGCTTGGGTGAGCAAACGCAGACCCTTTAAAGTCCTACTGCGTGGTACCCATGCCGTGGGTCCCAAATCTCCAGGTTCAAGGGCATCTTCCTACATCGAAAACATGCGTGGGAAACCCAGAAGATGGTACACCGTGTGATCGGGAAAGGGTTCTCAAACGCACCTCATTTCTCCTCTCCTTGTGCTCGGGTTCGCCATTCCAGCCGCTCTACTAACAATCTCCCTACTTGGAGAATCTGCACCTTTAACCTCCTGTTTCGGACAGGTCGCAATTTGGCCTGAGGATGAACGGGAAGACGGGGAACCAATGAGAGACTAGCTCTAGGTGTTGGGACAGGCACAGGTCACTCTATTTTCCCATCAGGAAGAAGAATGAACCACAGGCTCAGCCTGCCCCCCGGAACCAGAATACGGCCTGAAGCAATCCTGCGCTTTGGCGGCCAGCTCCCAAAAAAGCGAGTTGACAAATGGAGCTCAGGGGCACTGCAATTCACAAACCTGCAGAGTTATAAATGATAACTCTCGTCCACAAATATATTGAGGGAAGGCAACGAAGAGGATTTGAAAGCAAGGCAGAATTGCAGGAAACAGGTTTCAGGAGGCAGAGTCGACTCGCCTTGAAAGCACATGAAAAGCGGCAAAGCGTTGACAATGATGCCCTTGGCCAAAAAGGGCGTATGCGTTTTTTCCTGAACATATTCAGGAAAAAACGCATACGCCCTTTTTGGCCAACCAGGCAAGCCCGAAAGGCAAATCAGCGTTACAAAGAAGTCTCGCTTGCCATCCGTCAAAAGGGCCATGCTGAAAAAAGTGTAAAAACCAGAAATGCAGGACAGGCCATGGAGACATGGGAGCCTTGCTACGCTGATGGGCGGGCTGTAAATTGCCAGCAGCCACTCTGGAGAAGTGTACGGTGTGTCCTGAAACATGTAATAAGCACAGCTTAGAGAGCATAGGGCACTTCCACTCATGGGCGTATAAATCGGGAAACCTAAAAATCAACAAGACACAGGCACCCCAAAGTTTAGGGCTGCTCTGTTTCCAAGAACCTCCACTTCGCTACACCTTCAATATCCCAGGAAAGCGAAAAATGGATAAAGAAGTTGTGGTACTTAGGCACAATGGAATATCACTCAACCATGAAATCAATGTCATAAGGCTAGTAGCAGCAGGATGAGTGGATTTAGGTACGATGACTCTCAGTGAAATAAGTCACAGAGAAAAAGACACTTATCCTAAGATATCACTTATAGAGGGAATGTCAAAATCGCTACACTTGAACTGAATTACAAAACAGAACAGAGTCACACATTTAGAAAACACACTATGGCTGCTTAACGGGAAAGGTGAGGTGGGGTGATGCATAAAACAAGGGTTTGAAATTAGCTCAGATACCGTTCCTCAAGCCAAATATGTAATAGACAAGACCTACTCCCTGCTCAGTGAACTGGACTCAACAGCCCCTATTCACCGCCCAAGAATATATCTGACTAGTAAGAGTCTTAAAACCTATGTATTGATCTCTCTCTGGAAGTGCATCAAGAGGGTGTAAAGCGGCATAAACACAGCAGTGAAAAGCAGCTAAACCCCATTATAAAAATAGATTACTTAAAAAAAACCCCATAAAACAAAGACAGTGAAAGAGAGAGAAATTCTTACAAAATCCGTTCAGGGGCTCTGATGCAACCTGGATTGACCATATCTAGACCCACAGCTGGATGAGACATGAGGCTGGACACTCTTGGGGCTGAGAGGATTGGTGAGCTTGGGTGAGCAAACGCAGACCCTTTAAAGTCCTACTGCGTGGTACCCATGCCGTGGGTCCCAAATCTCCAGGTTCAAGGGCATCTTCCTACATCGAAAACATGCGTGGGAAACCCAGAAGATGGTACACCGTGTGATCGGGAAAGGGTTCTCAAACGCACCTCATTTCTCCTCTCCTTGTGCTCGGGTTCGCCATTCCAGCCGCTCTACTAACAATCTCCCTACTTGGAGAATCTGCACCTTTAACCTCCTGTTTCGGACAGGTCGCAATTTGGCCTGAGGATGAACGGGAAGACGGGGAACCAATGAGAGACTAGCTCTAGGTGTTGGGACAGGCACAGGTCACTCTATTTTCCCATCAGGAAGAAGAATGAACCACAGGCTCAGCCTGCCCCCCGGAACCAGAATACGGCCTGAAGCAATCCTGCGCTTTGGCGGCCAGCTCCCAAAAAAGCGAGTTGACAAATGGAGCTCAAGGGCACTGCAATTCACAAACCTGCAGAGTTATAAATGATAACTCTCGTCCACAAATATATTGAGGGAAGGCAACGAAGAGGATTTGAAAGCAAGGCAGAATTGCAGGAAACAGGTTTCAGGAGGCAGAGTCGACTCGCCTTGAAAGCACATGAAAAGCGGCAAAGCGTTGACAATGATGCCCTTGGCCAAAAAGGGCGTATGCGTTTTTTCCTGAATATATTCAGGAAAAAACGCATACGCCCTTTTTGGCCAACCAGGCAAGCCGGAAAGGCAAATCAGCGCTACAAAGAAGTCTCGCTTGCCATCGGTCAAAAGGGCCATGCTGAAAAAAAGTGTAAAAACCAGAAATGCAGGACAGGCCATGGAGACATGGGAGCCTTGCTACGCTGATGGGCGGGCTGTAAATTGCCAGCAGCCACTCTGGAGAAGTGTACGGTGTGTCCTGAAACATGTAATAAGCACAGCTTAGAGAGCATAGGGCACTTCCACTCATGGGCGTATAAATCGGGAAACCTAAAAATCAACAAGACACAGGCACCCCAAAGTTTAGGGCTGCTCTGTTTCCAAGAACCTCCACTTCGGTACACCTTCAATATCCCAGGAAAGCGAAAAATGGATAAAGAAGTTGTGGTACTTAGGCACAATGGAATATCACTCAGCCATGAAATCAATGTCATAAGGCTAGTAGCAGCAGGATGAGTGGATGTAGGTACGATGACTCTCAGTGAAATAAGTCACAGAGAAAAAGACACTTATCCTAAGATATCACTTATAGAGGGAATGTCAAAATCGCTACACTTGAACTGAATTACAAAACAGAACAGAGTCACACATTTAGAAAACACACTATGGCTGCTTAACGGGAAAGGTGAGGTGGGGTGATGCATAAAACAAGGGTTTGAAATTAGCTCAGATACCGTTCCACAAGCCAAATATGTAATAGACAAGACCTACTCCCTGCTCAGTGAACTGGACTCAACAGCCCCTATTCACCGCCCAAGAATATATCTGACTAGTAAGAGTCTTAAAACCTATGTATTGATCTCTCTCTGGAAGTGCATCAAGAGGGTGTAAAGCGGCATAAACACAGCAGTGAAAAGCAGCTAAACCCCATTATAAAAATAGATTACTTAAAAAAAACCCCATAAAACAAAGACAGTGAAAGAGAGAGAAATTCTTACAAAATCCGTTCAGGGGCTCTGATGCAACCTGGATTGACCATATCTAGACCCACAGCTGGATGAGACATGAGGCTGGACACTCTTGGGGCTGAGAGGATTGGTGAGCTTGGGTGAGCAAACGCAGACCCTTTAAAGTCCTACTGCGTGGTACCCATGCCGTGGGTCCCAAATCTCCAGGTTCAAGGGCATCTTCCTACATCGAAAACATGCGTGGGAAACCCAGAAGATGGTACACCGTGTGATCGGGAAAGGGTTCTCAAACGCACCTCATTTCTCCTCTCCTTGTGCTCGGGTTCGCCATTCCAGCCGCTCTACTAACAATCTCCCTACTTGGAGAATCTGCACCTTTAACCTCCTGTTTCGGACAGGTCGCAATTTGGCCTGAGGATGAACGGGAAGACGGGGAACCAATGAGAGACTAGCTCTAGGTGTTGGGACAGGCACAGGTCACTCTATTTTCCCATCAGGAAGAAGAATGAACCACAGGCTCAGCCTGCCCCCCGGAACCAGAATACGGCCTGAAGCAATCCTGCGCTTTGGCGGCCAGCTCCCAAAAAAGCGAGTTGACAAATGGAGCTCAGGGGCACTGCAATTCACAAACCTGCAGAGTTATAAATGATAACTCTCGTCCACAAATATATTGAGGGAAGGCAACGAAGAGGATTTGAAAGCAAGGCAGAATTGCAGGAAACAGGTTTCAGGAGGCAGAGTCGACTCGCCTTGAAAGCACATGAAAAGCGGCAAAGCGTTGACAATGATGCCCTTGGCCAAAAAGGGCGTATGCGTTTTTTCCTGAACATATTCAGGAAAAAACGCATACGCCCTTTTTGGCCAACCAGGCAAGCCCGAAAGGCAAATCAGCGTTACAAAGAAGTCTCGCTTGCCATCGGTCAAAAGGGCCATGCTGAAAAAAGTGTAAAAACCAGAAATGCAGGACAGGCCATGGAGACATGGGAGCCTTGCTACGCTGATGGGCGGGCTGTAAATTGCCAGCAGCCACTCTGGAGAAGTGTACGGTGTGTCCTGAAACATGTAATAAGCACAGCTTAGAGAGCATAGGGCACTTCCACTCATGGGCGTATAAATCGGGAAACCTAAAAATCAACAAGACACAGGCACCCCAAAGTTTAGGGCTGCTCTGTTTCCAAGAACCTCCACTTCGCTACACCTTCAATATCCCAGGAAAGCGAAAAATGGATAAAGAAGTTGTGGTACTTAGGCACAATGGAATATCACTCAACCATGAAATCAATGTCATAAGGCTAGTAGCAGCAGGATGAGTGGATTTAGGTACGATGACTCTCAGTGAAATAAGTCACAGAGAAAAAGACACTTATCCTAAGATATCACTTATAGAGGGAATGTCAAAATCGCTACACTTGAACGGAATTACAAAACAGAACAGAGTCACACATTTAGAAAACACACTATGGCTGCTTAACGGGAAAGGTGAGGTGGGGTGATGCATAAAACAAGGGTTTGAAATTAGCTCAGATACCGTTCCTCAAGCCAAATATGTAATAGACAAGACCTACTCCCTGCTCAGTGAACTGGACTCAACAGCCCCTATTCACCGCCCAAGAATATATCTGACTAGTAAGAGTCTTAAAACCTATGTATTGATCTCTCTCTGGAAGTGCATCAAGAGGGTGTAAAGCGGCATAAACACAGCAGTGAAAAGCAGCTAAACCCCATTATAAAAATAGATTACTTAAAAAAAACCCCATAAAACAAAGACAGTGAAAGAGAGAGAAATTCTTACAAAATCCGTTCAGGGGCTCTGATGCAACCTGGATTGACCATATCTAGACCCACAGCTGGATGAGACATGAGGCTGGACACTCTTGGGGCTGAGAGGATTGGTGAGCTTGGGTGAGCAAACGCAGACCCTTTAAAGTCCTACTGCGTGGTACCCATGCCGTGGGTCCCAAATCTCCAGGTTCAAGGGCATCTTCCTACATCGAAAACATGCGTGGGAAACCCAGAAGATGGTACACCGTGTGATCGGGAAAGGGTTCTCAAACGCACCTCATTTCTCCTCTCCTTGTGCTCGGGTTCGCCATTCCAGCCGCTCTACTAACAATCTCCCTACTTGGAGAATCTGCACCTTTAACCTCCTGTTTCGGACAGGTCGCAATTTGGCCTGAGGATGAACGGGAAGACGGGGAACCAATGAGAGACTAGCTCTAGGTGTTGGGACAGGCACAGGTCACTCTATTTTCCCATCAGGAAGAAGAATGAACCACAGGCTCAGCCTGCCCCCCGGAACCAGAATACGGCCTGAAGCAATCCTGCGCTTTGGCGGCCAGCTCCCAAAAAAGCGAGTTGACAAATGGAGCTCAAGGGCACTGCAATTCACAAACCTGCAGAGTTATAAATGATAACTCTCGTCCACAAATATATTGAGGGAAGGCAACGAAGAGGATTTGAAAGCAAGGCAGAATTGCAGGAAACAGGTTTCAGGAGGCAGAGTCGACTCGCCTTGAAAGCACATGAAAAGCGGCAAAGCGTTGACAATGATGCCCTTGGCCAAAAAGGGCGTATGCGTTTTTTCCTGAATATATTCAGGAAAAAACGCATACGCCCTTTTTGGCCAACCAGGCAAGCCGGAAAGGCAAATCAGCGCTACAAAGAAGTCTCGCTTGCCATCGGTCAAAAGGGCCATGCTGAAAAAAAGTGTAAAAACCAGAAATGCAGGACAGGCCATGGAGACATGGGAGCCTTGCTACGCTGATGGGCGGGCTGTAAATTGCCAGCAGCCACTCTGGAGAAGTGTACGGTGTGTCCTGAAACATGTAATAAGCACAGCTTAGAGAGCATAGGGCACTTCCACTCATGGGCGTATAAATCGGGAAACCTAAAAATCAACAAGACACAGGCACCCCAAAGTTTAGGGCTGCTCTGTTTCCAAGAACCTCCACTTCGGTACACCTTCAATATCCCAGGAAAGCGAAAAATGGATAAAGAAGTTGTGGTACTTAGGCACAATGGAATATCACTCAGCCATGAAATCAATGTCATAAGGCTAGTAGCAGCAGGATGAGTGGATGTAGGTACGATGACTCTCAGTGAAATAAGTCACAGAGAAAAAGACACTTATCCTAAGATATCACTTATAGAGGGAATGTCAAAATCGCTACACTTGAACTGAATTACAAAACAGAACAGAGTCACACATTTAGAAAACACACTATGGCTGCTTAACGGGAAAGGTGAGGTGGGGTGATGCATAAAACAAGGGTTTGAAATTAGCTCAGATACCGTTCCACAAGCCAAATATGTAATAGACAAGACCTACTCCCTGCTCAGTGAACTGGACTCAACAGCCCCTATTCACCGCCCAAGAATATATCTGACTAGTAAGAGTCTTAAAACCTATGTATTGATCTCTCTCTGGAAGTGCATCAAGAGGGTGTAAAGCGGCATAAACACAGCAGTGAAAAGCAGCTAAACCCCATTATAAAAATAGATTACTTAAAAAAAACCCCATAAAACAAAGACAGTGAAAGAGAGAGAAATTCTTACAAAATCTGTTCAGGGGCTCTGATGCAACCTGGATTGACCATATCTAGACCCACAGCTGGATGAGACATGAGGCTGGACACTCTTGGGGCTGAGAGGATTGGTGAGCTTGGGTGAGCAAACGCAGACCCTTTAAAGTCCTACTGCGTGGTACCCATGCCGTGGGTCCCAAATCTCCAGGTTCAAGGGCATCTTCCTACATCGAAAACATGCGTGGGAAACCCAGAAGATGGTACACCGTGTGATCGGGAAAGGGTTCTCAAACGCACCTCATTTCTCCTCTCCTTGTGCTCGGGTTCGCCATTCCAGCCGCTCTACTAACAATCTCCCTACTTGGAGAATCTGCACCTTTAACCTCCTGTTTCGGACAGGTCGCAATTTGGCCTGAGGATGAACGGGAAGACGGGGAACCAATGAGAGACTAGCTCTAGGTGTTGGGACAGGCACAGGTCACTCTATTTTCCCATCAGGAAGAAGAATGAACCACAGGCTCAGCCTGCCCCCCGGAACCAGAATACGGCCTGAAGCAATCCTGCGCTTTGGCGGCCAGCTCCCAAAAAAGCGAGTTGACAAATGGAGCTCAGGGGCACTGCAATTCACAAACCTGCAGAGTTATAAATGATAACTCTCGTCCACAAATATATTGAGGGAAGGCAACGAAGAGGATTTGAAAGCAAGGCAGAATTGCAGGAAACAGGTTTCAGGAGGCAGAGTCGACTCGCCTTGAAAGCACATGAAAAGCGGCAAAGCGTTGACAATGATGCCCTTGGCCAAAAAGGGCGTATGCGTTTTTTTCTGAACATATTCAGGAAAAAACGCATACGCCCTTTTTGGCCAACCAGGCAAGCCCGAAAGGCAAATCAGCGTTACAAAGAAGTCTCGCTTGCCATCGGTCAAAAGGGCCATGCTGAAAAAAGTGTAAAAACCAGAAATGCAGGACAGGCCATGGAGACATGGGAGCCTTGCTACGCTGATGGGCGGGCTGTAAATTGCCAGCAGCCACTCTGGAGAAGTGTACGGTGTGTCCTGAAACATGTAATAAGCACAGCTTAGAGAGCATAGGGCACTTCCACTCATGGGCGTATAAATCGGGAAACCTAAAAATCAACAAGACACAGGCACCCCAAAGTTTAGGGCTGCTCTGTTTCCAAGAACCTCCACTTCGCTACACCTTCAATATCCCAGGAAAGCGAAAAATGGATAAAGAAGTTGTGGTACTTAGGCACAATGGAATATCACTCAGCCATGAAATCAATGTCATAAGGCTAGTAGCAGCAGGATGAGTGGATTTAGGTACGATGACTCTCAGTGAAATAAGTCACAGAGAAAAAGACACTTATCCTAAGATATCACTGAGAGAGGGAATGTCAAAATCGCTACACTTGAACTGAATTACAAAACAGAACAGAGTCACACATTTAGAAAACGCACTATGGCTGCTTAACGGGAAAGGTGAGGTGGGGTGATGCATAAAACAAGGGTTTGAAATTAGCTCAGATACCGTTCCACAAGCCAAATATGTAATAGACAAGACCTACTCCCTGCTCAGTGAACTGGACTCAACAGCCCCTATTCACCGCCCAAGAATATATCTGACTAGTAAGAGTCTTAAAACCTATGTATTGATCTCTCTCTGGAAGTGCATCAAGAGGGTGTAAAGCGGCATAAACACAGCAGTGAAAAGCAGCTAAACCCCATTATAAAAATAGATTACTTAAAAAAAACCCCATAAAACAAAGACAGTGAAAGAGAGAGAAATTCTTACAAAATCCGTTCAGGGGCTCTGATGCAACCTGGATTGACCATATCTAGACCCACAGCTGGATGAGACATGAGGCTGGACACTCTTGGGGCTGAGAGGATTGGTGAGCTTGGGTGAGCAAACGCAGACCCTTTAAAGTCCTACTGCGTGGTACCCATGCCGTGGGTCCCAAATCTCCAGGTTCAAGGGCATCTTCCTACATCGAAAACATGCGTGGGAAACCCAGAAGATGGTACACCGTGTGATCGGGAAAGGGTTCTCAAACGCACCTCATTTCTCCTCTCCTTGTGCTCGGGTTCGCCATTCCAGCCGCTCTACTAACAATCTCCCTACTTGGAGAATCTGCACCTTTAACCTCCTGTTTCGGACAGGTCGCAATTTGGCCTGAGGATGAACGGGAAGACGGGGAACCAATGAGAGACTAGCTCTAGGTGTTGGGACAGGCACAGGTCACTCTATTTTCCCATCAGGAAGAAGAATGAACCACAGGCTCAGCCTGCCCCCCGGAACCAGAATACGGCCTGAAGCAATCCTGCGCTTTGGCGGCCAGCTCCCAAAAAAGCGAGTTGACAAATGGAGCTCAGGGGCACTGCAATTCACAAACCTGCAGAGTTATAAATGATAACTCTCGTCCACAAATATATTGAGGGAAGGCAACGAAGAGGATTTGAAAGCAAGGCAGAATTGCAGGAAACAGGTTTCAGGAGGCAGAGTCGACTCGCCTTGAAAGCACATGAAAAGCGGCAAAGCGTTGACAATGATGCCCTTGGCCAAAAAGGGCGTATGCGTTTTTTCCTGAACATATTCAGGAAAAAACGCATACGCCCTTTTTGGCCAACCAGGCAAGCCCGAAAGGCAAATCAGCGTTACAAAGAAGTCTCGCTTGCCATCCGTCAAAAGGGCCATGCTGAAAAAAGTGTAAAAACCAGAAATGCAGGACAGGCCATGGAGACATGGGAGCCTTGCTACGCTGATGGGCGGGCTGTAAATTGCCAGCAGCCACTCTGGAGAAGTGTACGGTGTGTCCTGAAACATGTAATAAGCACAGCTTAGAGAGCATAGGGCACTTCCACTCATGGGCGTATAAATCGGGAAACCTAAAAATCAACAAGACACAGGCACCCCAAAGTTTAGGGCTGCTCTGTTTCCAAGAACCTCCACTTCGCTACACCTTCAATATCCCAGGAAAGCGAAAAATGGATAAAGAAGTTGTGGTACTTAGGCACAATGGAATATCACTCAACCATGAAATCAATGTCATAAGGCTAGTAGCAGCAGGATGAGTGGATTTAGGTACGATGACTCTCAGTGAAATAAGTCACAGAGAAAAAGACACTTATCCTAAGATATCACTTATAGAGGGAATGTCAAAATCGCTACACTTGAACTGAATTACAAAACAGAACAGAGTCACACATTTAGAAAACACACTATGGCTGCTTAACGGGAAAGGTGAGGTGGGGTGATGCATAAAACAAGGGTTTGAAATTAGCTCAGATACCGTTCCTCAAGCCAAATATGTAATAGACAAGACCTACTCCCTGCTCAGTGAACTGGACTCAACAGCCCCTATTCACCGCCCAAGAATATATCTGACTAGTAAGAGTCTTAAAACCTATGTATTGATCTCTCTCTGGAAGTGCATCAAGAGGGTGTAAAGCGGCATAAACACAGCAGTGAAAAGCAGCTAAACCCCATTATAAAAATAGATTACTTAAAAAAAACCCCATAAAACAAAGACAGTGAAAGAGAGAGAAATTCTTACAAAATCCGTTCAGGGGCTCTGATGCAACCTGGATTGACCATATCTAGACCCACAGCTGGATGAGACATGAGGCTGGACACTCTTGGGGCTGAGAGGATTGGTGAGCTTGGGTGAGCAAACGCAGACCCTTTAAAGTCCTACTGCGTGGTACCCATGCCGTGGGTCCCAAATCTCCAGGTTCAAGGGCATCTTCCTACATCGAAAACATGCGTGGGAAACCCAGAAGATGGTACACCGTGTGATCGGGAAAGGGTTCTCAAACGCACCTCATTTCTCCTCTCCTTGTGCTCGGGTTCGCCATTCCAGCCGCTCTACTAACAATCTCCCTACTTGGAGAATCTGCACCTTTAACCTCCTGTTTCGGACAGGTCGCAATTTGGCCTGAGGATGAACGGGAAGACGGGGAACCAATGAGAGACTAGCTCTAGGTGTTGGGACAGGCACAGGTCACTCTATTTTCCCATCAGGAAGAAGAATGAACCACAGGCTCAGCCTGCCCCCCGGAACCAGAATACGGCCTGAAGCAATCCTGCGCTTTGGCGGCCAGCTCCCAAAAAAGCGAGTTGACAAATGGAGCTCAAGGGCACTGCAATTCACAAACCTGCAGAGTTATAAATGATAACTCTCGTCCACAAATATATTGAGGGAAGGCAACGAAGAGGATTTGAAAGCAAGGCAGAATTGCAGGAAACAGGTTTCAGGAGGCAGAGTCGACTCGCCTTGAAAGCACATGAAAAGCGGCAAAGCGTTGACAATGATGCCCTTGGCCAAAAAGGGCGTATGCGTTTTTTCCTGAATATATTCAGGAAAAAACGCATACGCCCTTTTTGGCCAACCAGGCAAGCCGGAAAGGCAAATCAGCGCTACAAAGAAGTCTCGCTTGCCATCGGTCAAAAGGGCCATGCTGAAAAAAAGTGTAAAAACCAGAAATGCAGGACAGGCCATGGAGACATGGGAGCCTTGCTACGCTGATGGGCGGGCTGTAAATTGCCAGCAGCCACTCTGGAGAAGTGTACGGTGTGTCCTGAAACATGTAATAAGCACAGCTTAGAGAGCATAGGGCACTTCCACTCATGGGCGTATAAATCGGGAAACCTAAAAATCAACAAGACACAGGCACCCCAAAGTTTAGGGCTGCTCTGTTTCCAAGAACCTCCACTTCGCTACACCTTCAATATCCCAGGAAAGCGAAAAATGGATAAAGAAGTTGTGGTACTTAGGCACAATGGAATATCACTCAGCCATGAAATCAATGTCATAAGGCTAGTAGCAGCAGGATGAGTGGATGTAGGTACGATGACTCTCAGTGAAATAAGTCACAGAGAAAAAGACACTTATCCTAAGATATCACTTATAGAGGGAATGTCAAAATCGCTACACTTGAACTGAATTACAAAACAGAACAGAGTCACACATTTAGAAAACACACTATGGCTGCTTAACGGGAAAGGTGAGGTGGGGTGATGCATAAAACAAGGGTTTGAAATTAGCTCAGATACCGTTCCACAAGCCAAATATGTAATAGACAAGACCTACTCCCTGCTCAGTGAACTGGACTCAACAGCCCCTATTCACCGCCCAAGAATATATCTGACTAGTAAGAGTCTTAAAACCTATGTATTGATCTCTCTCTGGAAGTGCATCAAGAGGGTGTAAAGCGGCATAAACACAGCAGTGAAAAGCAGCTAAACCCCATTATAAAAATAGATTACTTAAAAAAAACCCCATAAAACAAAGACAGTGAAAGAGAGAGAAATTCTTACAAAATCCGTTCAGGGGCTCTGATGCAACCTGGATTGACCATATCTAGACCCACAGCTGGATGAGACATGAGGCTGGACACTCTTGGGGCTGAGAGGATTGGTGAGCTTGGGTGAGCAAACGCAGACCCTTTAAAGTCCTACTGCGTGGTACCCATGCCGTGGGTCCCAAATCTCCAGGTTCAAGGGCATCTTCCTACATCGAAAACATGCGTGGGAAACCCAGAAGATGGTACACCGTGTGATCGGGAAAGGGTTCTCAAACGCACCTCATTTCTCCTCTCCTTGTGCTCGGGTTCGCCATTCCAGCCGCTCTACTAACAATCTCCCTACTTGGAGAATCTGCACCTTTAACCTCCTGTTTCGGACAGGTCGCAATTTGGCCTGAGGATGAACGGGAAGACGGGGAACCAATGAGAGACTAGCTCTAGGTGTTGGGACAGGCACAGGTCACTCTATTTTCCCATCAGGAAGAAGAATGAACCACAGGCTCAGCCTGCCCCCCGGAACCAGAATACGGCCTGAAGCAATCCTGCGCTTTGGCGGCCAGCTCCCAAAAAAGCGAGTTGACAAATGGAGCTCAGGGGCACTGCAATTCACAAACCTGCAGAGTTATAAATGATAACTCTCGTCCACAAATATATTGAGGGAAGGCAACGAAGAGGATTTGAAAGCAAGGCAGAATTGCAGGAAACAGGTTTCAGGAGGCAGAGTCGACTCGCCTTGAAAGCACATGAAAAGCGGCAAAGCGTTGACAATGATGCCCTTGGCCAAAAAGGGCGTATGCGTTTTTTTCTGAACATATTCAGGAAAAAACGCATACGCCCTTTTTGGCCAACCAGGCAAGCCCGAAAGGCAAATCAGCGTTACAAAGAAGTCTCGCTTGCCATCGGTCAAAAGGGCCATGCTGAAAAAAGTGTAAAAACCAGAAATGCAGGACAGGCCATGGAGACATGGGAGCCTTGCTACGCTGATGGGCGGGCTGTAAATTGCCAGCAGCCACTCTGGAGAAGTGTACGGTGTGTCCTGAAACATGTAATAAGCACAGCTTAGAGAGCATAGGGCACTTCCACTCATGGGCGTATAAATCGGGAAACCTAAAAATCAACAAGACACAGGCACCCCAAAGTTTAGGGCTGCTCTGTTTCCAAGAACCTCCACTTCGCTACACCTTCAATATCCCAGGAAAGCGAAAAATGGATAAAGAAGTTGTGGTACTTAGGCACAATGGAATATCACTCAGCCATGAAATCAATGTCATAAGGCTAGTAGCAGCAGGATGAGTGGATTTAGGTACGATGACTCTCAGTGAAATAAGTCACAGAGAAAAAGACACTTATCCTAAGATATCACTTATAGAGGGAACGTCAAAGTCGCTACACTTGAACTGAATTACAAAACAGAACAGAGTCACACATTTAGAAAACACACTATGGCTGCTTAACGGGAAAGGTGAGGTGGGGTGATGCATAAAACAAGGGTTTGAAATTAGCTCAGATACCGTTCCACAAGCCAAATATGTAATAGACAAGACCTACTCCCTGCTCAGTGAACTGGACTCAACAGCCCCTATTCACCGCCCAAGAATATATCTGACTAGTAAGAGTCTTAAAACCTATGTATTGATCTCTCTCTGGAAGTGCATCAAGAGGGTGTAAAGCGGCATAAACACAGCAGTGAAAAGCAGCTAAACCCCATTATAAAAATAGATTACTTAAAAAAAACCCCATAAAACAAAGACAGTGAAAGAGAGAGAAATTCTTACAAAATCCGTTCAGGGGCTCTGATGCAACCTGGATTGACCATATCTAGACCCACAGCTGGATGAGACATGAGGCTGGACACTCTTGGGGCTGAGAGGATTGGTGAGCTTGGGTGAGCAAACGCAGACCCTTTAAAGTCCTACTGCGTGGTACCCATGCCGTGGGTCCCAAATCTCCAGGTTCAAGGGCATCTTCCTACATCGAAAACATGCGTGGGAAACCCAGAAGATGGTACACCGTGTGATCGGGAAAGGGTTCTCAAACGCACCTCATTTCTCCTCTCCTTGTGCTCGGGTTCGCCATTCCAGCCGCTCTACTAACAATCTCCCTACTTGGAGAATCTGCACCTTTAACCTCCTGTTTCGGACAGGTCGCAATTTGGCCTGAGGATGAACGGGAAGACGGGGAACCAATGAGAGACTAGCTCTAGGTGTTGGGACAGGCACAGGTCACTCTATTTTCCCATCAGGAAGAAGAATGAACCACAGGCTCAGCCTGCCCCCCGGAACCAGAATACGGCCTGAAGCAATCCTGCGCTTTGGCGGCCAGCTCCCAAAAAAGCGAGTTGACAAATGGAGCTCAGGGGCACTGCAATTCACAAACCTGCAGAGTTATAAATGATAACTCTCGTCCACAAATATATTGAGGGAAGGCAACGAAGAGGATTTGAAAGCAAGGCAGAATTGCAGGAAACAGGTTTCAGGAGGCAGAGTCGACTCGCCTTGAAAGCACATGAAAAGCGGCAAAGCGTTGACAATGATGCCCTTGGCCAAAAAGGGCGTATGCGTTTTTTCCTGAACATATTCAGGAAAAAACGCATACGCCCTTTTTGGCCAACCAGGCAAGCCCGAAAGGCAAATCAGCGTTACAAAGAAGTCTCGCTTGCCATCGGTCAAAAGGGCCATGCTGAAAAAAGTGTAAAAACCAGAAATGCAGGACAGGCCATGGAGACATGGGAGCCTTGCTACGCTGATGGGCGGGCTGTAAATTGCCAGCAGCCACTCTGGAGAAGTGTACGGTGTGTCCTGAAACATGTAATAAGCACAGCTTAGAGAGCATAGGGCACTTCCACTCATGGGCGTATAAATCGGGAAACCTAAAAATCAACAAGACACAGGCACCCCAAAGTTTAGGGCTGCTCTGTTTCCAAGAACCTCCACTTCGCTACACCTTCAATATCCCAGGAAAGCGAAAAATGGATAAAGAAGTTGTGGTACTTAGGCACAATGGAATATCACTCAGCCATGAAATCAATGTCATAAGGCTAGTAGCAGCAGGATGAGTGGATTTAGGTACGATGACTCTCAGTGAAATAAGTCACAGAGAAAAAGACACTTATCCTAAGATATCACTTATAGAGGGAATGTCAAAATCGCTACACTTGAACTGAATTACAAAACAGAACAGAGTCACACATTTAGAAAACACACTATGGCTGCTTAACGGGAAAGGTGAGGTGGGGTGATGCATAAAACAAGGGTTTGAAATTAGCTCAGATACCGTTCCACAAGCCAAATATGTAATAGACAAGACCTACTCCCTGCTCAGTGAACTGGACTCAACAGCCCCTATTCACCGCCCAAGAATATATCTGACTAGTAAGAGTCTTAAAACCTATGTATTGATCTCTCTCTGGAAGTGCATCAAGAGGGTGTAAAGCGGCATAAACACAGCAGTGAAAAGCAGCTAAACCCCATTATAAAAATAGATTACTTAAAAAAAAACCCATAAAACAAAGACAGTGAAAGAGAGAGAAATTCTTACAAAATCCGTTCAGGGGCTCTGATGCAACCTGGATTGACCATATCTAGACCCACAGCTGGATGAGACATGAGGCTGGACACTCTTGGGGCTGAGAGGATTGGTGAGCTTGGGTGAGCAAACGCAGACCCTTTAAAGTCCTACTGCGTGGTACCCATGCCGTGGGTCCCAAATCTCCAGGTTCAAGGGCATCTTCCTACATCGAAAACATGTGTGGGAAACCCAGAAGATGGTACACCGTGTGATCGGGAAAGGGTTCTCAAACGCACCTCATTTCTCCTCTCCTTGTGCTCGGGTTCGCCATTCCAGCCGCTCTACTAACAATCTCCCTACTTGGAGAATCTGCACCTTTAACCTCCTGTTTCGGACAGGTCGCAATTTGGCCTGAGGATGAATGGGAAGACGGGGAACCAATGAGAGACTAGCTCTAGGTGTTGGGACAGGCACAGGTCACTCTATTTTCCCATCAGGAAGAAGAATGAACCACAGGCTCAGCCTGCCCCCCGGAACCAGAATACGGCCTGAAGCAATCCTGCGCTTTGGCGGCCAGCTCCCAAAAAAGCGAGTTGACAAATGGAGCTCAGGGGCACTGCAATTCACAAACCTGCAGAGTTATAAATGATAACTCTCGTCCACAAATATATTGAGGGAAGGCAACGAAGAGGATTTGAAAGCAAGGCAGAATTGCAGGAAACAGGTTTCAGGAGGCAGAGTCGACTCGCCTTGAAAGCACATGAAAAGCGGCAAAGCGTTGACAATGATGCCCTTGGCCAAAAAGGGCGTATGCGTTTTTTTCTGAACATATTCAGGAAAAAACGCATACGCCCTTTTTGGCCAACCAGGCAAGCCCGAAAGGCAAATCAGCGTTACAAAGAAGTCTCGCTTGCCATCGGTCAAAAGGGCCATGCTGAAAAAAGTGTAAAAACCAGAAATGCAGGACAGGCCATGGAGACATGGGAGCCTTGCTACGCTGATGGGCGGGCTGTAAATTGCCAGCAGCCACTCTGGAGAAGTGTACGGTGTGTCCTGAAACATGTAATAAGCACAGCTTAGAGAGCATAGGGCACTTCCACTCATGGGCGTATAAATCGGGAAACCTAAAAATCAACAAGACACAGGCACCCCAAAGTTTAGGGCTGCTCTGTTTCCAAGAACCTCCACTTCGCTACACCTTCAATATCCCAGGAAAGCGAAAAATGGATAAAGAAGTTGTGGTACTTAGGCACAATGGAATATCACTCAGCCATGAAATCAATGTCATAAGGCTAGTAGCAGCAGGATGAGTGGATTTAGGTACGATGACTCTCAGTGAAATAAGTCACAGAGAAAAAGACACTTATCCTAAGATATCACTTATAGAGGGAACGTCAAAGTCGCTACACTTGAACTGAATTACAAAACAGAACAGAGTCACACATTTAGAAAACACACTATGGCTGCTTAACGGGAAAGGTGAGGTGGGGTGATGCATAAAACAAGGGTTTGAAATTAGCTCAGATACCGTTCCACAAGCCAAATATGTAATAGACAAGACCTACTCCCTGCTCAGTGAACTGGACTCAACAGCCCCTATTCACCGCCCAAGAATATATCTGACTAGTAAGAGTCTTAAAACCTATGTATTGATCTCTCTCTGGAAGTGCATCAAGAGGGTGTAAAGCGGCATAAACACAGCAGTGAAAAGCAGCTAAACCCCATTATAAAAATAGATTACTTAAAAAAAACCCCATAAAACAAAGACAGTGAAAGAGAGAGAAATTCTTACAAAATCCGTTCAGGGGCTCTGATGCAACCTGGATTGACCATATCTAGACCCACAGCTGGATGAGACATGAGGCTGGACACTCTTGGGGCTGAGAGGATTGGTGAGCTTGGGTGAGCAAACGCAGACCCTTTAAAGTCCTACTGCGTGGTACCCATGCCGTGGGTCCCAAATCTCCAGGTTCAAGGGCATCTTCCTACATCGAAAACATGCGTGGGAAACCCAGAAGATGGTACACCGTGTGATCGGGAAAGGGTTCTCAAACGCACCTCATTTCTCCTCTCCTTGTGCTCGGGTTCGCCATTCCAGCCGCTCTACTAACAATCTCCCTACTTGGAGAATCTGCACCTTTAACCTCCTGTTTCGGACAGGTCGCAATTTGGCCTGAGGATGAACGGGAAGACGGGGAACCAATGAGAGACTAGCTCTAGGTGTTGGGACAGGCACAGGTCACTCTATTTTCCCATCAGGAAGAAGAATGAACCACAGGCTCAGCCTGCCCCCCGGAACCAGAATACGGCCTGAAGCAATCCTGCGCTTTGGCGGCCAGCTCCCAAAAAAGCGAGTTGACAAATGGAGCTCAGGGGCACTGCAATTCACAAACCTGCAGAGTTATAAATGATAACTCTCGTCCACAAATATATTGAGGGAAGGCAACGAAGAGGATTTGAAAGCAAGGCAGAATTGCAGGAAACAGGTTTCAGGAGGCAGAGTCGACTCGCCTTGAAAGCACATGAAAAGCGGCAAAGCGTTGACAATGATGCCCTTGGCCAAAAAGGGCGTATGCGTTTTTTCCTGAACATATTCAGGAAAAAACGCATACGCCCTTTTTGGCCAACCAGGCAAGCCCGAAAGGCAAATCAGCGTTACAAAGAAGTCTCGCTTGCCATCGGTCAAAAGGGCCATGCTGAAAAAAGTGTAAAAACCAGAAATGCAGGACAGGCCATGGAGACATGGGAGCCTTGCTACGCTGATGGGCGGGCTGTAAATTGCCAGCAGCCACTCTGGAGAAGTGTACGGTGTGTCCTGAAACATGTAATAAGCACAGCTTAGAGAGCATAGGGCACTTCCACTCATGGGCGTATAAATCGGGAAACCTAAAAATCAACAAGACACAGGCACCCCAAAGTTTAGGGCTGCTCTGTTTCCAAGAACCTCCACTTCGCTACACCTTCAATATCCCAGGAAAGCGAAAAATGGATAAAGAAGTTGTGGTACTTAGGCACAATGGAATATCACTCAGCCATGAAATCAATGTCATAAGGCTAGTAGCAGCAGGATGAGTGGATTTAGGTACGATGACTCTCAGTGAAATAAGTCACAGAGAAAAAGACACTTATCCTAAGATATCACTTATAGAGGGAATGTCAAAATCGCTACACTTGAACTGAATTACAAAACAGAACAGAGTCACACATTTAGAAAACACACTATGGCTGCTTAACGGGAAAGGTGAGGTGGGGTGATGCATAAAACAAGGGTTTGAAATTAGCTCAGATACCGTTCCACAAGCCAAATATGTAATAGACAAGACCTACTCCCTGCTCAGTGAACTGGACTCAACAGCCCCTATTCACCGCCCAAGAATATATCTGACTAGTAAGAGTCTTAAAACCTATGTATTGATCTCTCTCTGGAAGTGCATCAAGAGGGTGTAAAGCGGCATAAACACAGCAGTGAAAAGCAGCTAAACCCCATTATAAAAATAGATTACTTAAAAAAAAACCCATAAAACAAAGACAGTGAAAGAGAGAGAAATTCTTACAAAATCCGTTCAGGGGCTCTGATGCAACCTGGATTGACCATATCTAGACCCACAGCTGGATGAGACATGAGGCTGGACACTCTTGGGGCTGAGAGGATTGGTGAGCTTGGGTGAGCAAACGCAGACCCTTTAAAGTCCTACTGCGTGGTACCCATGCCGTGGGTCCCAAATCTCCAGGTTCAAGGGCATCTTCCTACATCGAAAACATGTGTGGGAAACCCAGAAGATGGTACACCGTGTGATCGGGAAAGGGTTCTCAAACGCACCTCATTTCTCCTCTCCTTGTGCTCGGGTTCGCCATTCCAGCCGCTCTACTAACAATCTCCCTACTTGGAGAATCTGCACCTTTAACCTCCTGTTTCGGACAGGTCGCAATTTGGCCTGAGGATGAATGGGAAGACGGGGAACCAATGAGAGACTAGCTCTAGGTGTTGGGACAGGCACAGGTCACTCTATTTTCCCATCAGGAAGAAGAATGAACCACAGGCTCAGCCTGCCCCCCGGAACCAGAATACGGCCTGAAGCAATCCTGCGCTTTGGCGGCCAGCTCCCAAAAAAGCGAGTTGACAAATGGAGCTCAAGGGCACTGCAATTCACAAACCTGCAGAGTTATAAATGATAACTCTCGTCCACAAATATATTGAGGGAAGGCAACGAAGAGGATTTGAAAGCAAGGCAGAATTGCAGGAAACAGGTTTCAGGAGGCAGAGTCGACTCGCCTTGAAAGCACATGAAAAGCGGCAAAGCGTTGACAATGATGCCCTTGGCCAAAAAGGGCGTATGCGGTTTTTCCTGAATATATTCAGCAAAAAACGCATACGCCCTTTTTGGCCAACCAGGCAAGCCGGAAAGGCAAATCAGCGCTACAAAGAAGTCTCGCTTGCCATCGGTCAAAAGGGCCATGCTGAAAAAAGTGTAAAAACCAGAAATGCAGGACAGGCCATGGAGACATGGGAGCCTTGCTACGCTGATGGGCGGGCTGTAAATTGCCAACAGCCACTCTGGAGAAGTGTACGGTGTGTCCTGAAACATGTAATAAGCACAGCTTAGAGAGCATAGGGCACTTCCACTCATGGGCGTATAAATCGGGAAACCTAAAAATCAACAAGACACAGGCACCCCAAAGTTTAGGGCTGCTCTGTTTCCAAGAACCTCCACTTCGCTACACCTTCAATATCCCAGGAAAGCGAAAAATGGATAAAGAAGTTGTGGTACTTAGGCACAATGGAATATCACTCAGCCATGAAATCAATGTCATAAGGCTAGTAGCAGCAGGATGAGTGGATGTAGGTACGATGACTCTCAGTGAAATAAGTCACAGAGAAAAAGACACTTATCCTAAGATATCACTTATAGAGGGAATGTCAAAATCGCTACACTTGAACTGAATTACAAAACAGAACAGAGTCACACATTTAGAAAACACACTATGGCTGCTTAACGGGAAAGGTGAGGTGGGGTGATGCATAAAACAAGGGTTTGAAATTAGCTCAGATACCGTTCCACAAGCCAAATATGTAATAGACAAGACCTACTCCCTGCTCAGTGAATTGGACTCAACAGCCCCTATTCACCGCCCAAGAATATATCTGACTAGTAAGAGTCTTAAAACCTATGTATTGATCTCTCTCTGGAAGTGCATCAAGAGGGTGTAAAGCGGCATAAACACAGCAGTGAAAAGCAGCTAAACCCCATTATAAAAATAGATTACTTAAAAAAAACCCCATAAAACAAAGACAGTGAAAGAGAGAGAAATTCTTACAAAATCCGTTCAGGGGCTCTGATGCAACCTGGATTGACCATATCTAGACCCACAGCTGGATGAGACATGAGGCTGGACACTCTTGGGGCTGAGAGGATTGGTGAGCTTGGGTGAGCAAACGCAGACCCTTTAAAGTCCTACTGCGTGGTACCCATGCCGTGGGTCCCAAATCTCCAGGTTCAAGGGCATCTTCCTACATCGAAAACATGCGTGGGAAACCCAGAAGATGGTACACCGTGTGATCGGGAAAGGGTTCTCAAACGCACCTCATTTCTCCTCTCCTTGTGCTCGGGTTCGCCATTCCAGCCGCTCTACTAACAATCTCCCTACTTGGAGAATCTGCACCTTTAACCTCCTGTTTCGGACAGGTCGCAATTTGGCCTGAGGATGAACGGGAAGACGGGGAACCAATGAGAGACTAGCTCTAGGTGTTGGGACAGGCACAGGTCACTCTATTTTCCCATCAGGAAGAAGAATGAACCACAGGCTCAGCCTGCCCCCCGGAACCAGAATACGGCCTGAAGCAATCCTGCGCTTTGGCGGCCAGCTCCCAAAAAAGCGAGTTGACAAATGGAGCTCAGGGGCACTGCAATTCACAAACCTGCAGAGGTATAAATGATAACTCCCGTCCACAAATATATTGAGGGAAGGCAACGAAGAGGATTTGAAAGCAAGGCAGAATTGCAGGAAACAGGTTTCAGGAGGCAGACTCGACTCGCCTTGAAAGCACATGAAAAGCGGCAAAGCGTTGACAATGATGCCCTTGGCCAAAAAGGGCGTATGCGTTTTTTCCTGAACATATTCAGGAAAAAACGCATACGCCCTTTTTGGCCAACCAGGCAAGCCCGAAAGGCAAATCAGCGTTACAAAGAAGTCTCGCTTGCCATCGGTCAAAAGGGCCATGCTGAAAAAAGTGTAAAAACCAGAAATGCAGGACAGGCCATGGAGACATGGGAGCCTTGCTACGCTGATGGGCGGGCTGTAAATTGCCAGCAGCCACTCTGGAGAAGTGTACGGTGTGTCCTGAAACATGTAATAAGCACAGCTTAGAGAGCATAGGGCACTTCCACTCATGGGCGTATAAATCGGGAAACCTAAAAATCAACAAGACACAGGCACCCCAAAGTTTAGGGCTGCTCTGTTTCCAAGAACCTCCACTTCGCTACACCTTCAATATCCCAGGAAAGCGAAAAATGGATAAAGAAGTTGTGGTACTTAGGCACAATGGAATATCACTCAACCATGAAATCAATGTCATAAGGCTAGTAGCAGCAGGATGAGTGGATTTAGGTACGATGACTCTCAGTGAAATAAGTCACAGAGAAAAAGACACTTATCCTAAGATATCACTTATAGAGGGAATGTCAAAATCGCTACACTTGAACTGAATTACAAAACAGAACAGAGTCACACATTTAGAAAACACACTATGGCTGCTTAACGGGAAAGGTGAGGTGGGGTGATGCATAAAACAAGGGTTTGAAATTAGCTCAGATACCGTTCCACAAGCCAAATATGTAATAGACAAGACCTACTCCCTGCTCAGTGAACTGGACTCAACAGCCCCTATTCACCGCCCAAGAATATATCTGACTAGTAAGAGTCTTAAAACCTATGTATTGATCTCTCTCTGGAAGTGCATCAAGAGGGTGTAAAGCGGCATAAACACAGCAGTGAAAAGCAGCTAAACCCCATTATAAAAATAGATTACTTAAAAAAAACCCCATAAAACAAAGACAGTGAAAGAGAGAGAAATTCTTACAAAATCCGTTCAGGGGCTCTGATGCAACCTGGATTGACCATATCTAGACCCACAGCTGGATGAGACATGAGGCTGGACACTCTTGGGGCTGAGAGGATTGGTGAGCTTGGGTGAGCAAACGCAGACCCTTTAAAGTCCTACTGCGTGGTACCCATGCCGTGGGTCCCAAATCTCCAGGTTCAAGGGCATCTTCCTACATCGAAAACATGCGTGGGAAACCCAGAAGATGGTACACCGTGTGATCGGGAAAGGGTTCTCAAACGCACCTCATTTCTCCTCTCCTTGTGCTCGGGTTCGCCATTCCAGCCGCTCTACTAACAATCTCCCTACTTGGAGAATCTGCACCTTTAACCTCCTGTTTCGGACAGGTCGCAATTTGGCCTGAGGATGAACGGGAAGACGGGGAACCAATGAGAGACTAGCTCTAGGTGTTGGGACAGGCACAGGTCACTCTATTTTCCCATCAGGAAGAAGAATGAACCACAGGCTCAGCCTGCCCCCCGGAACCAGAATACGGCCTGAAGCAATCCTGCGCTTTGGCGGCCAGCTCCCAAAAAAGCGAGTTGACAAATGGAGCTCAAGGGCACTGCAATTCACAAACCTGCAGAGTTATAAATGATAACTCTCGTCCACAAATATATTGAGGGAAGGCAACGAAGAGGATTTGAAAGCAAGGCAGAATTGCAGGAAACAGGTTTCAGGAGGCAGAGTCGACTCGCCTTGAAAGCACATGAAAAGCGGCAAAGCGTTGACAATGATGCCCTTGGCCAAAAAGGGCGTATGCGTTTTTTCCTGAACATATTCAGGAAAAAACGCATACGCCCTTTTTGGCCAACCAGGCAAGCCCGAAAGGCAAATCAGCGTTACAAAGAAGTCTCGCTTGCCATCGGTCAAAAGGGCCATGCTGAAAAAAGTGTAAAAACCAGAAATGCAGGACAGGCCATGGAGACATGGGAGCCTTGCTACGCTGATGGGCGGGCTGTAAATTGCCAGCAGCCACTCTGGAGAAGTGTACGGTGTGTCCTGAAACATGTAATAAGCACAGCTTAGAGAGCATAGGGCACTTCCACTCATGGGCGTATAAATCGGGAAACCTAAAAATCAACAAGACACAGGCACCCCAAAGTTTAGGGCTGCTCTGTTTCCAAGAACCTCCACTTCGCTACACCTTCAATATCCCAGGAAAGCGAAAAATGGATAAAGAAGTTGTGGTACTTAGGCACAATGGAATATCACTCAACCATGAAATCAATGTCATAAGGCTAGTAGCAGCAGGATGAGTGGATTTAGGTACGATGACTCTCAGTGAAATAAGTCACAGAGAAAAAGACACTTATCCTAAGATATCACTTATAGAGGGAATGTCAAAATCGCTACACTTGAACTGAATTACAAAACAGAACAGAGTCACACATTTAGAAAACACACTATGGCTGCTTAACGGGAAAGGTGAGGTGGGGTGATGCATAAAACAAGGGTTTGAAATTAGCTCAGATACCGTTCCACAAGCCAAATATGTAATAGACAAGACCTACTCCCTGCTCAGTGAACTGGACTCAACAGCCCCTATTCACCGCCCAAGAATATATCTGACTAGTAAGAGTCTTAAAACCTATGTATTGATCTCTCTCTGGAAGTGCATCAAGAGGGTGTAAAGCGGCATAAACACAGCAGTGAAAAGCAGCTAAACCCCATTATAAAAATAGATTACTTAAAAAAAACCCCATAAAACAAAGACAGTGAAAGAGAGAGAAATTCTTACAAAATCCGTTCAGGGGCTCTGATGCAACCTGGATTGACCATATCTAGACCCACAGCTGGATGAGACATGAGGCTGGACACTCTTGGGGCTGAGAGGATTGGTGAGCTTGGGTGAGCAAACGCAGACCCTTTAAAGTCCTACTGCGTGGTACCCATGCCGTGGGTCCCAAATCTCCAGGTTCAAGGGCATCTTCCTACATCGAAAACATGCGTGGGAAACCCAGAAGATGGTACACCGTGTGATCGGGAAAGGGTTCTCAAACGCACCTCATTTCTCCTCTCCTTGTGCTCGGGTTCGCCATTCCAGCCGCTCTACTAACAATCTCCCTACTTGGAGAATCTGCACCTTTAACCTCCTGTTTCGGACAGGTCGCAATTTGGCCTGAGGATGAACGGGAAGACGGGGAACCAATGAGAGACTAGCTCTAGGTGTTGGGACAGGCACAGGTCACTCTATTTTCCCATCAGGAAGAAGAATGAACCACAGGCTCAGCCTGCCCCCCGGAACCAGAATACGGCCTGAAGCAATCCTGCGCTTTGGCGGCCAGCTCCCAAAAAAGCGAGTTGACAAATGGAGCTCAAGGGCACTGCAATTCACAAACCTGCAGAGTTATAAATGATAACTCTCGTCCACAAATATATTGAGGGAAGGCAACGAAGAGGATTTGAAAGCAAGGCAGAATTGCAGGAAACAGGTTTCAGGAGGCAGAGTCGACTCGCCTTGAAAGCACATGAAAAGCGGCAAAGCGTTGACAATGATGCCCTTGGCCAAAAAGGGCGTATGCGTTTTTTCCTGAATATATTCAGGAAAAAACGCATACGCCCTTTTTGGCCAACCAGGCAAGCCGGAAAGGCAAATCAGCGCTACAAAGAAGTCTCGCTTGCCATCGGTCAAAAGGGCCATGCTGAAAAAAAGTGTAAAAACCAGAAATGCAGGACAGGCCATGGAGACATGGGAGCCTTGCTACGCTGATGGGCGGGCTGTAAATTGCCAGGAGCCACTCTGGAGAAGTGTACGGTGTGTCCTGAAACATGTAATAAGCACAGCTTAGAGAGCATAGGGCACTTCCACTCATGGGCGTATAAATCGGGAAACCTAAAAATCAACAAGACACAGGGACCCCAAAGTTTAGGGCTGCTCTGTTTCCAAGAACCTCCACTTCGGTACACCTTCAATATCCCAGGAAAGCGAAAAATGGATAAAGAAGTTGTGGTACTTAGGCACAATGGAATATCACTCAGCCATGAAATCAATGTCATAAGGCTAGTAGCAGCAGGATGAGTGGATTTAGGTACGATGACTCTCAGTGAAATAAGTCACAGAGAAAAAGACACTTATCCTAAGATATCACTTATAGAGGGAATGTCAAAGTCGCTACACTTGAACTGAATTACAAAACAGAACAGAGTCACACATTTAGAAAACACACTATGGCTGCTTAACGGGAAAGGTGAGGTAGGGTGATGCATAAAACAAGGGTTTGAAATTAGCTCAGATACCGTTCCACAAGCCAAATATGTAATAGACAAGACCTACTCCCTGCTCAGTGAACTGGACTCAACAGCCCCTATTCACCGCCCAAGAATATATCTGACTAGTAAGAGTCTTAAAACCTATGTATTGATCTCTCTCTGGAAGTGCATCAAGAGGGTGTAAAGCGGCATAAACACAGCAGTGAAAAGCAGCTAAACCCCATTATAAAAATAGATTACTTAAAAAAAACCCCATAAAACAAAGACAGTGAAAGAGAGAGAAATTCTTACAAAATCCGTTCAGGGGCTCTGATGCAACCTGGATTGACCATATCTAGACCCACAGCTGGATGAGACATGAGGCTGGACACTCTTGGGGCTGAGAGGATTGGTGAGCTTGGGTGAGCAAACGCAGACCCTTTAAAGTCCTACTGCGTGGTACCCATGCCGTGGGTCCCAAATCTCCAGGTTCAAGGGCATCTTCCTACATCGAAAACATGTGTGGGAAACCCAGAAGATGGTACACCGTGTGATCGGGAAAGGGTTCTCAAACGCACCTCATTTCTCCTCTCCTTGTGCTCGGGTTCGCCATTCCAGCCGCTCTACTAACAATCTCCCTACTTGGAGAATCTGCACCTTTAACCTCCTGTTTCGGACAGGTCGCAATTTGGCCTGAGGATGAATGGGAAGACGGGGAACCAATGAGAGACTAGCTCTAGGTGTTGGGACAGGCACAGGTCACTCTATTTTCCCATCAGGAAGAAGAATGAACCACAGGCTCAGCCTGCCCCCCGGAACCAGAATACGGCCTGAAGCAATCCTGCGCTTTGGCGGCCAGCTCCCAAAAAAGCGAGTTGACAAATGGAGCTCAAGGGCACTGCAATTCACAAACCTGCAGAGTTATAAATGATAACTCTCGTCCACAAATATATTGAGGGAAGGCAACGAAGAGGATTTGAAAGCAAGGCAGAATTGCAGGAAACAGGTTTCAGGAGGCAGAGTCGACTCGCCTTGAAAGCACATGAAAAGCGGCAAAGCGTTGACAATGATGCCCTTGGCCAAAAAGGGCGTATGCGGTTTTTCCTGAATATATTCAGGAAAAAACGCATACGCCCTTTTTGGCCAACCAGGCAAGCCGGAAAGGCAAATCAGCGCTACAAAGAAGTCTCGCTTGCCATCGGTCAAAAGGGCCATGCTGAAAAAAGTGTAAAAACCAGAAATGCAGGACAGGCCATGGAGACATGGGAGCCTTGCTACGCTGATGGGCGGGCTGTAAATTGCCAACAGCCACTCTGGAGAAGTGTACGGTGTGTCCTGAAACATGTAATAAGCACAGCTTAGAGAGCATAGGGCACTTCCACTCATGGGCGTATAAATCGGGAAACCTAAAAATCAACAAGACACAGGCACCCCAAAGTTTAGGGCTGCTCTGTTTCCAAGAACCTCCACTTCGGTACACCTTCAATATCCCAGGAAAGCGAAAAATGGATAAAGAAGTTGTGGTACTTAGGCACAATGGAATATCACTCAGCCATGAAATCAATGTCATAAGGCTAGTAGCAGCAGGATGAGTGGATGTAGGTACGATGACTCTCAGTGAAATAAGTCACAGAGAAAAAGACACTTATCCTAAGATATCACTTATAGAGGGAATGTCAAAATCGCTACACTTGAACTGAATTACAAAACAGAACAGAGTCACACATTTAGAAAACACACTATGGCTGCTTAACGGGAAAGGTGAGGTGGGGTGATGCATAAAACAAGGGTTTGAAATTAGCTCAGATACCGTTCCACAAGCCAAATATGTAATAGACAAGACCTACTCCCTGCTCAGTGAACTGGACTCAACAGCCCCTATTCACCGCCCAAGAATATATCTGACTAGTAAGAGTCTTAAAACCTATGTATTGATCTCTCTCTGGAAGTGCATCAAGAGGGTGTAAAGCGGCATAAACACAGCAGTGAAAAGCAGCTAAACCCCATTATAAAAATAGATTACTTAAAAAAAACCCCATAAAACAAAGACAGTGAAAGAGAGAGAAATTCTTACAAAATCCGTTCAGGGGCTCTGATGCAACCTGGATTGACCATATCTAGACCCACAGCTGGATGAGACATGAGGCTGGACACTCTTGGGGCTGAGAGGATTGGTGAGCTTGGGTGAGCAAACGCAGACCCTTTAAAGTCCTACTGCGTGGTACCCATGCCGTGGGTCCCAAATCTCCAGGTTCAAGGGCATCTTCCTACATCGAAAACATGCGTGGGAAACCCAGAAGATGGTACACCGTGTGATCGGGAAAGGGTTCTCAAACGCACCTCATTTCTCCTCTCCTTGTGCTCGGGTTCGCCATTCCAGCCGCTCTACTAACAATCTCCCTACTTGGAGAATCTGCACCTTTAACCTCCTGTTTCGGACAGGTCGCAATTTGGCCTGAGGATGAACGGGAAGACGGGGAACCAATGAGAGACTAGCTCTAGGTGTTGGGACAGGCACAGGTCACTCTATTTTCCCATCAGGAAGAAGAATGAACCACAGGCTCAGCCTGCCCCCCGGAACCAGAATACGGCCTGAAGCAATCCTGCGCTTTGGCGGCCAGCTCCCAAAAAAGCGAGTTGACAAATGGAGCTCAGGGGCACTGCAATTCACAAACCTGCAGAGGTATAAATGATAACTCTCGTCCACAAATATATTGAGGGAAGGCAACGAAGAGGATTTGAAAGCAAGGCAGAATTGCAGGAAACAGGTTTCAGGAGGCAGACTCGACTCGCCTTGAAAGCACATGAAAAGCGGCAAAGCGTTGACAATGATGCCCTTGGCCAAAAAGGGCGTATGCGTTTTTTCCTGAACATATTCAGGAAAAAACGCATACGCCCTTTTTGGCCAACCAGGCAAGCCCGAAAGGCAAATCAGCGTTACAAAGAAGTCTCGCTTGCCATCGGTCAAAAGGGCCATGCTGAAAAAAGTGTAAAAACCAGAAATGCAGGACAGGCCATGGAGACATGGGAGCCTTGCTACGCTGATGGGCGGGCTGTAAATTGCCAGCAGCCACTCTGGAGAAGTGTACGGTGTGTCCTGAAACATGTAATAAGCACAGCTTAGAGAGCATAGGGCACTTCCACTCATGGGCGTATAAATCGGGAAACCTAAAAATCAACAAGACACAGGCACCCCAAAGTTTAGGGCTGCTCTGTTTCCAAGAACCTCCACTTCGCTACACCTTCAATATCCCAGGAAAGCGAAAAATGGATAAAGAAGTTGTGGTACTTAGGCACAATGGAATATCACTCAACCATGAAATCAATGTCATAAGGCTAGTAGCAGCAGGATGAGTGGATTTAGGTACGATGACTCTCAGTGAAATAAGTCACAGAGAAAAAGACACTTATCCTAAGATATCACTTATAGAGGGAATGTCAAAATCGCTACACTTGAACTGAATTACAAAACAGAACAGAGTCACACATTTAGAAAACACACTATGGCTGCTTAACGGGAAAGGTGAGGTGGGGTGATGCATAAAACAAGGGTTTGAAATTAGCTCAGATACCGTTCCACAAGCCAAATATGTAATAGACAAGACCTACTCCCTGCTCAGTGAACTGGACTCAACAGCCCCTATTCACCGCCCAAGAATATATATGACTAGTAAGAGTCTTAAAACCTATGTATTGATCTCTCTCTGGAAGTGCATCAAGAGGGTGTAAAGCGGCATAAACACAGCAGTGAAAAGCAGCTAAACCCCATTATAAAAATAGATTACTTAAAAAAAACCCCATAAAACAAAGACAGTGAAAGAGAGAGAAATTCTTACAAAATCCGTTCAGGGGCTCTGATGCAACCTGGATTGACCATATCTAGACCCACAGCTGGATGAGACATGAGGCTGGACACTCTTGGGGCTGAGAGGATTGGTGAGCTTGGGTGAGCAAACGCAGACCCTTTAAAGTCCTACTGCGTGGTACCCATGCCGTGGGTCCCAAATCTCCAGGTTCAAGGGCATCTTCCTACATCGAAAACATGCGTGGGAAACCCAGAAGATGGTACACCGTGTGATCGGGAAAGGGTTCTCAAACGCACCTCATTTCTCCTCTCCTTGTGCTCGCGTTCGCCATTCCAGCCGCTCTACTAACAATCTCCCTACTTGGAGAATCTGCACCTTTAACCTCCTGTTTCGGACAGGTCGCAATTTGGCCTGAGGATGAACGGGAAGACGGGGAACCAATGAGAGACTAGCTCTAGGTGTTGGGACAGGCACAGGTCACTCTATTTTCCCATCAGGAAGAAGAATGAACCACAGGCTCAGCCTGCCCCCCGGAACCAGAATACGGCCTGAAGCAATCCTGCGCTTTGGCGGCCAGCTCCCAAAAAAGCGAGTTGACAAATGGAGCTCAAGGGCACTGCAATTCACAAACCTGCAGAGTTATAAATGATAACTCTCGTCCACAAATATATTGAGGGAAGGCAACGAAGAGGATTTGAAAGCAAGGCAGAATTGCAGGAAACAGGTTTCAGGAGGCAGAGTCGACTCGCCTTGAAAGCACATGAAAAGCGGCAAAGCGTTGACAATGATGCCCTTGGCCAAAAAGGGCGTATGCGTTTTTTCCTGAATATATTCAGGAAAAAACGCATACGCCCTTTTTGGCCAACCAGGCAAGCCAGAAAGGCAAATCAGCGCTACAAAGAAGTCTCGCTTGCCATCGGTCAAAAGGGCCATGTTGAAAAAAAGTGTAAAAACCAGAAATGCAGGACAGGCCATGGAGACATGGGAGCCTTGCTACGCTGATGGGCGGGCTGTAAATTGCCAGCAGCCACTCTGGAGAAGTGTACGGTGTGTCCTGAAACATGTAATAAGCACAGCTTAGAGAGCATAGGGCACTTCCACTCATGGGCGTATAAATCGGGAAACCTAAAAATCAACAAGACACAGGCACCCCAAAGTTTAGGGCTGCTCTGTTTCCAAGAACCTCCACTTCGGTACACCTTCAATATCCCAGGAAAGCGAAAAATGGATAAAGAAGTTGTGGTACTTAGGCACAATGGAATATCACTCAGCCATGAAATCAATGTCATAAGGCTAGTAGCAGCAGGATGAGTGGATTTAGGTACGATGACTCTCAGTGAAATAAGTCACAGAGAAAAAGACACTTATCCTAAGATATCACTTATAGAGGGAATGTCAAAGTCGCTACACTTGAACTGAATTACAAAACAGAACAGAGTCACACATTTAGAAAACACACTATGGCTGCTTAACGGGAAAGGTGAGGTAGGGTGATGCATAAAACAAGGGTTTGAAATTAGCTCAGATACCGTTCCACAAGCCAAATATGTAATAGACAAGACCTACTCCCTGCTCAGTGAACTGGACTCAACAGCCCCTATTCACCGCCCAAGAATATATCTGACTAGTAAGAGTCTTAAAACCTATGTATTGATCTCTCTCTGGAAGTGCATCAAGAGGGTGTAAAGCGGCATAAACACAGCAGTGAAAAGCAGCTAAACCCCATTATAAAAATAGATTACTTAAAAAAAACCCCATAAAACAAAGACAGTGAAAGAGAGAGAAATTCTTACAAAATCCGTTCAGGGGCTCTGATGCAACCTGGATTGACCATATCTAGACCCACAGCTGGATGAGACATGAGGCTGGACACTCTTGGGGCTGAGAGGATTGGTGAGCTTGGGTGAGCAAACGCAGACCCTTTAAAGTCCTACTGCGTGGTACCCATGCCGTGGGTCCCAAATCTCCAGGTTCAAGGGCATCTTCCTACATCGAAAACATGCGTGGGAAACCCAGAAGATGGTACACCGTGTGATCGGGAAAGGGTTCTCAAACGCACCTCATTTCTCCTCTCCTTGTGCTCGGGTTCGCCATTCCAGCCGCTCTACTAACAATCTCCCTACTTGGAGAATCTGCACCTTTAACCTCCTGTTTCGGACAGGTCGCAATTTGGCCTGAGGATGAACGGGAAGACGGGGAACCAATGAGAGACTAGCTCTAGGTGTTGGGACAGGCACAGGTCACTCTATTTTCCCATCAGGAAGAAGAATGAACCACAGGCTCAGCCTGCCCCCCGGAACCAGAATACGGCCTGAAGCAATCCTGCGCTTTGGCGGCCAGCTCCCAAAAAAGCGAGTTGACAAATGGAGCTCAGGGGCACTGCAATTCACAAACCTGCAGAGTTATAAATGATAACTCTCGTCCACAAATATATTGAGGGAAGGCAACGAAGAGGATTTGAAAGCAAGGCAGAATTGCAGGAAACAGGTTTCAGGAGGCAGAGTCGACTCGCCTTGAAAGCACACGAAAAGCGGCAAAGCGTTGACAATGATGCCCTTGGCCAAAAAGGGCGTATGCGTTTTTTCCTGAATATATTCAGGAAAAAACGCATACGCCCTTTTTGGCCAACCAGGCAAGCCGGAAAGGCAAATCAGCGCTACAAAGAAGTCTCGCTTGCCATCGGTCAAAAGGGCCATGCTGAAAAAAGTGTAAAAACCAGAAATGCAGGACAGGCCATGGAGACATGGGAGCCTTGCTACGCTGATGGGCGGGCTGTAAATTGCCAACAGCCACTCTGGAGAAGTGTACGGTGTGTCCTGAAACATGTAATAAGCACAGCTTAGAGAGCATAGGGCACTTCCACTCATGGGCGTATAAATCGGGAAACCTAAAAATCAACAAGACACAGGCACCCCAAAGTTTAGGGCTGCTCTGTTTCCAAGAACCTCCACTTCGGTACACCTTCAATATCCCAGGAAAGCGAAAAATGGATAAAGAAGTTGTGGTACTTAGGCACAATGGAATATCACTCAGCCATGAAATCAATGTCATAAGGCTAGTAGCAGCAGGATGAGTGGATGTAGGTACGATGACTCTCAGTGAAATAAGTCACAGAGAAAAAGACACTTATCCTAAGATATCACTTATAGAGGGAATGTCAAAATCGCTACACTTGAACTGAATTACAAAACAGAACAGAGTCACACATTTAGAAAACACACTATGGCTGCTTAACGGGAAAGGTGAGGTGGGGTGATGCATAAAACAAGGGTTTGAAATTAGCTCAGATACCGTTCCACAAGCCAAATATGTAATAGACAAGACCTACTCCCTGCTCAGTGAACTGGACTCAACAGCCCCTATTCACCGCCCAAGAATATATCTGACTAGTAAGAGTCTTAAAACCTATGTATTGATCTCTCTCTGGAAGTGCATCAAGAGGGTGTAAAGCGGCATAAACACAGCAGTGAAAAGCAGCTAAACCCCATTATAAAAATAGATTACTTAAAAAAAACCCCATAAAACAAAGACAGTGAAAGAGAGAGAAATTCTTACAAAATCCGTTCAGGGGCTCTGATGCAACCTGGATTGACCATATCTAGACCCACAGCTGGATGAGACATGAGGCTGGACACTCTTGGGGCTGAGAGGATTGGTGAGCTTGGGTGAGCAAACGCAGACCCTTTAAAGTCCTACTGCGTGGTACCCATGCCGTGGGTCCCAAATCTCCAGGTTCAAGGGCATCTTCCTACATCGAAAACATGCGTGGGAAACCCAGAAGATGGTACACCGTGTGATCGGGAAAGGGTTCTCAAACGCACCTCATTTCTCCTCTCCTTGTGCTCGGGTTCGCCATTCCAGCCGCTCTACTAACAATCTCCCTACTTGGAGAATCTGCACCTTTAACCTCCTGTTTCGGACAGGTCGCAATTTGGCCTGAGGATGAACGGGAAGACGGGGAACCAATGAGAGACTAGCTCTAGGTGTTGGGACAGGCACAGGTCACTCTATTTTCCCATCAGGAAGAAGAATGAACCACAGGCTCAGCCTGCCCCCCGGAACCAGAATACGGCCTGAAGCAATCCTGCGCTTTGGCGGCCAGCTCCCAAAAAAGCGAGTTGACAAATGGAGCTCAGGGGCACTGCAATTCACAAACCTGCAGAGTTATAAATGATAACTCTCGTCCACAAATATATTGAGGGAAGGCAACGAAGAGGATTTGAAAGCAAGGCAGAATTGCAGGAAACAGGTTTCAGGAGGCAGAGTCGACTCGCCTTGAAAGCACATGAAAAGCGGCAAAGCGTTGACAATGATGCCCTTGGCCAAAAAGGGCGTATGCGTTTTTTCCTGAATATATTCAGGAAAAAACGCATACGCCCTTTTTGGCCAACCAGGCAAGCCGGAAAGGCAAATCAGCGCTACAAAGAAGTCTCGCTTGCCATCGGTCAAAAGGGCCATGCTGAAAAAAGTGTAAAAACCAGAAATGCAGGACAGGCCATGGAGACATGGGAGCCTTGCTACGCTGATGGGCGGGCTGTAAATTGCCAACAGCCACTCTGGAGAAGTGTACGGTGTGTCCTGAAACATGTAATAAGCACAGCTTAGAGAGCATAGGGCACTTCCACTCATGGGCGTATAAATCGGGAAACCTAAAAATCAACAAGACACAGGCACCCCAAAGTTTAGGGCTGCTCTGTTTCCAAGAACCTCCACTTCGCTACACCTTCAATATCCCAGGAAAGCGAAAAATGGATAAAGAAGTTGTGGTACTTAGGCACAATGGAATATCACTCAGCCATGAAATCAATGTCATAAGGCTAGTAGCAGCAGGATGAGTGGATTTAGGTACGATGACTCTCAGTGAAATAAGTCACAGAGAAAAAGACACTTATCCTAAGATATCACTTATAGAGGGAATGTCAAAATCGCTACACTTGAACTGAATTACAAAACAGAACAGAGTCACACATTTAGAAAACACACTATGGCTGCTTAACGGGAAAGGTGAGGTGGGGTGATGCATAAAACAAGGGTTTGAAATTAGCTCAGATACCGTTCCACAAGCCAAATATGTAATAGACAAGACCTACTCCCTGCTCAGTGAACTGGACTCAACAGCCCCTATTCACCGCCCAAGAATATATCTGACTAGTAAGAGTCTTAAAACCTATGTATTGATCTCTCTCTGGAAGTGCATCAAGAGGGTGTAAAGCGGCATAAACACAGCAGTGAAAAGCAGCTAAACCCCATTATAAAAATAGATTACTTAAAAAAAACCCCATAAAACAAAGACAGTGAAAGAGAGAGAAATTCTTACAAAATCCGTTCAGGGGCTCTGATGCAACCTGGATTGACCATATCTAGACCCACAGCTGGATGAGACATGAGGCTGGACACTCTTGGGGCTGAGAGGATTGGTGAGCTTGGGTGAGCAAACGCAGACCCTTTAAAGTCCTACTGCGTGGTACCCATGCCGTGGGTCCCAAATCTCCAGGTTCAAGGGCATCTTCCTACATCGAAAACATGCGTGGGAAACCCAGAAGATGGTACACCGTGTGATCGGGAAAGGGTTCTCAAACGCACCTCATTTCTCCTCTCCTTGTGCTCGGGTTCGCCATTCCAGCCGCTCTACTAACAATCTCCCTACTTGGAGAATCTGCACCTTTAACCTCCTGTTTCGGACAGGTCGCAATTTGGCCTGAGGATGAACGGGAAGACGGGGAACCAATGAGAGACTAGCTCTAGGTGTTGGGACAGGCACAGGTCACTCTATTTTCCCATCAGGAAGAAGAATGAACCACAGGCTCAGCCTGCCCCCCGGAACCAGAATACGGCCTGAAGCAATCCTGCGCTTTGGCGGCCAGCTCCCAAAAAAGCGAGTTGACAAATGGAGCTCAAGGGCACAGCAATTCACAAACCTGCAGAGTTATAAATGATAACTCTCGTCCACAAATATATTGAGGGAAGGCAACGAAGAGGATTTGAAAGCAAGGCAGAATTGCAGGAAACAGGTTTCAGGAGGCAGAGTCGACTCGCCTTGAAAGCACATGAAAAGCGGCAAAGCGTTGACAATGATGCCCTTGGCCAAAAAGGGCGTATGCGTTTTTTCCTGAATATATTCAGGAAAAAACGCATACGCCCTTTTTGGCCAACCAGGCAAGCCGGAAAGGCAAATCAGCGCTACAAAGAAGTCTCGCTTGCCATCGGTCAAAAGGGCCATGCTGAAAAAAAGTGTAAAAACCAGAAATGCAGGACAGGCCATGGAGACATGGGAGCCTTGCTACGCTGATGGGCGGGCTGTAAATTGCCAGCAGCCACTCTGGAGAAGTGTACGGTGTGTCCTGAAACATGTAATAAGCACAGCTTAGAGAGCATAGGGCACTTCCACTCATGGGCGTATAAATCGGGAAACCTAAAAATCAACAAGACACAGGCACCCCAAAGTTTAGGGCTGCTCTGTTTCCAAGAACCTCCACTTCGGTACACCTTCAATATCCCAGGAAAGCGAAAAATGGATAAAGAAGTTGTGGTACTTAGGCACAATGGAATATCACTCAGCCATGAAATCAATGTCATAAGGCTAGTAGCAGCAGGATGAGTGGATTTAGGTACGATGACTCTCAGTGAAATAAGTCACAGAGAAAAAGACACTTATCCTAAGATATCACTTATAGAGGGAATGTCAAAGTCGCTACACTTGAACTGAATTACAAAACAGAACAGAGTCACACATTTAGAAAACACACTATGGCTGCTTAACGGGAAAGGTGAGGTAGGGTGATGCATAAAACAAGGGTTTGAAATTAGCTCAGATACCGTTCCACAAGCCAAATATGTAATAGACAAGACCTACTCCCTGCTCAGTGAACTGGACTCAACAGCCCCTATTCACCGCCCAAGAATATATCTGACTAGTAAGAGTCTTAAAACCTATGTATTGATCTCTCTCTGGAAGTGCATCAAGAGGGTGTAAAGCGGCATAAACACAGCAGTGAAAAGCAGCTAAACCCCATTATAAAAATAGATTACTTAAAAAAAACCCCATAAAACAAAGACAGTGAAAGAGAGAGAAATTCTTACAAAATCCGTTCAGGGGCTCTGATGCAACCTGGATTGACCATATCTAGACCCACAGCTGGATGAGACATGAGGCTGGACACTCTTGGGGCTGAGAGGATTGGTGAGCTTGGGTGAGCAAACGCAGACCCTTTAAAGTCCTACTGCGTGGTACCCATGCCGTGGGTCCCAAATCTCCAGGTTCAAGGGCATCTTCCTACATCGAAAACATGTGTGGGAAACCCAGAAGATGGTACACCGTGTGATCGGGAAAGGGTTCTCAAACGCACCTCATTTCTCCTCTCCTTGTGCTCGGGTTCGCCATTCCAGCCGCTCTACTAACAATCTCCCTACTTGGAGAATCTGCACCTTTAACCTCCTGTTTCGGACAGGTCGCAATTTGGCCTGAGGATGAATGGGAAGACGGGGAACCAATGAGAGACTAGCTCTAGGTGTTGGGACAGGCACAGGTCACTCTATTTTCCCATCAGGAAGAAGAATGAACCACAGGCTCAGCCTGCCCCCCGGAACCAGAATACGGCCTGAAGCAATCCTGCGCTTTGGCGGCCAGCTCCCAAAAAAGCGAGTTGACAAATGGAGCTCAAGGGCACTGCAATTCACAAACCTGCAGAGTTATAAATGATAACTCTCGTCCACAAATATATTGAGGGAAGGCAACGAAGAGGATTTGAAAGCAAGGCAGAATTGCAGGAAACAGGTTTCAGGAGGCAGAGTCGACTCGCCTTGAAAGCACATGAAAAGCGGCAAAGCGTTGACAATGATGCCCTTGGCCAAAAAGGGCGTATGCGGTTTTTCCTGAATATATTCAGGAAAAAACGCATACGCCCTTTTTGGCCAACCAGGCAAGCCGGAAAGGCAAATCAGCGCTACAAAGAAGTCTCGCTTGCCATCGGTCAAAAGGGCCATGCTGAAAAAAGTGTAAAAACCAGAAATGCAGGACAGGCCATGGAGACATGGGAGCCTTGCTACGCTGATGGGCGGGCTGTAAATTGCCAACAGCCACTCTGGAGAAGTGTACGGTGTGTCCTGAAACATGTAATAAGCACAGCTTAGAGAGCATAGGGCACTTCCACTCATGGGCGTATAAATCGGGAAACCTAAAAATCAACAAGACACAGGCACCCCAAAGTTTAGGGCTGCTCTGTTTCCAAGAACCTCCACTTCGGTACACCTTCAATATCCCAGGAAAGCGAAAAATGGATAAAGAAGTTGTGGTACTTAGGCACAATGGAATATCACTCAGCCATGAAATCAATGTCATAAGGCTAGTAGCAGCAGGATGAGTGGATTTAGGTACGATGACTCTCAGTGAAATAAGTCACAGAGAAAAAGACACTTATCCTAAGATATCACTTATAGAGGGAACGTCAAAGTCGCTACACTTGAACTGAATTACAAAACAGAACAGAGTCACACATTTAGAAAACACACTATGGCTGCTTAACGGGAAAGGTGAGGTGGGGTGATGCATAAAACAAGGGTTTGAAATTAGCTCAGATACCGTTCCACAAGCCAAATATGTAATAGACAAGACCTACTCCCTGCTCAGTGAACTGGACTCAACAGCCCCTATTCACCGCCCAAGAATATATCTGACTAGTAAGAGTCTTAAAACCTATGTATTGATCTCTCTCTGGAAGTGCATCAAGAGGGTGTAAAGCGGCATAAACACAGCAGTGAAAAGCAGCTAAACCCCATTATAAAAATAGATTACTTAAAAAAAACCCCATAAAACAAAGACAGTGAAAGAGAGAGAAATTCTTACAAAATCCGTTCAGGGGCTCTGATGCAACCTGGATTGACCATATCTAGACCCACAGCTGGATGAGACATGAGGCTGGACACTCTTGGGGCTGAGAGGATTGGTGAGCTTGGGTGAGCAAACGCAGACCCTTTAAAGTCCTACTGCGTGGTACCCATGCCGTGGGTCCCAAATCTCCAGGTTCAAGGGCATCTTCCTACATCGAAAACATGCGTGGGAAACCCAGAAGATGGTACACCGTGTGATCGGGAAAGGGTTCTCAAACGCACCTCATTTCTCCTCTCCTTGTGCTCGGGTTCGCCATTCCAGCCGCTCTACTAACAATCTCCCTACTTGGAGAATCTGCACCTTTAACCTCCTGTTTCGGACAGGTCGCAATTTGGCCTGAGGATGAACGGGAAGACGGGGAACCAATGAGAGACTAGCTCTAGGTGTTGGGACAGGCACAGGTCACTCTATTTTCCCATCAGGAAGAAGAATGAACCACAGGCTCAGCCTGCCCCCCGGAACCAGAATACGGCCTGAAGCAATCCTGCGCTTTGGCGGCCAGCTCCCAAAAAAGCGAGTTGACAAATGGAGCTCAGGGGCACTGCAATTCACAAACCTGCAGAGTTATAAATGATAACTCTCGTCCACAAATATATTGAGGGAAGGCAACGAAGAGGATTTGAAAGCAAGGCAGAATTGCAGGAAACAGGTTTCAGGAGGCAGACTCGACTCGCCTTGAAAGCACATGAAAAGCGGCAAAGCGTTGACAATGATGCCCTTGGCCAAAAAGGGCGTATGCGTTTTTTCCTGAATATATTCAGGAAAAAACGCATACGCCCTTTTTGGCCAACCAGGCAAGCCGGAAAGGCAAATCAGCGCTACAAAGAAGTCTCGCTTGCCATCGGTCAAAAGGGCCATGCTGAAAAAAAGTGTAAAAACCAGAAATGCAGGACAGGCCATGGAGACATGGGAGCCTTGCTACGCTGATGGGCGGGCTGTAAATTGCCAGCAGCCACTCTGGAGAAGTGTACGGTGTGTCCTGAAACATGTAATAAGCACAGCTTAGAGAGCATAGGGCACTTCCACTCATGGGCGTATAAATCGGGAAACCTAAAAATCAACAAGACACAGGCACCCCAAAGTTTAGGGCTGCTCTGTTTCCAAGAACCTCCACTTCGGTACACCTTCAATATCCCAGGAAAGCGAAAAATGGATAAAGAAGTTGTGGTACTTAGGCACAATGGAATATCACTCAGCCATGAAATCAATGTCATAAGGCTAGTAGCAGCAGGATGAGTGGATTTAGGTACGATGACTCTCAGTGAAATAAGTCACAGAGAAAAAGACACTTATCCTAAGATATCACTTATAGAGGGAATGTCAAAATCGCTACACTTGAACTGAATTACAAAACAGAACAGAGTCACACATTTAGAAAACACACTATGGCTGCTTAACGGGAAAGGTGAGGTGGGGTGATGCATAAAACAAGGGTTTGAAATTAGCTCACATACCGTTCCACAAGCCAAATATGTAATAGACAAGACCTACTCCCTGCTCAGTGAACTGGACTCAACAGCCCCTATTCACCGCCCAAGAATATATCTGACTAGTAAGAGTCTTAAAACCTATGTATTGATCTCTCTCTGGAAGTGCATCAAGAGGGTGTAAAGCGGCATAAACACAGCAGTGAAAAGCAGCTAAACCCCATTATAAAAATAGATTACTTAAAAAAAACCCCATAAAACAAAGACAGTGAAAGAGAGAGAAATTCTTACAAAATCCGTTCAGGGGCACTGATGCAACCTGGATTGACCATATCTAGACCCACAGCTGGATGAGACATGAGGCTGGACACTCTTGGGGCTGAGAGGATTGGTGAGCTTGGGTGAGCAAATGCAGACCCTTTAAAGTCCTACTGCGTGGTACCCATGCCGTGGGTCCCAAATCTCCAGGTTCAAGGGCATCTTCCTACATCGAAAACATGCGTGGGAAACCCAGAAGATGGTACACCGTGTGATCGGGAAAGGGTTCTCAAACGCACCTCATTTCTCCTCTCCTTGTGCTCGGGTTCGCCATTCCAGCCGCTCTACTAACAATCTCCCTACTTGGAGAATCTGCACCTTTAACCTCCTGTTTCGGACAGGTCGCAATTTGGCCTGAGGATGAACGGGAAGACGGGGAACCAATGAGAGACTAGCTCTAGGTGTTGGGACAGGCACAGGTCACTCTATTTTCCCATCAGGAAGAAGAATGAACCACAGGCTCAGCCTGCCCCCCGGAACCAGAATACGGCCTGAAGCAATCCTGCGCTTTGGCGGCCAGCTCCCAAAAAAGCGAGTTGACAAATGGAGCTCAAGGGCACTGCAATTCACAAACCTGCAGAGTTATAAATGATAACTCTCGTCCACAAATATATTGAGGGAAGGCAACGAAGAGGATTTGAAAGCAAGGCAGAATTGCAGGAAACAGGTTTCAGGAGGCAGAGTCGACTCGCCTTGAAAGCACACGAAAAGCGGCAAAGCGTTGACAATGATGCCCTTGGCCAAAAAGGGCGTATGCGTTTTTTCCTGAATATATTCAGGAAAAAACGCATACGCCCTTTTTGGCCAACCAGGCAAGCCGGAAAGGCAAATCAGCGCTACAAAGAAGTCTCGCTTGCCATCGGTCAAAAGGGCCATGCTGAAAAAAGTGTAAAAACCAGAAATGCAGGACAGGCCATGGAGACATGGGAGCCTTGCTACGCTGATGGGCGGGCTGTAAATTGCCAACAGCCACTCTGGAGAAGTGTACGGTGTGTCCTGAAACATGTAATAAGCACAGCTTAGAGAGCATAGGGCACTTCCACTCATGGGCGTATAAATCGGGAAACCTAAAAATCAACAAGACACAGGCACCCCAAAGTTTAGGGCTGCTCTGTTTCCAAGAACCTCCACTTCGGTACACCTTCAATATCCCAGGAAAGCGAAAAATGGATAAAGAAGTTGTGGTACTTAGGCACAATGGAATATCACTCAGCCATGAAATCAATGTCATAAGGCTAGTAGCAGCAGGATGAGTGGATGTAGGTACGATGACTCTCAGTGAAATAAGTCACAGAGAAAAAGACACTTATCCTAAGATATCACTTATAGAGGGAATGTCAAAATCGCTACACTTGAACTGAATTACAAAACAGAACAGAGTCACACATTTAGAAAACACACTATGGCTGCTTAACGGGAAAGGTGAGGTGGGGTGATGCATAAAACAAGGGTTTGAAATTAGCTCAGATACCGTTCCACAAGCCAAATATGTAATAGACAAGACCTACTCCCTGCTCAGTGAACTGGACTCAACAGCCCCTATTCACCGCCCAAGAATATATCTGACTAGTAAGAGTCTTAAAACCTATGTATTGATCTCTCTCTGGAAGTGCATCAAGAGGGTGTAAAGCGGCATAAACACAGCAGTGAAAAGCAGCTAAACCCCATTATAAAAATAGATTACTTAAAAAAAAACCCATAAAACAAAGACAGTGAAAGAGAGAGAAATTCTTACAAAATCCGTTCAGGGGCTCTGATGCAACCTGGATTGACCATATCTAGACCCACAGCTGGATGAGACATGAGGCTGGACACTCTTGGGGCTGAGAGGATTGGTGAGCTTGGGTGAGCAAACGCAGACCCTTTAAAGTCCTACTGCGTGGTACCCATGCCGTGGGTCCCAAATCTCCAGGTTCAAGGGCATCTTCCTACATCGAAAACATGCGTGGGAAACCCAGAAGATGGTACACCGTGTGATCGGGAAAGGGTTCTCAAACGCACCTCATTTCTCCTCTCCTTGTGCTCGGGTTCGCCATTCCAGCCGCTCTACTAACAATCTCCCTACTTGGAGAATCTGCACCTTTAACCTCCTGTTTCGGACAGGTCGCAATTTGGCCTGAGGATGAACGGGAAGACGGGGAACCAATGAGAGACTAGCTCTAGGTGTTGGGACAGGCACAGGTCACTCTATTTTCCCATCAGGAAGAAGAATGAACCACAGGCTCAGCCTGCCCCCCGGAACCAGAATACGGCCTGAAGCAATCCTGCGCTTTGGCGGCCAGCTCCCAAAAAAGCGAGTTGACAAATGGAGCTCAGGGGCACTGCAATTCACAAACCTGCAGAGTTATAAATGATAACTCTCGTCCACAAATATATTGAGGGAAGGCAACGAAGAGGATTTGAAAGCAAGGCAGAATTGCAGGAAACAGGTTTCAGGAGGCAGAGTCGACTCGCCTTGAAAGCACATGAAAAGCGGCAAAGCGTTGACAATGATGCCCTTGGCCAAAAAGGGCGTATGCGTTTTTTCCTGAATATATTCAGGAAAAAACGCATACGCCCTTTTTGGCCAACCAGGCAAGCCGGAAAGGCAAATCAGCGCTACAAAGAAGTCTCGCTTGCCATCGGTCAAAAGGGCCATGCTGAAAAAAGTGTAAAAACCAGAAATGCAGGACAGGCCATGGAGACATGGGAGCCTTGCTACGCTGATGGGCGGGCTGTAAATTGCCAACAGCCACTCTGGAGAAGTGTACGGTGTGTCCTGAAACATGTAATAAGCACAGCTTAGAGAGCATAGGGCACTTCCACTCATGGGCGTATAAATCGGGAAACCTAAAAATCAACAAGACACAGGCACCCCAAAGTTTAGGGCTGCTCTGTTTCCAAGAACCTCCACTTCGGTACACCTTCAATATCCCAGGAAAGCGAAAAATGGATAAAGAAGTTGTGGTACTTAGGCACAATGGAATATCACTCAGCCATGAAATCAATGTCATAAGGCTAGTAGCAGCAGGATGAGTGGATTTAGGTACGATGACTCTCAGTGAAATAAGTCACAGAGAAAAAGACACTTATCCTAAGATATCACTTATAGAGGGAATGTCAAAGTCGCTACACTTGAACTGAATTACAAAACAGAACAGAGTCACACATTTAGAAAACACACTATGGCTGCTTAACGGGAAAGGTGAGGTAGGGTGATGCATAAAACAAGGGTTTGAAATTAGCTCAGATACCGTTCCACAAGCCAAATATGTAATAGACAAGACCTACTCCCTGCTCAGTGAACTGGACTCAACAGCCCCTATTCACCGCCCAAGAATATATCTGACTAGTAAGAGTCTTAAAACCTATGTATTGATCTCTCTCTGGAAGTGCATCAAGAGGGTGTAAAGCGGCATAAACACAGCAGTGAAAAGCAGCTAAACCCCATTATAAAAATAGATTACTTAAAAAAAACCCCATAAAACAAAGACAGTGAAAGAGAGAGAAATTCTTACAAAATCCGTTCAGGGGCTCTGATGCAACCTGGATTGACCATATCTAGACCCACAGCTGGATGAGACATGAGGCTGGACACTCTTGGGGCTGAGAGGATTGGTGAGCTTGGGTGAGCAAACGCAGACCCTTTAAAGTCCTACTGCGTGGTACCCATGCCGTGGGTCCCAAATCTCCAGGTTCAAGGGCATCTTCCTACATCGAAAACATGTGTGGGAAACCCAGAAGATGGTACACCGTGTGATCGGGAAAGGGTTCTCAAACGCACCTCATTTCTCCTCTCCTTGTGCTCGGGTTCGCCATTCCAGCCGCTCTACTAACAATCTCCCTACTTGGAGAATCTGCACCTTTAACCTCCTGTTTCGGACAGGTCGCAATTTGGCCTGAGGATGAATGGGAAGACGGGGAACCAATGAGAGACTAGCTCTAGGTGTTGGGACAGGCACAGGTCACTCTATTTTCCCATCAGGAAGAAGAATGAACCACAGGCTCAGCCTGCCCCCCGGAACCAGAATACGGCCTGAAGCAATCCTGCGCTTTGGCGGCCAGCTCCCAAAAAAGCGAGTTGACAAATGGAGCTCAAGGGCACTGCAATTCACAAACCTGCAGAGTTATAAATGATAACTCTCGTCCACAAATATATTGAGGGAAGGCAACGAAGAGGATTTGAAAGCAAGGCAGAATTGCAGGAAACAGGTTTCAGGAGGCAGAGTCGACTCGCCTTGAAAGCACATGAAAAGCGGCAAAGCGTTGACAATGATGCCCTTGGCCAAAAAGGGCGTATGCGGTTTTTCCTGAATATATTCAGGAAAAAACGCATACGCCCTTTTTGGCCAACCAGGCAAGCCGGAAAGGCAAATCAGCGCTACAAAGAAGTCTCGCTTGCCATCGGTCAAAAGGGCCATGCTGAAAAAAGTGTAAAAACCAGAAATGCAGGACAGGCCATGGAGACATGGGAGCCTTGCTACGCTGATGGGCGGGCTGTAAATTGCCAACAGCCACTCTGGAGAAGTGTACGGTGTGTCCTGAAACATGTAATAAGCACAGCTTAGAGAGCATAGGGCACTTCCACTCATGGGCGTATAAATCGGGAAACCTAAAAATCAACAAGACACAGGCACCCCAAAGTTTAGGGCTGCTCTGTTTCCAAGAACCTCCACTTCGGTACACCTTCAATATCCCAGGAAAGCGAAAAATGGATAAAGAAGTTGTGGTACTTAGGCACAATGGAATATCACTCAGCCATGAAATCAATGTCATAAGGCTAGTAGCAGCAGGATGAGTGGATTTAGGTACGATGACTCTCAGTGAAATAAGTCACAGAGAAAAAGACACTTATCCTAAGATATCACTTATAGAGGGAACGTCAAAGTCGCTACACTTGAACTGAATTACAAAACAGAACAGAGTCACACATTTAGAAAACACACTATGGCTGCTTAACGGGAAAGGTGAGGTGGGGTGATGCATAAAACAAGGGTTTGAAATTAGCTCAGATACCGTTCCACAAGCCAAATATGTAATAGACAAGACCTACTCCCTGCTCAGTGAACTGGACTCAACAGCCCCTATTCACCGCCCAAGAATATATCTGACTAGTAAGAGTCTTAAAACCTATGTATTGATCTCTCTCTGGAAGTGCATCAAGAGGGTGTAAAGCGGCATAAACACAGCAGTGAAAAGCAGCTAAACCCCATTATAAAAATAGATTACTTAAAAAAACCCCATAAAACAAAGACAGTGAAAGAGAGAGAAATTCTTACAAAATCCGTTCAGGGGCTCTGATGCAACCTGGATTGACCATATCTAGACCCACAGCTGGATGAGACATGAGGCTGGACACTCTTGGGGCTGAGAGGATTGGTGAGCTTGGGTGAGCAAACGCAGACCCTTTAAAGTCCTACTGCGTGGTACCCATGCCGTGGGTCCCAAATCTCCAGGTTCAAGGGCATCTTCCTACATCGAAAACATGCGTGGGAAACCCAGAAGATGGTACACCGTGTGATCGGGAAAGGGTTCTCAAACGCACCTCATTTCTCCTCTCCTTGTGCTCGGGTTCGCCATTCCAGCCGCTCTACTAACAATCTCCCTACTTGGAGAATCTGCACCTTTAACCTCCTGTTTCGGACAGGTCGCAATTTGGCCTGAGGATGAACGGGAAGACGGGGAACCAATGAGAGACTAGCTCTAGGTGTTGGGACAGGCACAGGTCACTCTATTTTCCCATCAGGAAGAAGAATGAACCACAGGCTCAGCCTGCCCCCCGGAACCAGAATACGGCCTGAAGCAATCCTGCGCTTTGGCGGCCAGCTCCCAAAAAAGCGAGTTGACAAATGGAGCTCAGGGGCACTGCAATTCACAAACCTGCAGAGTTATAAATGATAACTCTCGTCCACAAATATATTGAGGGAAGGCAACGAAGAGGATTTGAAAGCAAGGCAGAATTGCAGGAAACAGGTTTCAGGAGGCAGACTCGACTCGCCTTGAAAGCACATGAAAAGCGGCAAAGCGTTGACAATGATGCCCTTGGCCAAAAAGGGCGTATGCGTTTTTTCCTGAATATATTCAGGAAAAAACGCATACGCCCTTTTTGGCCAACCAGGCAAGCCGGAAAGGCAAATCAGCGCTACAAAGAAGTCTCGCTTGCCATCGGTCAAAAGGGCCATGCTGAAAAAAAGTGTAAAAACCAGAAATGCAGGACAGGCATGGAGACATGGGAGCCTTGCTACGCTGATGGGCGGGCTGTAAATTGCCAGCAGCCACTCTGGAGAAGTGTACGGTGTGTCCTGAAACATGTAATAAGCACAGCTTAGAGAGCATAGGGCACTTCCACTCATGGGCGTATAAATCGGGAAACCTAAAAATCAACAAGACACAGGCACCCCAAAGTTTAGGGCTGCTCTGTTTCCAAGAACCTCCACTTCGGTACACCTTCAATATCCCAGGAAAGCGAAAAATGGATAAAGAAGTTGTGGTACTTAGGCACAATGGAATATCACTCAGCCATGAAATCAATGTCATAAGGCTAGTAGCAGCAGGATGAGTGGATTTAGGTACGATGACTCTCAGTGAAATAAGTCACAGAGAAAAAGACACTTATCCTAAGATATCACTTATAGAGGGAATGTCAAAATCGCTACACTTGAACTGAATTACAAAACAGAACAGAGTCACACATTTAGAAAACACACTATGGCTGCTTAACGGGAAAGGTGAGGTGGGGTGATGCATAAAACAAGGGTTTGAAATTAGCTCAGATACCGTTCCACAAGCCAAATATGTAATAGACAAGACCTACTCCCTGCTCAGTGAACTGGACTCAACAGCCCCTATTCACCGCCCAAGAATATATCTGACTAGTAAGAGTCTTAAAACCTATGTATTGATCTCTCTCTGGAAGTGCATCAAGAGGGTGTAAAGCGGCATAAACACAGCAGTGAAAAGCAGCTAAACCCCATTATAAAAATAGATTACTTAAAAAAAACCCCATAAAACAAAGACAGTGAAAGAGAGAGAAATTCTTACAAAATCCGTTCAGGGGCACTGATGCAACCTGGATTGACCATATCTAGACCCACAGCTGGATGAGACATGAGGCTGGACACTCTTGGGGCTGAGAGGATTGGTGAGCTTGGGTGAGCAAATGCAGACCCTTTAAAGTCCTACTGCGTGGTACCCATGCCGTGGGTCCCAAATCTCCAGGTTCAAGGGCATCTTCCTACATCGAAAACATGCGTGGGAAACCCAGAAGATGGTACACCGTGTGATCGGGAAAGGGTTCTCAAACGCACCTCATTTCTCCTCTCCTTGTGCTCGGGTTCGCCATTCCAGCCGCTCTACTAACAATCTCCCTACTTGGAGAATCTGCACCTTTAACCTCCTGTTTCGGACAGGTCGCAATTTGGCCTGAGGATGAACGGGAAGACGGGGAACCAATGAGAGACTAGCTCTAGGTGTTGGGACAGGCACAGGTCACTCTATTTTCCCATCAGGAAGAAGAATGAACCACAGGCTCAGCCTGCCCCCCGGAACCAGAATACGGCCTGAAGCAATCCTGCGCTTTGGCGGCCAGCTCCCAAAAAAGCGAGTTGACAAATGGAGCTCAAGGGCACTGCAATTCACAAACCTGCAGAGTTATAAATGATAACTCTCGTCCACAAATATATTGAGGGAAGGCAACGAAGAGGATTTGAAAGCAAGGCAGAATTGCAGGAAACAGGTTTCAGGAGGCAGAGTCGACTCGCCTTGAAAGCACACGAAAAGCGGCAAAGCGTTGACAATGATGCCCTTGGCCAAAAAGGGCGTATGCGTTTTTTCCTGAATATATTCAGGAAAAAACGCATACGCCCTTTTTGGCCAACCAGGCAAGCCGGAAAGGCAAATCAGCGCTACAAAGAAGTCTCGCTTGCCATCGGTCAAAAGGGCCATGCTGAAAAAAGTGTAAAAACCAGAAATGCAGGACAGGCCATGGAGACATGGGAGCCTTGCTACGCTGATGGGCGGGCTGTAAATTGCCAACAGCCACTCTGGAGAAGTGTACGGTGTGTCCTGAAACATGTAATAAGCACAGCTTAGAGAGCATAGGGCACTTCCACTCATGGGCGTATAAATCGGGAAACCTAAAAATCAACAAGACACAGGCACCCCAAAGTTTAGGGCTGCTCTGTTTCCAAGAACCTCCACTTCGGTACACCTTCAATATCCCAGGAAAGCGAAAAATGGATAAAGAAGTTGTGGTACTTAGGCACAATGGAATATCACTCAGCCATGAAATCAATGTCATAAGGCTAGTAGCAGCAGGATGAGTGGATGTAGGTACGATGACTCTCAGTGAAATAAGTCACAGAGAAAAAGACACTTATCCTAAGATATCACTTATAGAGGGAATGTCAAAATCGCTACACTTGAACTGAATTACAAAACAGAACAGAGTCACACATTTAGAAAACACACTATGGCTGCTTAACGGGAAAGGTGAGGTGGGGTGATGCATAAAACAAGGGTTTGAAATTAGCTCAGATACCGTTCCACAAGCCAAATATGTAATAGACAAGACCTACTCCCTGCTCAGTGAACTGGACTCAACAGCCCCTATTCACCGCCCAAGAATATATCTGACTAGTAAGAGTCTTAAAACCTATGTATTGATCTCTCTCTGGAAGTGCATCAAGAGGGTGTAAAGCGGCATAAACACAGCAGTGAAAAGCAGCTAAACCCCATTATAAAAATAGATTACTTAAAAAAAACCCCATAAAACAAAGACAGTGAAAGAGAGAGAAATTCTTACAAAATCCGTTCAGGGGCTCTGATGCAACCTGGATTGACCATATCTAGACCCACAGCTGGATGAGACATGAGGCTGGACACTCTTGGGGCTGAGAGGATTGGTGAGCTTGGGTGAGCAAACGCAGACCCTTTAAAGTCCTACTGCGTGGTACCCATGCCGTGGGTCCCAAATCTCCAGGTTCAAGGGCATCTTCCTACATCGAAAACATGCGTGGGAAACCCAGAAGATGGTACACCGTGTGATCGGGAAAGGGTTCTCAAACGCACCTCATTTCTCCTCTCCTTGTGCTCGGGTTCGCCATTCCAGCCGCTCTACTAACAATCTCCCTACTTGGAGAATCTGCACCTTTAACCTCCTGTTTCGGACAGGTCGCAATTTGGCCTGAGGATGAACGGGAAGACGGGGAACCAATGAGAGACTAGCTCTAGGTGTTGGGACAGGCACAGGTCACTCTATTTTCCCATCAGGAAGAAGAATGAACCACAGGCTCAGCCTGCCCCCCGGAACCAGAATACGGCCTGAAGCAATCCTGCGCTTTGGCGGCCAGCTCCCAAAAAAGCGAGTTGACAAATGGAGCTCAGGGGCACTGCAATTCACAAACCTGCAGAGTTATAAATGATAACTCTCGTCCACAAATATATTGAGGGAAGGCAACGAAGAGGATTTGAAAGCAAGGCAGAATTGCAGGAAACAGGTTTCAGGAGGCAGAGTCGACTCGCCTTGAAAGCACATGAAAAGCGGCAAAGCGTTGACAATGATGCCCTTGGCCAAAAAGGGCGTATGCGTTTTTTCCTGAATATATTCAGGAAAAAACGCATACGCCCTTTTTGGCCAACCAGGCAAGCCGGAAAGGCAAATCAGCGCTACAAAGAAGTCTCGCTTGCCATCGGTCAAAAGGGCCATGCTGAAAAAAGTGTAAAAACCAGAAATGCAGGACAGGCCATGGAGACATGGGAGCCTTGCTACGCTGATGGGCGGGCTGTAAATTGCCAACAGCCACTCTGGAGAAGTGTACGGTGTGTCCTGAAACATGTAATAAGCACAGCTTAGAGAGCATAGGGCACTTCCACTCATGGGCGTATAAATCGGGAAACCTAAAAATCAACAAGACACAGGCACCCCAAAGTTTAGGGCTGCTCTGTTTCCAAGAACCTCCACTTCGGTACACCTTCAATATCCCAGGAAAGCGAAAAATGGATAAAGAAGTTGTGGTACTTAGGCACAATGGAATATCACTCAGCCATGAAATCAATGTCATAAGGCTAGTAGCAGCAGGATGAGTGGATTTAGGTACGATGACTCTCAGTGAAATAAGTCACAGAGAAAAAGACACTTATCCTAAGATATCACTTATAGAGGGAATGTCAAAGTCGCTACACTTGAACTGAATTACAAAACAGAACAGAGTCACACATTTAGAAAACACACTATGGCTGCTTAACGGGAAAGGTGAGGTAGGGTGATGCATAAAACAAGGGTTTGAAATTAGCTCAGATACCGTTCCACAAGCCAAATATGTAATAGACAAGACCTACTCCCTGCTCAGTGAACTGGACTCAACAGCCCCTATTCACCGCCCAAGAATATATCTGACTAGTAAGAGTCTTAAAACCTATGTATTGATCTCTCTCTGGAAGTGCATCAAGAGGGTGTAAAGCGGCATAAACACAGCAGTGAAAAGCAGCTAAACCCCATTATAAAAATAGATTACTTAAAAAAAACCCCATAAAACAAAGACAGTGAAAGAGAGAGAAATTCTTACAAAATCCGTTCAGGGGCTCTGATGCAACCTGGATTGACCATATCTAGACCCACAGCTGGATGAGACATGAGGCTGGACACTCTTGGGGCTGAGAGGATTGGTGAGCTTGGGTGAGCAAACGCAGACCCTTTAAAGTCCTACTGCGTGGTACCCATGCCGTGGGTCCCAAATCTCCAGGTTCAAGGGCATCTTCCTACATCGAAAACATGTGTGGGAAACCCAGAAGATGGTACACCGTGTGATCGGGAAAGGGTTCTCAAACGCACCTCATTTCTCCTCTCCTTGTGCTCGGGTTCGCCATTCCAGCCGCTCTACTAACAATCTCCCTACTTGGAGAATCTGCACCTTTAACCTCCTGTTTCGGACAGGTCGCAATTTGGCCTGAGGATGAATGGGAAGACGGGGAACCAATGAGAGACTAGCTCTAGGTGTTGGGACAGGCACAGGTCACTCTATTTTCCCATCAGGAAGAAGAATGAACCACAGGCTCAGCCTGCCCCCCGGAACCAGAATACGGCCTGAAGCAATCCTGCGCTTTGGCGGCCAGCTCCCAAAAAAGCGAGTTGACAAATGGAGCTCAAGGGCACTGCAATTCACAAACCTGCAGAGTTATAAATGATAACTCTCGTCCACAAATATATTGAGGGAAGGCAACGAAGAGGATTTGAAAGCAAGGCAGAATTGCAGGAAACAGGTTTCAGGAGGCAGAGTCGACTCGCCTTGAAAGCACATGAAAAGCGGCAAAGCGTTGACAATGATGCCCTTGGCCAAAAAGGGCGTATGCGGTTTTTCCTGAATATATTCAGGAAAAAACGCATACGCCCTTTTTGGCCAACCAGGCAAGCCGGAAAGGCAAATCAGCGCTACAAAGAAGTCTCGCTTGCCATCGGTCAAAAGGGCCATGCTGAAAAAAGTGTAAAAACCAGAAATGCAGGACAGGCCATGGAGACATGGGAGCCTTGCTACGCTGATGGGCGGGCTGTAAATTGCCAACAGCCACTCTGGAGAAGTGTACGGTGTGTCCTGAAACATGCAATAAGCACAGCTTAGAGAGCATAGGGCACTTCCACTCATGGGCGTATAAATCGGGAAACCTAAAAATCAACAAGACACAGGCACCCCAAAGTTTAGGGCTGCTCTGTTTCCAAGAACCTCCACTTCGGTACACCTTCAATATCCCAGGAAAGCGAAAAATGGATAAAGAAGTTGTGGTACTTAGGCACAATGGAATATCACTCAGCCATGAAATCAATGTCATAAGGCTAGTAGCAGCAGGATGAGTGGATTTAGGTACGATGACTCTCAGTGAAATAAGTCACAGAGAAAAAGACACTTATCCTAAGATATCACTTATAGAGGGAACGTCAAAGTCGCTACACTTGAACTGAATTACAAAACAGAACAGAGTCACACATTTAGAAAACACACTATGGCTGCTTAACGGGAAAGGTGAGGTGGGGTGATGCATAAAACAAGGGTTTGAAATTAGCTCAGATACCGTTCCACAAGCCAAATATGTAATACACAAGACCTACTCCCTGCTCAGTGAACTGGACTCAACAGCCCCTATTCACCGCCCAAGAATATATCTGACTAGTAAGAGTCTTAAAACCTATGTATTGATCTCTCTCTGGAAGTGCATCAAGAGGGTGTAAAGCGGCATAAACACAGCAGTGAAAAGCAGCTAAACCCCATTATAAAAATAGATTACTTAAAAAAAACCCCATAAAACAAAGACAGTGAAAGAGAGAGAAATTCTTACAAAATCCGTTCAGGGGCTCTGATGCAACCTGGATTGACCATATCTAGACCCACAGCTGGATGAGACATGAGGCTGGACACTCTTGGGGCTGAGAGGATTGGTGAGCTTGGGTGAGCAAACGCAGACCCTTTAAAGTCCTACTGCGTGGTACCCATGCCGTGGGTCCCAAATCTCCAGGTTCAAGGGCATCTTCCTACATCGAAAACATGCGTGGGAAACCCAGAAGATGGTACACCGTGTGATCGGGAAAGGGTTCTCAAACGCACCTCATTTCTCCTCTCCTTGTGCTCGGGTTCGCCATTCCAGCCGCTCTACTAACAATCTCCCTACTTGGAGAATCTGCACCTTTAACCTCCTGTTTCGGACAGGTCGCAATTTGGCCTGAGGATGAACGGGAAGACGGGGAACCAATGAGAGACTAGCTCTAGGTGTTGGGACAGGCACAGGTCACTCTATTTTCCCATCAGGAAGAAGAATGAACCACAGGCTCAGCCTGCCCCCCGGAACCAGAATACGGCCTGAAGCAATCCTGCGCTTTGGCGGCCAGCTCCCAAAAAAGCGAGTTGACAAATGGAGCTCAGGGGCACTGCAATTCACAAACCTGCAGAGTTATAAATGATAACTCTCGTCCACAAATATATTGAGGGAAGGCAACGAAGAGGATTTGAAAGCAAGGCAGAATTGCAGGAAACAGGTTTCAGGAGGCAGAGTCGACTCGCCTTGAAAGCACATGAAAAGCGGCAAAGCGTTGACAATGATGCCCTTGGCCAAAAAGGGCGTATGCGTTTTTTCCTGAATATATTCAGGAAAAAACGCATACGCCCTTTTTGGCCAACCAGGCAAGCCGGAAAGGCAAATCAGCGCTACAAAGAAGTCTCGCTTGCCATCGGTCAAAAGGGCCATGCTGAAAAAAAGTGTAAAAACCAGAAATGCAGGACAGGCCATGGAGACATGGGAGCCTTGCTACGCTGATGGGCGGGCTGTAAATTGCCAGCAGCCACTCTGGAGAAGTGTACGGTGTGTCCTGAAACATGTAATAAGCACAGCTTAGAGAGCATAGGGCACTTCCACTCATGGGCGTATAAATCGGGAAACCTAAAAATCAACAAGACACAGGCACCCCAAAGTTTAGGGCTGCTCTGTTTCCAAGAACCTCCACTTCGGTACACCTTCAATATCCCAGGAAAGCGAAAAATGGATAAAGAAGTTGTGGTACTTAGGCACAATGGAATATCACTCAGCCATGAAATCAATGTCATAAGGCTAGTAGCAGCAGGATGAGTGGATTTAGGTACGATGACTCTCAGTGAAATAAGTCACAGAGAAAAAGACACTTATCCTAAGATATCACTTATAGAGGGAATGTCAAAATCGCTACACTTGAACTGAATTACAAAACAGAACAGAGTCACACATTTAGAAAACACACTATGGCTGCTTAACGGGAAAGGTGAGGTGGGGTGATGCATAAAACAAGGGTTTGAAATTAGCTCAGATACCGTTCCACAAGCCAAATATGTAATAGACAAGACCTACTCCCTGCTCAGTGAACTGGACTCAACAGCCCCTATTCACCGCCCAAGAATATATCTGACTAGTAAGAGTCTTAAAACCTATGTATTGATCTCTCTCTGGAAGTGCATCAAGAGGGTGTAAAGCGGCATAAACACAGCAGTGAAAAGCAGCTAAACCCCATTATAAAAATAGATTACTTAAAAAAAACCCCATAAAACAAAGACAGTGAAAGAGAGAGAAATTCTTACAAAATCCGTTCAGGGGCACTGATGCAACCTGGATTGACCATATCTAGACCCACAGCTGGATGAGACATGAGGCTGGACACTCTTGGGGCTGAGAGGATTGGTGAGCTTGGGTGAGCAAATGCAGACCCTTTAAAGTCCTACTGCGTGGTACCCATGCCGTGGGTCCCAAATCTCCAGGTTCAAGGGCATCTTCCTACATCGAAAACATGCGTGGGAAACCCAGAAGATGGTACACCGTGTGATCGGGAAAGGGTTCTCAAACGCACCTCATTTCTCCTCTCCTTGTGCTCGGGTTCGCCATTCCAGCCGCTCTACTAACAATCTCCCTACTTGGAGAATCTGCACCTTTAACCTCCTGTTTCGGACAGGTCGCAATTTGGCCTGAGGATGAACGGGAAGACGGGGAACCAATGAGAGACTAGCTCTAGGTGTTGGGACAGGCACAGGTCACTCTATTTTCCCATCAGGAAGAAGAATGAACCACAGGCTCAGCCTGCCCCCCGGAACCAGAATACGGCCTGAAGCAATCCTGCGCTTTGGCGGCCAGCTCCCAAAAAAGCGAGTTGACAAATGGAGCTCAAGGGCACTGCAATTCACAAACCTGCAGAGTTATAAATGATAACTCTCGTCCACAAATATATTGAGGGAAGGCAACGAAGAGGATTTGAAAGCAAGGCAGAATTGCAGGAAACAGGTTTCAGGAGGCAGAGTCGACTCGCCTTGAAAGCACACGAAAAGCGGCAAAGCGTTGACAATGATGCCCTTGGCCAAAAAGGGCGTATGCGTTTTTTCCTGAATATATTCAGGAAAAAACGCATACGCCCTTTTTGGCCAACCAGGCAAGCCGGAAAGGCAAATCAGCGCTACAAAGAAGTCTCGCTTGCCATCGGTCAAAAGGGCCATGCTGAAAAAAGTGTAAAAACCAGAAATGCAGGACAGGCCATGGAGACATGGGAGCCTTGCTACGCTGATGGGCGGGCTGTAAATTGCCAACAGCCACTCTGGAGAAGTGTACGGTGTGTCCTGAAACATGTAATAAGCACAGCTTAGAGAGCATAGGGCACTTCCACTCATGGGCGTATAAATCGGGAAACCTAAAAATCAACAAGACACAGGCACCCCAAAGTTTAGGGCTGCTCTGTTTCCAAGAACCTCCACTTCGCTACACCTTCAATATCCCAGGAAAGCGAAAAATGGATAAAGAAGTTGTGGTACTTAGGCACAATGGAATATCACTCAGCCATGAAATCAATGTCATAAGGCTAGTAGCAGCAGGATGAGTGGATTTAGGTACGATGACTCTCAGTGAAATAAGTCACAGAGAAAAAGACACTTATCCTAAGATATCACTTATAGAGGGAATGTCAAAATCGCTACACTTGAACTGAATTACAAAACAGAACAGAGTCACACATTTAGAAAACACACTATGGCTGCTTAACGGGAAAGGTGAGGTGGGGTGATGCATAAAACAAGGGTTTGAAATTAGCTCAGATACCGTTCCACAAGCCAAATATGTAATAGACAAGACCTACTCCCTGCTCAGTGAACTGGACTCAACAGCCCCTATTCACCGCCCAAGAATATATCTGACTAGTAAGAGTCTTAAAACCTATGTATTGATCTCTCTCTGGAAGTGCATCAAGAGGGTGTAAAGCGGCATAAACACAGCAGTGAAAAGCAGCTAAACCCCATTATAAAAATAGATTACTTAAAAAAAACCCCATAAAACAAAGACAGTGAAAGAGAGAGAAATTCTTACAAAATCCGTTCAGGGGCTCTGATGCAACCTGGATTGACCATATCTAGACCCACAGCTGGATGAGACATGAGGCTGGACACTCTTGGGGCTGAGAGGATTGGTGAGCTTGGGTGAGCAAACGCAGACCCTTTAAAGTCCTACTGCGTGGTACCCATGCCGTGGGTCCCAAATCTCCAGGTTCAAGGGCATCTTCCTACATCGAAAACATGCGTGGGAAACCCAGAAGATGGTACACCGTGTGATCGGGAAAGGGTTCTCAAACGCACCTCATTTCTCCTCTCCTTGTGCTCGGGTTCGCCATTCCAGCCGCTCTACTAACAATCTCCCTACTTGGAGAATCTGCACCTTTAACCTCCTGTTTCGGACAGGTCGCAATTTGGCCTGAGGATGAACGGGAAGACGGGGAACCAATGAGAGACTAGCTCTAGGTGTTGGGACAGGCACAGGTCACTCTATTTTCCCATCAGGAAGAAGAATGAACCACAGGCTCAGCCTGCCCCCCGGAACCAGAATACGGCCTGAAGCAATCCTGCGCTTTGGCGGCCAGCTCCCAAAAAAGCGAGTTGACAAATGGAGCTCAAGGGCACAGCAATTCACAAACCTGCAGAGTTATAAATGATAACTCTCGTCCACAAATATATTGAGGGAAGGCAACGAAGAGGATTTGAAAGCAAGGCAGAATTGCAGGAAACAGGTTTCAGGAGGCAGAGTCGACTCGCCTTGAAAGCACATGAAAAGCGGCAAAGCGTTGACAATGATGCCCTTGGCCAAAAAGGGCGTATGCGTTTTTTCCTGAATATATTCAGGAAAAAACGCATACGCCCTTTTTGGCCAACCAGGCAAGCCGGAAAGGCAAATCAGCGCTACAAAGAAGTCTCGCTTGCCATCGGTCAAAAGGGCCATGCTGAAAAAAAGTGTAAAAACCAGAAATGCAGGACAGGCCATGGAGACATGGGAGCCTTGCTACGCTGATGGGCGGGCTGTAAATTGCCAGCAGCCACTCTGGAGAAGTGTACGGTGTGTCCTGAAACATGTAATAAGCACAGCTTAGAGAGCATAGGGCACTTCCACTCATGGGCGTATAAATCGGGAAACCTAAAAATCAACAAGACACAGGCACCCCAAAGTTTAGGGCTGCTCTGTTTCCAAGAACCTCCACTTCGCTACACCTTCAATATCCCAGGAAAGCGAAAAATGGATAAAGAAGTTGTGGTACTTAGGCACAATGGAATATCACTCAGCCATGAAATCAATGTCATAAGGCTAGTAGCAGCAGGATGAGTGGATTTAGGTACGATGACTCTCAGTGAAATAAGTCACAGAGAAAAAGACACTTATCCTAAGATATCACTTATAGAGGGAATGTCAAAGTCGCTACACTTGAACTGAATTACAAAACAGAACAGAGTCACACATTTAGAAAACACACTATGGCTGCTTAACGGGAAAGGTGAGGTGGGGTGATGCATAAAACAAGGGTTTGAAATTAGCTCAGATACCGTTCCACAAGCCAAATATGTAATAGACAAGACCTACTCCCTGCTCAGTGAACTGGACTCAACAGCCCCTATTCACCGCCCAAGAATATATCTGACTAGTAAGAGTCTTAAAACCTATGTATTGATCTCTCTCTGGAAGTGCATCAAGAGGGTGTAAAGCGGCATAAACACAGCAGTGAAAAGCAGCTAAACCCCATTATAAAAATAGATTACTTAAAAAAAACCCCATAAAACAAAGACAGTGAAAGAGAGAGAAATTCTTACAAAATCCGTTCAGGGGCTCTGATGCAACCTGGATTGACCATATCTAGACCCACAGCTGGATGAGACATGAGGCTGGACACTCTTGGGGCTGAGAGGATTGGTGAGCTTGGGTGAGCAAACGCAGACCCTTTAAAGTCCTACTGCGTGGTACCCATGCCGTGGGTCCCAAATCTCCAGGTTCAAGGGCATCTTCCTACATCGAAAACATGCGTGGGAAACCCAGAAGATGGTACACCGTGTGATCGGGAAAGGGTTCTCAAACGCACCTCATTTCTCCTCTCCTTGTGCTCGGGTTCGCCATTCCAGCCGCTCTACTAACAATCTCCCTACTTGGAGAATCTGCACCTTTAACCTCCTGTTTCGGACAGGTCGCAATTTGGCCTGAGGATGAACGGGAAGACGGGGAACCAATGAGAGACTAGCTCTAGGTGTTGGGACAGGCACAGGTCACTCTATTTTCCCATCAGGAAGAAGAATGAACCACAGGCTCAGCCTGCCCCCCGGAACCAGAATACGGCCTGAAGCAATCCTGCGCTTTGGCGGCCAGCTCCCAAAAAAGCGAGTTGACAAATGGAGCTCAAGGGCACAGCAATTCACAAACCTGCAGAGTTATAAATGATAACTCTCGTCCACAAATATATTGAGGGAAGGCAACGAAGAGGATTTGAAAGCAAGGCAGAATTGCAGGAAACAGGTTTCAGGAGGCAGAGTCGACTCGCCTTGAAAGCACATGAAAAGCGGCAAAGCGTTGACAATGATGCCCTTGGCCAAAAAGGGCGTATGCGTTTTTTCCTGAATATATTCAGGAAAAAACGCATACGCCCTTTTTGGCCAACCAGGCAAGCCGGAAAGGCAAATCAGCGCTACAAAGAAGTCTCGCTTGCCATCGGTCAAAAGGGCCATGCTGAAAAAAAGTGTAAAAACCAGAAATGCAGGACAGGCCATGGAGACATGGGAGCCTTGCTACGCTGATGGGCGGGCTGTAAATTGCCAGCAGCCACTCTGGAGAAGTGTACGGTGTGTCCTGAAACATGTAATAAGCACAGCTTAGAGAGCATAGGGCACTTCCACTCATGGGCGTATAAATCGGGAAACCTAAAAATCAACAAGACACAGGCACCCCAAAGTTTAGGGCTGCTCTGTTTCCAAGAACCTCCACTTCGCTACACCTTCAATATCCCAGGAAAGCGAAAAATGGATAAAGAAGTTGTGGTACTTAGGCACAATGGAATATCACTCAGCCATGAAATCAATGTCATAAGGCTAGTAGCAGCAGGATGAGTGGATTTAGGTACGATGACTCTCAGTGAAATAAGTCACAGAGAAAAAGACACTTATCCTAAGATATCACTTATAGAGGGAATGTCAAAGTCGCTACACTTGAACTGAATTACAAAACAGAACAGAGTCACACATTTAGAAAACACACTATGGCTGCTTAACGGGAAAGGTGAGGTAGGGTGATGCATAAAACAAGGGTTTGAAATTAGCTCAGATACCGTTCCACAAGCCAAATATGTAATAGACAAGACCTACTCCCTGCTCAGTGAACTGGACTCAACAGCCCCTATTCACCGCCCAAGAATATATCTGACTAGTAAGAGTCTTAAAACCTATGTATTGATCTCTCTCTGGAAGTGCATCAAGAGGGTGTAAAGCGGCATAAACACAGCAGTGAAAAGCAGCTAAACCCCATTATAAAAATAGATTACTTAAAAAAAACCCCATAAAACAAAGACAGTGAAAGAGAGAGAAATTCTTACAAAATCCGTTCAGGGGCTCTGATGCAACCTGGATTGACCATATCTAGACCCACAGCTGGATGAGACATGAGGCTGGACACTCTTGGGGCTGAGAGGATTGGTGAGCTTGGGTGAGCAAACGCAGACCCTTTAAAGTCCTACTGCGTGGTACCCATGCCGTGGGTCCCAAATCTCCAGGTTCAAGGGCATCTTCCTACATCGAAAACATGTGTGGGAAACCCAGAAGATGGTACACCGTGTGATCGGGAAAGGGTTCTCAAACGCACCTCATTTCTCCTCTCCTTGTGCTCGGGTTCGCCATTCCAGCCGCTCTACTAACAATCTCCCTACTTGGAGAATCTGCACCTTTAACCTCCTGTTTCGGACAGGTCGCAATTTGGCCTGAGGATGAATGGGAAGACGGGGAACCAATGAGAGACTAGCTCTAGGTGTTGGGACAGGCACAGGTCACTCTATTTACCCATCAGGAAGAAGAATGAACCACAGGCTCAGCCTGCCCCCCGGAACCAGAATACGGCCTGAAGCAATCCTGCGCTTTGGCGGCCAGCTCCCAAAAAAGCGAGTTGACAAATGGAGCTCAAGGGCACTGCAATTCACAAACCTGCAGAGTTATAAATGATAACTCTCGTCCACAAATATATTGAGGGAAGGCAACGAAGAGGATTTGAAAGCAAGGCAGAATTGCAGGAAACAGGTTTCAGGAGGCAGAGTCGACTCGCCTTGAAAGCACATGAAAAGCGGCAAAGCGTTGACAATGATGCCCTTGGCCAAAAAGGGCGTATGCGTTTTTTCCTGAATATATTCAGGAAAAAACGCATACGCCCTTTTTGGCCAACCAGGCAAGCCGGAAAGGCAAATCAGCGCTACAAAGAAGTCTCGCTTGCCATCGGTCAAAAGGGCCATGCTGAAAAAAAGTGTAAAAACCAGAAATGCAGGACAGGCCATGGAGACATGGGAGCCTTGCTACGCTGATGGGCGGGCTGTAAATTGCCAGCAGCCACTCTGGAGAAGTGTACGGTGTGTCCTGAAACATGTAATAAGCACAGCTTAGAGAGCATAGGGCACTTCCACTCATGGGCGTATAAATCGGGAAACCTAAAAATCAACAAGACACAGGCACCCCAAAGTTTAGGGCTGCTCTGTTTCCAAGAACCTCCACTTCGGTACACCTTCAATATCCCAGGAAAGCGAAAAATGGATAAAGAAGTTGTGGTACTTAGGCACAATGGAATATCACTCAGCCATGAAATCAATGTCATAAGGCTAGTAGCAGCAGGATGAGTGGATTTAGGTACGATGACTCTCAGTGAAATAAGTCACAGAGAAAAAGACACTTATCCTAAGATATCACTTATAGAGGGAATGTCAAAATCGCTACACTTGAACTGAATTACAAAACAGAACAGAGTCACACATTTAGAAAACACACTATGGCTGCTTAACGGGAAAGGTGAGGTGGGGTGATGCATAAAACAAGGGTTTGAAATTAGCTCAGATACCGTTCCACAAGCCAAATATGTAATAGACAAGACCTACTCCCTGCTCAGTGAACTGGACTCAACAGCCCCTATTCACCGCCCAAGAATATATCTGACTAGTAAGAGTCTTAAAACCTATGTATTGATCTCTCTCTGGAAGTGCATCAAGAGGGTGTAAAGCGGCATAAACACAGCAGTGAAAAGCAGCTAAACCCCATTATAAAAATAGATTACTTAAAAAAAACCCCATAAAACAAAGACAGTGAAAGAGAGAGAAATTCTTACAAAATCCGTTCAGGGGCACTGATGCAACCTGGATTGACCATATCTAGACCCACAGCTGGATGAGACATGAGGCTGGACACTCTTGGGGCTGAGAGGATTGGTGAGCTTGGGTGAGCAAATGCAGACCCTTTAAAGTCCTACTGCGTGGTACCCATGCCGTGGGTCCCAAATCTCCAGGTTCAAGGGCATCTTCCTACATCGAAAACATGCGTGGGAAACCCAGAAGATGGTACACCGTGTGATCGGGAAAGGGTTCTCAAACGCACCTCATTTCTCCTCTCCTTGTGCTCGGGTTCGCCATTCCAGCCGCTCTACTAACAATCTCCCTACTTGGAGAATCTGCACCTTTAACCTCCTGTTTCGGACAGGTCGCAATTTGGCCTGAGGATGAACGGGAAGACGGGGAACCAATGAGAGACTAGCTCTAGGTGTTGGGACAGGCACAGGTCACTCTATTTTCCCATCAGGAAGAAGAATGAACCACAGGCTCAGCCTGCCCCCCGGAACCAGAATACGGCCTGAAGCAATCCTGCGCTTTGGCGGCCAGCTCCCAAAAAAGCGAGTTGACAAATGGAGCTCAAGGGCACTGCAATTCACAAACCTGCAGAGTTATAAATGATAACTCTCGTCCACAAATATATTGAGGGAAGGCAACGAAGAGGATTTGAAAGCAAGGCAGAATTGCAGGAAACAGGTTTCAGGAGGCAGAGTCGACTCGCCTTGAAAGCACACGAAAAGCGGCAAAGCGTTGACAATGATGCCCTTGGCCAAAAAGGGCGTATGCGTTTTTTCCTGAATATATTCAGGAAAAAACGCATACGCCCTTTTTGGCCAACCAGGCAAGCCGGAAAGGCAAATCAGCGCTACAAAGAAGTCTCGCTTGCCATCGGTCAAAAGGGCCATGCTGAAAAAAGTGTAAAAACCAGAAATGCAGGACAGGCCATGGAGACATGGGAGCCTTGCTACGCTGATGGGCGGGCTGTAAATTGCCAACAGCCACTCTGGAGAAGTGTACGGTGTGTCCTGAAACATGTAATAAGCACAGCTTAGAGAGCATAGGGCACTTCCACTCATGGGCGTATAAATCGGGAAACCTAAAAATCAACAAGACACAGGCACCCCAAAGTTTAGGGCTGCTCTGTTTCCAAGAACCTCCACTTCGCTACACCTTCAATATCCCAGGAAAGCGAAAAATGGATAAAGAAGTTGTGGTACTTAGGCACAATGGAATATCACTCAGCCATGAAATCAATGTCATAAGGCTAGTAGCAGCAGGATGAGTGGATTTAGGTACGATGACTCTCAGTGAAATAAGTCACAGAGAAAAAGACACTTATCCTAAGATATCACTTATAGAGGGAATGTCAAAATCGCTACACTTGAACTGAATTACAAAACAGAACAGAGTCACACATTTAGAAAACACACTATGGCTGCTTAACGGGAAAGGTGAGGTGGGGTGATGCATAAAACAAGGGTTTGAAATTAGCTCAGATACCGTTCCACAAGCCAAATATGTAATAGACAAGACCTACTCCCTGCTCAGTGAACTGGACTCAACAGCCCCTATTCACCGCCCAAGAATATATCTGACTAGTAAGAGTCTTAAAACCTATGTATTGATCTCTCTCTGGAAGTGCATCAAGAGGGTGTAAAGCGGCATAAACACAGCAGTGAAAAGCAGCTAAACCCCATTATAAAAATAGATTACTTAAAAAAAACCCCATAAAACAAAGACAGTGAAAGAGAGAGAAATTCTTACAAAATCCGTTCAGGGGCTCTGATGCAACCTGGATTGACCATATCTAGACCCACAGCTGGATGAGACATGAGGCTGGACACTCTTGGGGCTGAGAGGATTGGTGAGCTTGGGTGAGCAAACGCAGACCCTTTAAAGTCCTACTGCGTGGTACCCATGCCGTGGGTCCCAAATCTCCAGGTTCAAGGGCATCTTCCTACATCGAAAACATGCGTGGGAAACCCAGAAGATGGTACACCGTGTGATCGGGAAAGGGTTCTCAAACGCACCTCATTTCTCCTCTCCTTGTGCTCGGGTTCGCCATTCCAGCCGCTCTACTAACAATCTCCCTACTTGGAGAATCTGCACCTTTAACCTCCTGTTTCGGACAGGTCGCAATTTGGCCTGAGGATGAACGGGAAGACGGGGAACCAATGAGAGACTAGCTCTAGGTGTTGGGACAGGCACAGGTCACTCTATTTTCCCATCAGGAAGAAGAATGAACCACAGGCTCAGCCTGCCCCCCGGAACCAGAATACGGCCTGAAGCAATCCTGCGCTTTGGCGGCCAGCTCCCAAAAAAGCGAGTTGACAAATGGAGCTCAAGGGCACAGCAATTCACAAACCTGCAGAGTTATAAATGATAACTCTCGTCCACAAATATATTGAGGGAAGGCAACGAAGAGGATTTGAAAGCAAGGCAGAATTGCAGGAAACAGGTTTCAGGAGGCAGAGTCGACTCGCCTTGAAAGCACATGAAAAGCGGCAAAGCGTTGACAATGATGCCCTTGGCCAAAAAGGGCGTATGCGTTTTTTCCTGAATATATTCAGGAAAAAACGCATACGCCCTTTTTGGCCAACCAGGCAAGCCGGAAAGGCAAATCAGCGCTACAAAGAAGTCTCGCTTGCCATCGGTCAAAAGGGCCATGCTGAAAAAAAGTGTAAAAACCAGAAATGCAGGACAGGCCATGGAGACATGGGAGCCTTGCTACGCTGATGGGCGGGCTGTAAATTGCCAGCAGCCACTCTGGAGAAGTGTACGGTGTGTCCTGAAACATGTAATAAGCACAGCTTAGAGAGCATAGGGCACTTCCACTCATGGGCGTATAAATCGGGAAACCTAAAAATCAACAAGACACAGGCACCCCAAAGTTTAGGGCTGCTCTGTTTCCAAGAACCTCCACTTCGCTACACCTTCAATATCCCAGGAAAGCGAAAAATGGATAAAGAAGTTGTGGTACTTAGGCACAATGGAATATCACTCAGCCATGAAATCAATGTCATAAGGCTAGTAGCAGCAGGATGAGTGGATTTAGGTACGATGACTCTCAGTGAAATAAGTCACAGAGAAAAAGACACTTATCCTAAGATATCACTTATAGAGGGAATGTCAAAGTCGCTACACTTGAACTGAATTACAAAACAGAACAGAGTCACACATTTAGAAAACACACTATGGCTGCTTAACGGGAAAGGTGAGGTGGGGTGATGCATAAAACAAGGGTTTGAAATTAGCTCAGATACCGTTCCACAAGCCAAATATGTAATAGACAAGACCTACTCCCTGCTCAGTGAACTGGACTCAACAGCCCCTATTCACCGCCCAAGAATATATCTGACTAGTAAGAGTCTTAAAACCTATGTATTGATCTCTCTCTGGAAGTGCATCAAGAGGGTGTAAAGCGGCATAAACACAGCAGTGAAAAGCAGCTAAACCCCATTATAAAAATAGATTACTTAAAAAAAACCCCATAAAACAAAGACAGTGAAAGAGAGAGAAATTCTTACAAAATCCGTTCAGGGGCTCTGATGCAACCTGGATTGACCATATCTAGACCCACAGCTGGATGAGACATGAGGCTGGACACTCTTGGGGCTGAGAGGATTGGTGAGCTTGGGTGAGCAAACGCAGACCCTTTAAAGTCCTACTGCGTGGTACCCATGCCGTGGGTCCCAAATCTCCAGGTTCAAGGGCATCTTCCTACATCGAAAACATGCGTGGGAAACCCAGAAGATGGTACACCGTGTGATCGGGAAAGGGTTCTCAAACGCACCTCATTTCTCCTCTCCTTGTGCTCGGGTTCGCCATTCCAGCCGCTCTACTAACAATCTCCCTACTTGGAGAATCTGCACCTTTAACCTCCTGTTTCGGACAGGTCGCAATTTGGCCTGAGGATGAACGGGAAGACGGGGAACCAATGAGAGACTAGCTCTAGGTGTTGGGACAGGCACAGGTCACTCTATTTTCCCATCAGGAAGAAGAATGAACCACAGGCTCAGCCTGCCCCCCGGAACCAGAATACGGCCTGAAGCAATCCTGCGCTTTGGCGGCCAGCTCCCAAAAAAGCGAGTTGACAAATGGAGCTCAAGGGCACAGCAATTCACAAACCTGCAGAGTTATAAATGATAACTCTCGTCCACAAATATATTGAGGGAAGGCAACGAAGAGGATTTGAAAGCAAGGCAGAATTGCAGGAAACAGGTTTCAGGAGGCAGAGTCGACTCGCCTTGAAAGCACATGAAAAGCGGCAAAGCGTTGACAATGATGCCCTTGGCCAAAAAGGGCGTATGCGTTTTTTCCTGAATATATTCAGGAAAAAACGCATACGCCCTTTTTGGCCAACCAGGCAAGCCGGAAAGGCAAATCAGCGCTACAAAGAAGTCTCGCTTGCCATCGGTCAAAAGGGCCATGCTGAAAAAAAGTGTAAAAACCAGAAATGCAGGACAGGCCATGGAGACATGGGAGCCTTGCTACGCTGATGGGCGGGCTGTAAATTGCCAGCAGCCACTCTGGAGAAGTGTACGGTGTGTCCTGAAACATGTAATAAGCACAGCTTAGAGAGCATAGGGCACTTCCACTCATGGGCGTATAAATCGGGAAACCTAAAAATCAACAAGACACAGGCACCCCAAAGTTTAGGGCTGCTCTGTTTCCAAGAACCTCCACTTCGCTACACCTTCAATATCCCAGGAAAGCGAAAAATGGATAAAGAAGTTGTGGTACTTAGGCACAATGGAATATCACTCAGCCATGAAATCAATGTCATAAGGCTAGTAGCAGCAGGATGAGTGGATTTAGGTACGATGACTCTCAGTGAAATAAGTCACAGAGAAAAAGACACTTATCCTAAGATATCACTTATAGAGGGAATGTCAAAGTCGCTACACTTGAACTGAATTACAAAACAGAACAGAGTCACACATTTAGAAAACACACTATGGCTGCTTAACGGGAAAGGTGAGGTAGGGTGATGCATAAAACAAGGGTTTGAAATTAGCTCAGATACCGTTCCACAAGCCAAATATGTAATAGACAAGACCTACTCCCTGCTCAGTGAACTGGACTCAACAGCCCCTATTCACCGCCCAAGAATATATCTGACTAGTAAGAGTCTTAAAACCTATGTATTGATCTCTCTCTGGAAGTGCATCAAGAGGGTGTAAAGCGGCATAAACACAGCAGTGAAAAGCAGCTAAACCCCATTATAAAAATAGATTACTTAAAAAAAACCCCATAAAACAAAGACAGTGAAAGAGAGAGAAATTCTTACAAAATCCGTTCAGGGGCTCTGATGCAACCTGGATTGACCATATCTAGACCCACAGCTGGATGAGACATGAGGCTGGACACTCTTGGGGCTGAGAGGATTGGTGAGCTTGGGTGAGCAAACGCAGACCCTTTAAAGTCCTACTGCGTGGTACCCATGCCGTGGGTCCCAAATCTCCAGGTTCAAGGGCATCTTCCTACATCGAAAACATGTGTGGGAAACCCAGAAGATGGTACACCGTGTGATCGGGAAAGGGTTCTCAAACGCACCTCATTTCTCCTCTCCTTGTGCTCGGGTTCGCCATTCCAGCCGCTCTACTAACAATCTCCCTACTTGGAGAATCTGCACCTTTAACCTCCTGTTTCGGACAGGTCGCAATTTGGCCTGAGGATGAATGGGAAGACGGGGAACCAATGAGAGACTAGCTCTAGGTGTTGGGACAGGCACAGGTCACTCTATTTACCCATCAGGAAGAAGAATGAACCACAGGCTCAGCCTGCCCCCCGGAACCAGAATACGGCCTGAAGCAATCCTGCGCTTTGGCGGCCAGCTCCCAAAAAAGCGAGTTGACAAATGGAGCTCAAGGGCACTGCAATTCACAAACCTGCAGAGTTATAAATGATAACTCTCGTCCACAAATATATTGAGGGAAGGCAACGAAGAGGATTTGAAAGCAAGGCAGAATTGCAGGAAACAGGTTTCAGGAGGCAGAGTCGACTCGCCTTGAAAGCACATGAAAAGCGGCAAAGCGTTGACAATGATGCCCTTGGCCAAAAAGGGCGTATGCGTTTTTTCCTGAATATATTCAGGAAAAAACGCATACGCCCTTTTTGGCCAACCAGGCAAGCCGGAAAGGCAAATCAGCGCTACAAAGAAGTCTCGCTTGCCATCGGTCAAAAGGGCCATGCTGAAAAAAGTGTAAAAACCAGAAATGCAGGACAGGCCATGGAGACATGGGAGCCTTGCTACGCTGATGGGCGGGCTGTAAATTGCCAACAGCCACTCTGGAGAAGTGTACGGTGTGTCCTGAAACATGTAATAAGCACAGCTTAGAGAGCATAGGGCACTTCCACTCATGGGCGTATAAATCGGGAAACCTAAAAATCAACAAGACACAGGCACCCCAAAGTTTAGGGCTGCTCTGTTTCCAAGAACCTCCACTTCGGTACACCTTCAATATCCCAGGAAAGCGAAAAATGGATAAAGAAGTTGTGGTACTTAGGCACAATGGAATATCACTCAGCCATGAAATCAATGTCATAAGGCTAGTAGCAGCAGGATGAGTGGATTTAGGTACGATGACTCTCAGTGAAATAAGTCACAGAGAAAAAGACACTTATCCTAAGATATCACTTATAGAGGGAACGTCAAAGTCGCTACACTTGAACTGAATTACAAAACAGAACAGAGTCACACATTTAGAAAACACACTATGGCTGCTTAACGGGAAAGGTGAGGTGGGGTGATGCATAAAACAAGGGTTTGAAATTAGCTCAGATACCGTTCCACAAGCCAAATATGTAATACACAAGACCTACTCCCTGCTCAGTGAACTGGACTCAACAGCCCCTATTCACCGCCCAAGAATATATCTGACTAGTAAGAGTCTTAAAACCTATGTATTGATCTCTCTCTGGAAGTGCATCAAGAGGGTGTAAAGCGGCATAAACACAGCAGTGAAAAGCAGCTAAACCCCATTATAAAAATAGATTACTTAAAAAAAACCCCATAAAACAAAGACAGTGAAAGAGAGAGAAATTCTTACAAAATCCGTTCAGGGGCTCTGATGCAACCTGGATTGACCATATCTAGACCCACAGCTGGATGAGACATGAGGCTGGACACTCTTGGGGCTGAGAGGATTGGTGAGCTTGGGTGAGCAAACGCAGACCCTTTAAAGTCCTACTGCGTGGTACCCATGCCGTGGGTCCCAAATCTCCAGGTTCAAGGGCATCTTCCTACATCGAAAACATGCGTGGGAAACCCAGAAGATGGTACACCGTGTGATCGGGAAAGGGTTCTCAAACGCACCTCATTTCTCCTCTCCTTGTGCTCGGGTTCGCCATTCCAGCCGCTCTACTAACAATCTCCCTACTTGGAGAATCTGCACCTTTAACCTCCTGTTTCGGACAGGTCGCAATTTGGCCTGAGGATGAACGGGAAGACGGGGAACCAATGAGAGACTAGCTCTAGGTGTTGGGACAGGCACAGGTCACTCTATTTTCCCATCAGGAAGAAGAATGAACCACAGGCTCAGCCTGCCCCCCGGAACCAGAATACGGCCTGAAGCAATCCTGCGCTTTGGCGGCCAGCTCCCAAAAAAGCGAGTTGACAAATGGAGCTCAGGGGCACTGCAATTCACAAACCTGCAGAGTTATAAATGATAACTCTCGTCCACAAATATATTGAGGGAAGGCAACGAAGAGGATTTGAAAGCAAGGCAGAATTGCAGGAAACAGGTTTCAGGAGGCAGACTCGACTCGCCTTGAAAGCACATGAAAAGCGGCAAAGCGTTGACAATGATGCCCTTGGCCAAAAAGGGCGTATGCGTTTTTTCCTGAATATATTCAGGAAAAAACGCATACGCCCTTTTTGGCCAACCAGGCAAGCCGGAAAGGCAAATCAGCGCTACAAAGAAGTCTCGCTTGCCATCGGTCAAAAGGGCCATGCTGAAAAAAAGTGTAAAAACCAGAAATGCAGGACAGGCCATGGAGACATGGGAGCCTTGCTACGCTGATGGGCGGGCTGTAAATTGCCAGCAGCCACTCTGGAGAAGTGTACGGTGTGTCCTGAAACATGTAATAAGCACAGCTTAGAGAGCATAGGGCACTTCCACTCATGGGCGTATAAATCGGGAAACCTAAAAATCAACAAGACACAGGCACCCCAAAGTTTAGGGCTGCTCTGTTTCCAAGAACCTCCACTTCGGTACACCTTCAATATCCCAGGAAAGCGAAAAATGGATAAAGAAGTTGTGGTACTTAGGCACAATGGAATATCACTCAGCCATGAAATCAATGTCATAAGGCTAGTAGCAGCAGGATGAGTGGATTTAGGTACGATGACTCTCAGTGAAATAAGTCACAGAGAAAAAGACACTTATCCTAAGATATCACTTATAGAGGGAATGTCAAAATCGCTACACTTGAACTGAATTACAAAACAGAACAGAGTCACACATTTAGAAAACACACTATGGCTGCTTAACGGGAAAGGTGAGGTGGGGTGATGCATAAAACAAGGGTTTGAAATTAGCTCACATACCGTTCCACAAGCCAAATATGTAATAGACAAGACCTACTCCCTGCTCAGTGAACTGGACTCAACAGCCCCTATTCACCGCCCAAGAATATATCTGACTAGTAAGAGTCTTAAAACCTATGTATTGATCTCTCTCTGGAAGTGCATCAAGAGGGTGTAAAGCGGCATAAACACAGCAGTGAAAAGCAGCTAAACCCCATTATAAAAATAGATTACTTAAAAAAAACCCCATAAAACAAAGACAGTGAAAGAGAGAGAAATTCTTACAAAATCCGTTCAGGGGCACTGATGCAACCTGGATTGACCATATCTAGACCCACAGCTGGATGAGACATGAGGCTGGACACTCTTGGGGCTGAGAGGATTGGTGAGCTTGGGTGAGCAAATGCAGACCCTTTAAAGTCCTACTGCGTGGTACCCATGCCGTGGGTCCCAAATCTCCAGGTTCAAGGGCATCTTCCTACATCGAAAACATGCGTGGGAAACCCAGAAGATGGTACACCGTGTGATCGGGAAAGGGTTCTCAAACGCACCTCATTTCTCCTCTCCTTGTGCTCGGGTTCGCCATTCCAGCCGCTCTACTAACAATCTCCCTACTTGGAGAATCTGCACCTTTAACCTCCTGTTTCGGACAGGTCGCAATTTGGCCTGAGGATGAACGGGAAGACGGGGAACCAATGAGAGACTAGCTCTAGGTGTTGGGACAGGCACAGGTCACTCTATTTTCCCATCAGGAAGAAGAATGAACCACAGGCTCAGCCTGCCCCCCGGAACCAGAATACGGCCTGAAGCAATCCTGCGCTTTGGCGGCCAGCTCCCAAAAAAGCGAGTTGACAAATGGAGCTCAAGGGCACTGCAATTCACAAACCTGCAGAGTTATAAATGATAACTCTCGTCCACAAATATATTGAGGGAAGGCAACGAAGAGGATTTGAAAGCAAGGCAGAATTGCAGGAAACAGGTTTCAGGAGGCAGAGTCGACTCGCCTTGAAAGCACACGAAAAGCGGCAAAGCGTTGACAATGATGCCCTTGGCCAAAAAGGGCGTATGCGTTTTTTCCTGAATATATTCAGGAAAAAACGCATACGCCCTTTTTGGCCAACCAGGCAAGCCGGAAAGGCAAATCAGCGCTACAAAGAAGTCTCGCTTGCCATCGGTCAAAAGGGCCATGCTGAAAAAAGTGTAAAAACCAGAAATGCAGGACAGGCCATGGAGACATGGGAGCCTTGCTACGCTGATGGGCGGGCTGTAAATTGCCAACAGCCACTCTGGAGAAGTGTACGGTGTGTCCTGAAACATGTAATAAGCACAGCTTAGAGAGCATAGGGCACTTCCACTCATGGGCGTATAAATCGGGAAACCTAAAAATCAACAAGACACAGGCACCCCAAAGTTTAGGGCTGCTCTGTTTCCAAGAACCTCCACTTCGGTACACCTTCAATATCCCAGGAAAGCGAAAAATGGATAAAGAAGTTGTGGTACTTAGGCACAATGGAATATCACTCAGCCATGAAATCAATGTCATAAGGCTAGTAGCAGCAGGATGAGTGGATGTAGGTACGATGACTCTCAGTGAAATAAGTCACAGAGAAAAAGACACTTATCCTAAGATATCACTTATAGAGGGAATGTCAAAATCGCTACACTTGAACTGAATTACAAAACAGAACAGAGTCACACATTTAGAAAACACACTATGGCTGCTTAACGGGAAAGGTGAGGTGGGGTGATGCATAAAACAAGGGTTTGAAATTAGCTCAGATACCGTTCCACAAGCCAAATATGTAATAGACAAGACCTACTCCCTGCTCAGTGAACTGGACTCAACAGCCCCTATTCACCGCCCAAGAATATATCTGACTAGTAAGAGTCTTAAAACCTATGTATTGATCTCTCTCTGGAAGTGCATCAAGAGGGTGTAAAGCGGCATAAACACAGCAGTGAAAAGCAGCTAAACCCCATTATAAAAATAGATTACTTAAAAAAAACCCCATAAAACAAAGACAGTGAAAGAGAGAGAAATTCTTACAAAATCCGTTCAGGGGCTCTGATGCAACCTGGATTGACCATATCTAGACCCACAGCTGGATGAGACATGAGGCTGGACACTCTTGGGGCTGAGAGGATTGGTGAGCTTGGGTGAGCAAACGCAGACCCTTTAAAGTCCTACTGCGTGGTACCCATGCCGTGGGTCCCAAATCTCCAGGTTCAAGGGCATCTTCCTACATCGAAAACATGCGTGGGAAACCCAGAAGATGGTACACCGTGTGATCGGGAAAGGGTTCTCAAACGCACCTCATTTCTCCTCTCCTTGTGCTCGGGTTCGCCATTCCAGCCGCTCTACTAACAATCTCCCTACTTGGAGAATCTGCACCTTTAACCTCCTGTTTCGGACAGGTCGCAATTTGGCCTGAGGATGAACGGGAAGACGGGGAACCAATGAGAGACTAGCTCTAGGTGTTGGGACAGGCACAGGTCACTCTATTTTCCCATCAGGAAGAAGAATGAACCACAGGCTCAGCCTGCCCCCCGGAACCAGAATACGGCCTGAAGCAATCCTGCGCTTTGGCGGCCAGCTCCCAAAAAAGCGAGTTGACAAATGGAGCTCAGGGGCACTGCAATTCACAAACCTGCAGAGTTATAAATGATAACTCTCGTCCACAAATATATTGAGGGAAGGCAACGAAGAGGATTTGAAAGCAAGGCAGAATTGCAGGAAACAGGTTTCAGGAGGCAGAGTCGACTCGCCTTGAAAGCACATGAAAAGCGGCAAAGCGTTGACAATGATGCCCTTGGCCAAAAAGGGCGTATGCGTTTTTTCCTCAATATATTCAGGAAAAAACGCATACGCCCTTTTTGGCCAACCAGGCAAGCCGGAAAGGCAAATCAGCGCTACAAAGAAGTCTCGCTTGCCATCGGTCAAAAGGGCCATGCTGAAAAAAGTGTAAAAACCAGAAATGCAGGACAGGCCATGGAGACATGGGAGCCTTGCTACGCTGATGGGCGGGCTGTAAATTGCCAACAGCCACTCTGGAGAAGTGTACGGTGTGTCCTGAAACATGTAATAAGCACAGCTTAGAGAGCATAGGGCACTTCCACTCATGGGCGTATAAATCGGGAAACCTAAAAATCAACAAGACACAGGCACCCCAAAGTTTAGGGCTGCTCTGTTTCCAAGAACCTCCACTTCGCTACACCTTCAATATCCCAGGAAAGCGAAAAATGGATAAAGAAGTTGTGGTACTTAGGCACAATGGAATATCACTCAGCCATGAAATCAATGTCATAAGGCTAGTAGCAGCAGGATGAGTGGATTTAGGTACGATGACTCTCAGTGAAATAAGTCACAGAGAAAAAGACACTTATCCTAAGATATCACTTATAGAGGGAATGTCAAAATCGCTACACTTGAACTGAATTACAAAACAGAACAGAGTCACACATTTAGAAAACACACTATGGCTGCTTAACGGGAAAGGTGAGGTGGGGTGATGCATAAAACAAGGGTTTGAAATTAGCTCAGATACCGTTCCACAAGCCAAATATGTAATAGACAAGACCTACTCCCTGCTCAGTGAACTGGACTCAACAGCCCCTATTCACCGCCCAAGAATATATCTGACTAGTAAGAGTCTTAAAACCTATGTATTGATCTCTCTCTGGAAGTGCATCAAGAGGGTGTAAAGCGGCATAAACACAGCAGTGAAAAGCAGCTAAACCCCATTATAAAAATAGATTACTTAAAAAAAACCCCATAAAACAAAGACAGTGAAAGAGAGAGAAATTCTTACAAAATCCGTTCAGGGGCTCTGATGCAACCTGGATTGACCATATCTAGACCCACAGCTGGATGAGACATGAGGCTGGACACTCTTGGGGCTGAGAGGATTGGTGAGCTTGGGTGAGCAAACGCAGACCCTTTAAAGTCCTACTGCGTGGTACCCATGCCGTGGGTCCCAAATCTCCAGGTTCAAGGGCATCTTCCTACATCGAAAACATGCGTGGGAAACCCAGAAGATGGTACACCGTGTGATCGGGAAAGGGTTCTCAAACGCACCTCATTTCTCCTCTCCTTGTGCTCGGGTTCGCCATTCCAGCCGCTCTACTAACAATCTCCCTACTTGGAGAATCTGCACCTTTAACCTCCTGTTTCGGACAGGTCGCAATTTGGCCTGAGGATGAACGGGAAGACGGGGAACCAATGAGAGACTAGCTCTAGGTGTTGGGACAGGCACAGGTCACTCTATTTTCCCATCAGGAAGAAGAATGAACCACAGGCTCAGCCTGCCCCCCGGAACCAGAATACGGCCTGAAGCAATCCTGCGCTTTGGCGGCCAGCTCCCAAAAAAGCGAGTTGACAAATGGAGCTCAAGGGCACAGCAATTCACAAACCTGCAGAGTTATAAATGATAACTCTCGTCCACAAATATATTGAGGGAAGGCAACGAAGAGGATTTGAAAGCAAGGCAGAATTGCAGGAAACAGGTTTCAGGAGGCAGAGTCGACTCGCCTTGAAAGCACATGAAAAGCAGCAAAGCGTTGACAATGATGCCCTTGGCCAAAAAGGGCGTATGCGTTTTTTCCTGAATATATTCAGGAAAAAACGCATACGCCCTTTTTGGCCAACCAGGCAAGCCGGAAAGGCAAATCAGCGCTACAAAGAAGTCTCGCTTGCCATCGGTCAAAAGGGCCATGCTGAAAAAAAGTGTAAAAACCAGAAATGCAGGACAGGCCATGGAGACATGGGAGCCTTGCTACGCTGATGGGCGGGCTGTAAATTGCCAGCAGCCACTCTGGAGAAGTGTACGGTGTGTCCTGAAACATGTAATAAGCACAGCTTAGAGAGCATAGGGCACTTCCACTCATGGGCGTATAAATCGGGAAACCTAAAAATCAACAAGACACAGGCACCCCAAAGTTTAGGGCTGCTCTGTTTCCAAGAACCTCCACTTCGGTACACCTTCAATATCCCAGGAAAGCGAAAAATGGATAAAGAAGTTGTGGTACTTAGGCACAATGGAATATCACTCAGCCATGAAATCAATGTCATAAGGCTAGTAGCAGCAGGATGAGTGGATTTAGGTACGATGACTCTCAGTGAAATAAGTCACAGAGAAAAAGACACTTATCCTAAGATATCACTTATAGAGGGAACGTCAAAGTCGCTACACTTGAACTGAATTACAAAACAGAACAGAGTCACACATTTAGAAAACACACTATGGCTGCTTAACGGGAAAGGTGAGGTGGGGTGATGCATAAAACAAGGGTTTGAAATTAGCTCAGATACCGTTCCACAAGCCAAATATGTAATACACAAGACCTACTCCCTGCTCAGTGAACTGGACTCAACAGCCCCTATTCACCGCCCAAGAATATATCTGACTAGTAAGAGTCTTAAAACCTATGTATTGATCTCTCTCTGGAAGTGCATCAAGAGGGTGTAAAGCGGCATAAACACAGCAGTGAAAAGCAGCTAAACCCCATTATAAAAATAGATTACTTAAAAAAAACCCCATAAAACAAAGACAGTGAAAGAGAGAGAAATTCTTACAAAATCCGTTCAGGGGCTCTGATGCAACCTGGATTGACCATATCTAGACCCACAGCTGGATGAGACATGAGGCTGGACACTCTTGGGGCTGAGAGGATTGGTGAGCTTGGGTGAGCAAACGCAGACCCTTTAAAGTCCTACTGCGTGGTACCCATGCCGTGGGTCCCAAATCTCCAGGTTCAAGGGCATCTTCCTACATCGAAAACATGCGTGGGAAACCCAGAAGATGGTACACCGTGTGATCGGGAAAGGGTTCTCAAACGCACCTCATTTCTCCTCTCCTTGTGCTCGGGTTCGCCATTCCAGCCGCTCTACTAACAATCTCCCTACTTGGAGAATCTGCACCTTTAACCTCCTGTTTCGGACAGGTCGCAATTTGGCCTGAGGATGAACGGGAAGACGGGGAACCAATGAGAGACTAGCTCTAGGTGTTGGGACAGGCACAGGTCACTCTATTTTCCCATCAGGAAGAAGAATGAACCACAGGCTCAGCCTGCCCCCCGGAACCAGAATACGGCCTGAAGCAATCCTGCGCTTTGGCGGCCAGCTCCCAAAAAAGCGAGTTGACAAATGGAGCTCAGGGGCACTGCAATTCACAAACCTGCAGAGTTATAAATGATAACTCTCGTCCACAAATATATTGAGGGAAGGCAACGAAGAGGATTTGAAAGCAAGGCAGAATTGCAGGAAACAGGTTTCAGGAGGCAGACTCGACTCGCCTTGAAAGCACATGAAAAGCGGCAAAGCGTTGACAATGATGCCCTTGGCCAAAAAGGGCGTATGCGTTTTTTCCTGAATATATTCAGGAATATATTCCTGAATATATTCAGGAAAAAACGCATACGCCCTTTTTGGCCAACCAGGCAAGCCGGAAAGGCAAATCAGCGCTACAAAGAAGTCTCGCTTGCCATCGGTCAAAAGGGCCATGCTGAAAAAAAGTGTAAAAACCAGAAATGCAGGACAGGCCATGGAGACATGGGAGCCTTGCTACGCTGATGGGCGGGCTGTAAATTGCCAGCAGCCACTCTGGAGAAGTGTACGGTGTGTCCTGAAACATGTAATAAGCACAGCTTAGAGAGCATAGGGCACTTCCACTCATGGGCGTATAAATCGGGAAACCTAAAAATCAACAAGACACAGGCACCCCAAAGTTTAGGGCTGCTCTGTTTCCAAGAACCTCCACTTCGGTACACCTTCAATATCCCAGGAAAGCGAAAAATGGATAAAGAAGTTGTGGTACTTAGGCACAATGGAATATCACTCAGCCATGAAATCAATGTCATAAGGCTAGTAGCAGCAGGATGAGTGGATTTAGGTACGATGACTCTCAGTGAAATAAGTCACAGAGAAAAAGACACTTATCCTAAGATATCACTTATAGAGGGAATGTCAAAATCGCTACACTTGAACTGAATTACAAAACAGAACAGAGTCACACATTTAGAAAACACACTATGGCTGCTTAACGGGAAAGGTGAGGTGGGGTGATGCATAAAACAAGGGTTTGAAATTAGCTCAGATACCGTTCCACAAGCCAAATATGTAATAGACAAGACCTACTCCCTGCTCAGTGAACTGGACTCAACAGCCCCTATTCACCGCCCAAGAATATATCTGACTAGTAAGAGTCTTAAAACCTATGTATTGATCTCTCTCTGGAAGTGCATCAAGAGGGTGTAAAGCGGCATAAACACAGCAGTGAAAAGCAGCTAAACCCCATTATAAAAATAGATTACTTAAAAAAAACCCCATAAAACAAAGACAGTGAAAGAGAGAGAAATTCTTACAAAATCCGTTCAGGGGCACTGATGCAACCTGGATTGACCATATCTAGACCCACAGCTGGATGAGACATGAGGCTGGACACTCTTGGGGCTGAGAGGATTGGTGAGCTTGGGTGAGCAAATGCAGACCCTTTAAAGTCCTACTGCGTGGTACCCATGCCGTGGGTCCCAAATCTCCAGGTTCAAGGGCATCTTCCTACATCGAAAACATGCGTGGGAAACCCAGAAGATGGTACACCGTGTGATCGGGAAAGGGTTCTCAAACGCACCTCATTTCTCCTCTCCTTGTGCTCGGGTTCGCCATTCCAGCCGCTCTACTAACAATCTCCCTACTTGGAGAATCTGCACCTTTAACCTCCTGTTTCGGACAGGTCGCAATTTGGCCTGAGGATGAACGGGAAGACGGGGAACCAATGAGAGACTAGCTCTAGGTGTTGGGACAGGCACAGGTCACTCTATTTTCCCATCAGGAAGAAGAATGAACCACAGGCTCAGCCTGCCCCCCGGAACCAGAATACGGCCTGAAGCAATCCTGCGCTTTGGCGGCCAGCTCCCAAAAAAGCGAGTTGACAAATGGAGCTCAAGGGCACTGCAATTCACAAACCTGCAGAGTTATAAATGATAACTCTCGTCCACAAATATATTGAGGGAAGGCAACGAAGAGGATTTGAAAGCAAGGCAGAATTGCAGGAAACAGGTTTCAGGAGGCAGAGTCGACTCGCCTTGAAAGCACATGAAAAGCGGCAAAGCGTTGACAATGATGCCCTTGGCCAAAAAGGGCGTATGCGTTTTTTCCTGAATATATTCAGGAAAAAACGCATACGCCCTTTTTGGCCAACCAGGCAAGCCGGAAAGGCAAATCAGCGCTACAAAGAAGTCTCGCTTGCCATCGGTCAAAAGGGCCATGCTGAAAAAAAGTGTAAAAACCAGAAATGCAGGACAGGCCATGGAGACATGGGAGCCTTGCTACGCTGATGGGCGGGCTGTAAATTGCCAGCAGCCACTCTGGAGAAGTGTACGGTGTGTCCTGAAACATGTAATAAGCACAGCTTAGAGAGCATAGGGCACTTCCACTCATGGGCGTATAAATCGGGAAACCTAAAAATCAACAAGACACAGGCACCCCAAAGTTTAGGGCTGCTCTGTTTCCAAGAACCTCCACTTCGGTACACCTTCAATATCCCAGGAAAGCGAAAAATGGATAAAGAAGTTGTGGTACTTAGGCACAATGGAATATCACTCAGCCATGAAATCAATGTCATAAGGCTAGTAGCAGCAGGATGAGTGGATTTAGGTACGATGACTCTCAGTGAAATAAGTCACAGAGAAAAAGACACTTATCCTAAGATATCACTTATAGAGGGAATGTCAAAGTCGCTACACTTGAACTGAATTACAAAACAGAACAGAGTCACACATTTAGAAAACACACTATGGCTGCTTAACGGGAAAGGTGAGGTGGGGTGATGCATAAAACAAGGGTTTGAAATTAGCTCAGATACCGTTCCACAAGCCAAATATGTAATAGACAAGACCTACTCCCTGCTCAGTGAACTGGACTCAACAGCCCCTATTCACCGCCCAAGAATATATCTGACTAGTAAGAGTCTTAAAACCTATGTATTGATCTCTCTCTGGAAGTGCATCAAGAGGGTGTAAAGCGGCATAAACACAGCAGTGAAAAGCAGCTAAACCCCATTATAAAAATAGATTACTTAAAAAAAAACCCATAAAACAAAGACAGTGAAAGAGAGAGAAATTCTTACAAAATCCGTTCAGGGGCTCTGATGCAACCTGGATTGACCATATCTAGACCCACAGCTGGATGAGACATGAGGCTGGACACTCTTGGGGCTGAGAGGATTGGTGAGCTTGGGTGAGCAAACGCAGACCCTTTAAAGTCCTACTGCGTGGTACCCATGCCGTGGGTCCCAAATCTCCAGGTTCAAGGGCATCTTCCTACATCGAAAACATGCGTGGGAAACCCAGAAGATGGTACACCGTGTGATCGGGAAAGGGTTCTCAAACGCACCTCATTTCTCCTCTCCTTGTGCTCGGGTTCGCCATTCCAGCCGCTCTACTAACAATCTCCCTACTTGGAGAATCTGCACCTTTAACCTCCTGTTTCGGACAGGTCGCAATTTGGCCTGAGGATGAACGGGAAGACGGGGAACCAATGAGAGACTAGCTCTAGGTGTTGGGACAGGCACAGGTCACTCTATTTTCCCATCAGGAAGAAGAATGAACCACAGGCTCAGCCTGCCCCCCGGAACCAGAATACGGCCTGAAGCAATCCTGCGCTTTGGCGGCCAGCTCCCAAAAAAGCGAGTTGACAAATGGAGCTCAGGGGCACTGCAATTCACAAACCTGCAGAGTTATAAATGATAACTCTCGTCCACAAATATATTGAGGGAAGGCAACGAAGAGGATTTGAAAGCAAGGCAGAATTGCAGGAAACAGGTTTCAGGAGGCAGACTCGACTCGCCTTGAAAGCACATGAAAAGCGGCAAAGCGTTGACAATGATGCCCTTGGCCAAAAAGGGCGTATGCGTTTTTTCCTGAATATATTCAGGAAAAAACGCATACGCCCTTTTTGGCCAACCAGGCAAGCCGGAAAGGCAAATCAGCGCTACAAAGAAGTCTCGCTTGCCATCGGTCAAATGGGCCATGCTGAAAAAAGTGTAAAAACCAGAAATGCAGGACAGGCCATGGAGACATGGGAGCCTTGCTACGCTGATGGGCGGGCTGTAAATTGCCAGCAGCCACTCTGGAGAAGTGTACGGTGTGTCCTGAAACATGTAATAAGCACAGCTTAGAGAGCATAGGGCACTTCCACTCATGGGCGTATAAATCGGGAAACCTAAAAATCAACAAGACACAGGCACCCCAAAGTTTAGGGCTGCTCTGTTTCCAAGAACCTCCACTTCGCTACACCTTCAATATCCCAGGAAAGCGAAAAATGGATAAAGAAGTTGTGGTACTTAGGCACAATGGAATATCACTCAACCATGAAATCAATGTCATAAGGCTAGTAGCAGCAGGATGAGTGGATTTAGGTACGATGACTCTCAGTGAAATAAGTCACAGAGAAAAAGACACTTATCCTAAGATATCACTTATAGAGGGAATGTCAAAATCGCTACACTTGAACTGAATTACAAAACAGAACAGAGTCACACATTTAGAAAACACACTATGGCTGCTTAACGGGAAAGGTGAGGTGGGGTGATGCATAAAACAAGGGTTTGAAATTAGCTCAGATACCGTTCCACAAGCCAAATATGTAATAGACAAGACCTACTCCCTGCTCAGTGAACTGGACTCAACAGCCCCTATTCACCGCCCAAGAATATATCTGACTAGTAAGAGTCTTAAAACCTATGTATTGATCTCTCTCTGGAAGTGCATCAAGAGGGTGTAAAGCGGCATAAACACAGCAGTGAAAAGCAGCTAAACCCCATTATAAAAATAGATTACTTAAAAAAAACCCCATAAAACAAAGACAGTGAAAGAGAGAGAAATTCTTACAAAATCCGTTCAGGGGCTCTGATGCAACCTGGATTGACCATATCTAGACCCACAGCTGGATGAGACATGAGGCTGGACACTCTTGGGGCTGAGAGGATTGGTGAGCTTGGGTGAGCAAACGCAGACCCTTTAAAGTCCTACTGCGTGGTACCCATGCCGTGGGTCCCAAATCTCCAGGTTCAAGGGCATCTTCCTACATCGAAAACATGCGTGGGAAACCCAGAAGATGGTACACCGTGTGATCGGGAAAGGGTTCTCAAACGCACCTCATTTCTCCTCTCCTTGTGCTCGGGTTCGCCATTCCAGCCGCTCTACTAACAATCTCCCTACTTGGAGAATCTGCACCTTTAACCTCCTGTTTCGGACAGGTCGCAATTTGGCCTGAGGATGAACGGGAAGACGGGGAACCAATGAGAGACTAGCTCTAGGTGTTGGGACAGGCACAGGTCACTCTATTTTCCCATCAGGAAGAAGAATGAACCACAGGCTCAGCCTGCCCCCCGGAACCAGAATACGGCCTGAAGCAATCCTGCGCTTTGGCGGCCAGCTCCCAAAAAAGCGAGTTGACAAATGGAGCTCAGGGGCACTGCAATTCACAAACCTGCAGAGTTATAAATGATAACTCTCGTCCACAAATATATTGAGGGAAGGCAACGAAGAGGATTTGAAAGCAAGGCAGAATTGCAGGAAACAGGTTTCAGGAGGCAGAGTCGACTCGCCTTGAAAGCACATGAAAAGCGGCAAAGCGTTGACAATGATGCCCTTGGCCAAAAAGGGCGTATGCGTTTTTTCCTGAATATATTCAGGAAAAAACGCATACGCCCTTTTTGGCCAACCAGGCAAGCCGGAAAGGCAAATCAGCGCTACAAAGAAGTCTCGCTTGCCATCGGTCAAAAGGGCCATGCTGAAAAAAGTGTAAAAACCAGAAATGCAGGACAGGCCATGGAGACATGGGAGCCTTGCTACGCTGATGGGCGGGCTGTAAATTGCCAACAGCCACTCTGGAGAAGTGTACGGTGTGTCCTGAAACATGTAATAAGCACAGCTTAGAGAGCATAGGGCACTTCCACTCATGGGCGTATAAATCGGGAAACCTAAAAATCAACAAGACACAGGCACCCCAAAGTTTAGGGCTGCTCTGTTTCCAAGAACCTCCACTTCGGTACACCTTCAATATCCCAGGAAAGCGAAAAATGGATAAAGAAGTTGTGGTACTTAGGCACAATGGAATATCACTCAGCCATGAAATCAATGTCATAAGGCTAGTAGCAGCAGGATGAGTGGATTTAGGTACGATGACTCTCAGTGAAATAAGTCACAGAGAAAAAGACACTTATCCTAAGATATCACTTATAGAGGGAATGTCAAAATCGCTACACTTGAACTGAATTACAAAACAGAACAGAGTCACACATTTAGAAAACACACTATGGCTGCTTAACGGGAAAGGTGAGGTGGGGTGATGCATAAAACAAGGGTTTGAAATTAGCTCAGATACCGTTCCACAAGCCAAATATGTAATAGACAAGACCTACTCCCTGCTCAGTGAACTGGACTCAACAGCCCCTATTCACCGCCCAAGAATATATCTGACTAGTAAGAGTCTTAAAACCTATGTATTGATCTCTCTCTGGAAGTGCATCAAGAGGGTGTAAAGCGGCATAAACACAGCAGTGAAAAGCAGCTAAACCCCATTATAAAAATAGATTACTTAAAAAAAACCCCATAAAACAAAGACAGTGAAAGAGAGAGAAATTCTTACAAAATCCGTTCAGGGGCTCTGATGCAACCTGGATTGACCATATCTAGACCCACAGCTGGATGAGACATGAGGCTGGACACTCTTGGGGCTGAGAGGATTGGTGAGCTTGGGTGAGCAAACGCAGACCCTTTAAAGTCCTACTGCGTGGTACCCATGCCGTGGGTCCCAAATCTCCAGGTTCAAGGGCATCTTCCTACATCGAAAACATGCGTGGGAAACCCAGAAGATGGTACACCGTGTGATCGGGAAAGGGTTCTCAAACGCACCTCATTTCTCCTCTCCTTGTGCTCGGGTTCGCCATTCCAGCCGCTCTACTAACAATCTCCCTATTTGGAGAATCTGCACCTTTAACCTCCTGTTTCGGACAGGTGGCAATTTGGCCTGAGGATGAACGCGAAGAGGGGGAACCAATGAGAGACTAGCTCTAGGTGTTGGGACAGGCACAGGTCACTCTATTTTCCCATCAGGAAGAAGAATGAACCACAGGCTCAGCCTGCCCCCCGGAACCAGAATACGGCCTGAAGCAATCCTGCGCTTTGGTGGCCAGCTCCCAAAAAAGCGAGTTGACAAATGGAGCTCAAGGGCACTGCAACTCACAAACCTGCAGAGTTATAAATGATAACTCTCGTCCACAAATATATTGAGGGAAGGCAACGAAGAGGATTTGAAAGCAAGGCAGAATTGCAGGAAACAGGTTTCAGGAGGCAGACTCGACTCGCCTTGAAAGCACATGAAAAGCGGCAAAGCGTTGACAATGATGCCCTTGGCCAAAAAGGGCGTATGCGTTTTTTCCTGAATATATTCAGGAAAAAACGCATACGCCCTTTTTGGCCAACCAGGCAAGCCGGAAAGGCAAATCAGCGCTACAAAGAAGTCTCGCTTGCCATCGGTCAAAAGGGCCATGCTGAAAAAAGTGTAAAAACCAGAAATGCAGGACAGGCCATGGAGACATGGGAGCCTTGCTACGCTGATGGGCGGGCTGTAAATTGCCAGCAGCCACTCTGGAGAAGTGTACGGTGTGTCCTGAAACATGTAATAAGCACAGCTTAGAGAGCATAGGGCACTTCCACTCATGGGCGTATAAATCGGGAAACCTAAAAATCAACAAGACACAGGCACCCCAAAGTTTAGGGCTGCTCTGTTTCCAAGAACCTCCACTTCGGTACACCTTCAATATCCCAGGAAAGCGAAAAATGGATAAAGAAGTTGTGGTACTTAGGCACAATGGAATATCACTCAGCCATGAAATCAATGTCATAAGGCTAGTAGCAGCAGGATGAGTGGATTTAGGTACGATGACTCTCAGTGAAATAAGTCACAGAGAAAAAGACACTTATCCTAAGATATCACTTATAGAGGGAATGTCAAAATCGCTACACTTGAACTGAATTACAAAACAGAACAGAGTCACACATTTAGAAAACACACTATGGCTGCTTAACGGGAAAGGTGAGGTGGGGTGATGCATAAAACAAGGGTTTGAAATTAGCTCAGATACCGTTCCACAAGCCAAATATGTAATAGACAAGACCTACTCCCTGCTCAGTGAACTGGACTCAACAGCCCCTATTCACCGCCCAAGAATATATCTGACTAGTAAGAGTCTTAAAACCTATGTATTGATCTCTCTCTGGAAGTGCATCAAGAGGGTGTAAAGCGGCATAAACACAGCAGTGAAAAGCAGCTAAACCCCATTATAAAAATAGATTACTTAAAAAAAAACCCATAAAACAAAGACAGTGAAAGAGAGAGAAATTCTTACAAAATCCGTTCAGGGGCTCTGATGCAACCTGGATTGACCATATCTAGACCCACAGCTGGATGAGACATGAGGCTGGACACTCTTGGGGCTGAGAGGATTGGTGAGCTTGGGTGAGCAAACGCAGACCATTTAAAGTCCTACTGCGTGGTACCCATGCCGTGGGTCCCAAGTCTCCAGGTTCAAGGGCATCTTCCTACATCGAAAACATGTGTGGGAAACCCAGAAGATGGTACACCGTGTGATCGGGAAAGGGTTCTCAAACGCACCTCATTTCTCCTCTCCTTGTGCTCGGGTTCGCCATTCCAGCCGCTCTACTAACAATCTCCCTACTTGGAGAATCAGCACCTTTAACCTCCTGTTTCGGACAGGTCGCAATTTGGCCTGAGGATGAATGGGAACACGGGGAACCAATGAGAGACTAGCTCTAGGTGTTGGGACAGGCACAGGTCACTCTATTTTCCCATCAGGAAGAAGAATGAACCACAGGCTCAGCCTGCCCCCGGAACCAGAATACGGCCTGAAGCAATCCTGCGCTTTGGCGGCCACCTCCCAAAAAAGCGAGTTGACAAATGGAGCTCAGGGGCACTGCAACTCACAAACCTGCAGAGTTATAAATGATAACTCTCGTCCACAAATATATTGAGGGAAGGCAACGAAGAGGATTTGAATGCAAGGCAGAATTGCAGGAAACAGGTTTCAGGAGGCAGAGTCGACTCGCCTTGAAAGCACATGAAAAGCGGCAAAGCGTTGACAATGATGCCCTTGGCCAAAAAGGGCGTATGCGTTTTTTCCTGAATATATTCAGGAAAAAACGCATACGCCCTTTTTGGCCAACCAGGCAAGCCGGAAAGGCAAATCAGCGCTACAAAGAAGTCTCGCTTGCCATCGGTCAAAAGGGCCATGCTGAAAAAAGTGTAAAAACCAGAAATGCAGGACAGGCCATGGAGACATGGGAGCCTTGCTACGCTGATGGGCGGGCTGTAAATTGCCAGCAGCCACTCTGGAGAAGTGTACGGTGTGTCCTGAAACATGTAATAAGCACAGCTTAGAGACCATAGGGCACTTCCACTCATGGGCGTATAAATCGGGAAACCTAAAAATCAACAAGACACAGGCACCCCATAGTTTAGGGCTGCTCTGTTTCCAAGAACCTCCACTTCGGTACACCTTCAATATCCCAGGAAAGCGAAAAATGGATAAAGAAGTTGTGGTACTTAGGCACAATGGAATATCACTCAGCCATGAAATCAATGTCATAAGGCTAGTAGCAGCAGGATGAGTGGATTTAGGTACGATGACTCTCAGTGAAATAAGTCACAGAGAAAAAGACACTTATCCTAAGATATCACTTATAGAGGGAATGTCAAAGTCGCTACACTTGAACTGAATTACAAAACAGAACAGAGTCACACATTTAGAAAACACACTATGGCTGCTTAACGGGAAAGGTGAGGTGGGGTGATGCATAAAACAAGGGTTTGAAATTAGCTCAGATACCGTTCCACAAGCCAAATATGTAATAGACAAGACCTACTCCCTGCTCAGTGAACTGGACTCAACAGCCCCTATTCACCGCCCAAGAATATATCTGACTAGTAAGAGTCTTAAAACCTATGTATTGATCTCTCTCTGGAAGTGCATCAAGAGGGTGTAAAGCGGCATAAACACAGCAGTGAAAAGCAGCTAAACCCCATTATAAAAATAGATTACTTAAAAAAAACCCCATAAAACAAAGACAGTGAAAGAGAGAGAAATTCTTACAAAATCCGTTCAGGGGCACTGATGCAACCTGGATTGACCATATCTAGACCCACAGCTGGATGAGACATGAGGCTGGACACTCTTGGGGCTGAGAGGATTGGTGAGCTTGGGTGAGCAAATGCAGACCCTTTAAAGTCCTACTGCGTGGTACCCATGCCGTGGGTCCCAAATCTCCAGGTTCAAGGGCATCTTCCTACATCGAAAACATGCGTGGGAAACCCAGAAGATGGTACACCGTGTGATCGGGAAAGGGTTCTCAAACGCACCTCATTTCTCCTCTCCTTGTGCTCGGGTTCGCCATTCCAGCCGCTCTACTAACAATCTCCCTACTTGGAGAATCTGCACCTTTAACCTCCTGTTTCGGACAGGTCGCAATTTGGCCTGAGGATGAACGGGAAGACGGGGAACCAATGAGAGACTAGCTCTAGGTGTTGGGACAGGCACAGGTCACTCTATTTTCCCATCAGGAAGAAGAATGAACCACAGGCTCAGCCTGCCCCCCGGAACCAGAATACGGCCTGAAGCAATCCTGCGCTTTGGCGGCCAGCTCCCAAAAAAGCGAGTTGACAAATGGAGCTCAAGGGCACTGCAATTCACAAACCTGCAGAGTTATAAATGATAACTCTCGTCCACAAATATATTGAGGGAAGGCAACGAAGAGGATTTGAAAGCAAGGCAGAATTGCAGGAAACAGGTTTCAGGAGGCAGAGTCGACTCGCCTTGAAAGCACACGAAAAGCGGCAAAGCGTTGACAATGATGCCCTTGGCCAAAAAGGGCGTATGCGTTTTTTCCTGAATATATTCAGGAAAAAACGCATACGCCCTTTTTGGCCAACCAGGCAAGCCGGAAAGGCAAATCAGCGCTACAAAGAAGTCTCGCTTGCCATCGGTCAAAAGGGCCATGCTGAAAAAAGTGTAAAAACCAGAAATGCAGGACAGGCCATGGAGACATGGGAGCCTTGCTACGCTGATGGGCGGGCTGTAAATTGCCAACAGCCACTCTGGAGAAGTGTACGGTGTGTCCTGAAACATGTAATAAGCACAGCTTAGAGAGCATAGGGCACTTCCACTCATGGGCGTATAAATCGGGAAACCTAAAAATCAACAAGACACAGGCACCCCAAAGTTTAGGGCTGCTCTGTTTCCAAGAACCTCCACTTCGGTACACCTTCAATATCCCAGGAAAGCGAAAAATGGATAAAGAAGTTGTGGTACTTAGGCACAATGGAATATCACTCAGCCATGAAATCAATGTCATAAGGCTAGTAGCAGCAGGATGAGTGGATGTAGGTACGATGACTCTCAGTGAAATAAGTCACAGAGAAAAAGACACTTATCCTAAGATATCACTTATAGAGGGAATGTCAAAATCGCTACACTTGAACTGAATTACAAAACAGAACAGAGTCACACATTTAGAAAACACACTATGGCTGCTTAACGGGAAAGGTGAGGTGGGGTGATGCATAAAACAAGGGTTTGAAATTAGCTCAGATACCGTTCCACAAGCCAAATATGTAATAGACAAGACCTACTCCCTGCTCAGTGAACTGGACTCAACAGCCCCTATTCACCGCCCAAGAATATATCTGACTAGTAAGAGTCTTAAAACCTATGTATTGATCTCTCTCTGGAAGTGCATCAAGAGGGTGTAAAGCGGCATAAACACAGCAGTGAAAAGCAGCTAAACCCCATTATAAAAATAGATTACTTAAAAAAAACCCCATAAAACAAAGACAGTGAAAGAGAGAGAAATTCTTACAAAATCCGTTCAGGGGCTCTGATGCAACCTGGATTGACCATATCTAGACCCACAGCTGGATGAGACATGAGGCTGGACACTCTTGGGGCTGAGAGGATTGGTGAGCTTGGGTGAGCAAACGCAGACCCTTTAAAGTCCTACTGCGTGGTACCCATGCCGTGGGTCCCAAATCTCCAGGTTCAAGGGCATCTTCCTACATCGAAAACATGCGTGGGAAACCCAGAAGATGGTACACCGTGTGATCGGGAAAGGGTTCTCAAACGCACCTCATTTCTCCTCTCCTTGTGCTCGGGTTCGCCATTCCAGCCGCTCTACTAACAATCTCCCTACTTGGAGAATCTGCACCTTTAACCTCCTGTTTCGGACAGGTCGCAATTTGGCCTGAGGATGAACGGGAAGACGGGGAACCAATGAGAGACTAGCTCTAGGTGTTGGGACAGGCACAGGTCACTCTATTTTCCCATCAGGAAGAAGAATGAACCACAGGCTCAGCCTGCCCCCCGGAACCAGAATACGGCCTGAAGCAATCCTGCGCTTTGGCGGCCAGCTCCCAAAAAAGCGAGTTGACAAATGGAGCTCAGGGGCACTGCAATTCACAAACCTGCAGAGTTATAAATGATAACTCTCGTCCACAAATATATTGAGGGAAGGCAACGAAGAGGATTTGAAAGCAAGGCAGAATTGCAGGAAACAGGTTTCAGGAGGCAGAGTCGACTCGCCTTGAAAGCACATGAAAAGCGGCAAAGCGTTGACAATGATGCCCTTGGCCAAAAAGGGCGTATGCGTTTTTTCCTCAATATATTCAGGAAAAAACGCATACGCCCTTTTTGGCCAACCAGGCAAGCCGGAAAGGCAAATCAGCGCTACAAAGAAGTCTCGCTTGCCATCGGTCAAAAGGGCCATGCTGAAAAAAGTGTAAAAACCAGAAATGCAGGACAGGCCATGGAGACATGGGAGCCTTGCTACGCTGATGGGCGGGCTGTAAATTGCCAACAGCCACTCTGGAGAAGTGTACGGTGTGTCCTGAAACATGTAATAAGCACAGCTTAGAGAGCATAGGGCACTTCCACTCATGGGCGTATAAATCGGGAAACCTAAAAATCAACAAGACACAGGCACCCCAAAGTTTAGGGCTGCTCTGTTTCCAAGAACCTCCACTTCGCTACACCTTCAATATCCCAGGAAAGCGAAAAATGGATAAAGAAGTTGTGGTACTTAGGCACAATGGAATATCACTCAGCCATGAAATCAATGTCATAAGGCTAGTAGCAGCAGGATGAGTGGATTTAGGTACGATGACTCTCAGTGAAATAAGTCACAGAGAAAAAGACACTTATCCTAAGATATCACTTATAGAGGGAATGTCAAAATCGCTACACTTGAACTGAATTACAAAACAGAACAGAGTCACACATTTAGAAAACACACTATGGCTGCTTAACGGGAAAGGTGAGGTGGGGTGATGCATAAAACAAGGGTTTGAAATTAGCTCAGATACCGTTCCACAAGCCAAATATGTAATAGACAAGACCTACTCCCTGCTCAGTGAACTGGACTCAACAGCCCCTATTCACCGCCCAAGAATATATCTGACTAGTAAGAGTCTTAAAACCTATGTATTGATCTCTCTCTGGAAGTGCATCAAGAGGGTGTAAAGCGGCATAAACACAGCAGTGAAAAGCAGCTAAACCCCATTATAAAAATAGATTACTTAAAAAAAACCCCATAAAACAAAGACAGTGAAAGAGAGAGAAATTCTTACAAAATCCGTTCAGGGGCTCTGATGCAACCTGGATTGACCATATCTAGACCCACAGCTGGATGAGACATGAGGCTGGACACTCTTGGGGCTGAGAGGATTGGTGAGCTTGGGTGAGCAAACGCAGACCCTTTAAAGTCCTACTGCGTGGTACCCATGCCGTGGGTCCCAAATCTCCAGGTTCAAGGGCATCTTCCTACATCGAAAACATGCGTGGGAAACCCAGAAGATGGTACACCGTGTGATCGGGAAAGGGTTCTCAAACGCACCTCATTTCTCCTCTCCTTGTGCTCGGGTTCGCCATTCCAGCCGCTCTACTAACAATCTCCCTACTTGGAGAATCTGCACCTTTAACCTCCTGTTTCGGACAGGTCGCAATTTGGCCTGAGGATGAACGGGAAGACGGGGAACCAATGAGAGACTAGCTCTAGGTGTTGGGACAGGCACAGGTCACTCTATTTTCCCATCAGGAAGAAGAATGAACCACAGGCTCAGCCTGCCCCCCGGAACCAGAATACGGCCTGAAGCAATCCTGCGCTTTGGCGGCCAGCTCCCAAAAAAGCGAGTTGACAAATGGAGCTCAAGGGCACAGCAATTCACAAACCTGCAGAGTTATAAATGATAACTCTCGTCCACAAATATATTGAGGGAAGGCAACGAAGAGGATTTGAAAGCAAGGCAGAATTGCAGGAAACAGGTTTCAGGAGGCAGAGTCGACTCGCCTTGAAAGCACATGAAAAGCAGCAAAGCGTTGACAATGATGCCCTTGGCCAAAAAGGGCGTATGCGTTTTTTCCTGAATATATTCAGGAAAAAACGCATACGCCCTTTTTGGCCAACCAGGCAAGCCGGAAAGGCAAATCAGCGCTACAAAGAAGTCTCGCTTGCCATCGGTCAAAAGGGCCATGCTGAAAAAAAGTGTAAAAACCAGAAATGCAGGACAGGCCATGGAGACATGGGAGCCTTGCTACGCTGATGGGCGGGCTGTAAATTGCCAGCAGCCACTCTGGAGAAGTGTACGGTGTGTCCTGAAACATGTAATAAGCACAGCTTAGAGAGCATAGGGCACTTCCACTCATGGGCGTATAAATCGGGAAACCTAAAAATCAACAAGACACAGGCACCCCAAAGTTTAGGGCTGCTCTGTTTCCAAGAACCTCCACTTCGGTACACCTTCAATATCCCAGGAAAGCGAAAAATGGATAAAGAAGTTGTGGTACTTAGGCACAATGGAATATCACTCAGCCATGAAATCAATGTCATAAGGCTAGTAGCAGCAGGATGAGTGGATTTAGGTACGATGACTCTCAGTGAAATAAGTCACAGAGAAAAAGACACTTATCCTAAGATATCACTTATAGAGGGAACGTCAAAGTCGCTACACTTGAACTGAATTACAAAACAGAACAGAGTCACACATTTAGAAAACACACTATGGCTGCTTAACGGGAAAGGTGAGGTGGGGTGATGCATAAAACAAGGGTTTGAAATTAGCTCAGATACCGTTCCACAAGCCAAATATGTAATACACAAGACCTACTCCCTGCTCAGTGAACTGGACTCAACAGCCCCTATTCACCGCCCAAGAATATATCTGACTAGTAAGAGTCTTAAAACCTATGTATTGATCTCTCTCTGGAAGTGCATCAAGAGGGTGTAAAGCGGCATAAACACAGCAGTGAAAAGCAGCTAAACCCCATTATAAAAATAGATTACTTAAAAAAAACCCCATAAAACAAAGACAGTGAAAGAGAGAGAAATTCTTACAAAATCCGTTCAGGGGCTCTGATGCAACCTGGATTGACCATATCTAGACCCACAGCTGGATGAGACATGAGGCTGGACACTCTTGGGGCTGAGAGGATTGGTGAGCTTGGGTGAGCAAACGCAGACCCTTTAAAGTCCTACTGCGTGGTACCCATGCCGTGGGTCCCAAATCTCCAGGTTCAAGGGCATCTTCCTACATCGAAAACATGCGTGGGAAACCCAGAAGATGGTACACCGTGTGATCGGGAAAGGGTTCTCAAACGCACCTCATTTCTCCTCTCCTTGTGCTCGGGTTCGCCATTCCAGCCGCTCTACTAACAATCTCCCTACTTGGAGAATCTGCACCTTTAACCTCCTGTTTCGGACAGGTCGCAATTTGGCCTGAGGATGAACGGGAAGACGGGGAACCAATGAGAGACTAGCTCTAGGTGTTGGGACAGGCACAGGTCACTCTATTTTCCCATCAGGAAGAAGAATGAACCACAGGCTCAGCCTGCCCCCCGGAACCAGAATACGGCCTGAAGCAATCCTGCGCTTTGGCGGCCAGCTCCCAAAAAAGCGAGTTGACAAATGGAGCTCAGGGGCACTGCAATTCACAAACCTGCAGAGTTATAAATGATAACTCTCGTCCACAAATATATTGAGGGAAGGCAACGAAGAGGATTTGAAAGCAAGGCAGAATTGCAGGAAACAGGTTTCAGGAGGCAGACTCGACTCGCCTTGAAAGCACATGAAAAGCGGCAAAGCGTTGACAATGATGCCCTTGGCCAAAAAGGGCGTATGCGTTTTTTCCTGAATATATTCAGGAATATATTCCTGAATATATTCAGGAAAAAACGCATACGCCCTTTTTGGCCAACCAGGCAAGCCGGAAAGGCAAATCAGCGCTACAAAGAAGTCTCGCTTGCCATCGGTCAAAAGGGCCATGCTGAAAAAAAGTGTAAAAACCAGAAATGCAGGACAGGCCATGGAGACATGGGAGCCTTGCTACGCTGATGGGCGGGCTGTAAATTGCCAGCAGCCACTCTGGAGAAGTGTACGGTGTGTCCTGAAACATGTAATAAGCACAGCTTAGAGAGCATAGGGCACTTCCACTCATGGGCGTATAAATCGGGAAACCTAAAAATCAACAAGACACAGGCACCCCAAAGTTTAGGGCTGCTCTGTTTCCAAGAACCTCCACTTCGGTACACCTTCAATATCCCAGGAAAGCGAAAAATGGATAAAGAAGTTGTGGTACTTAGGCACAATGGAATATCACTCAGCCATGAAATCAATGTCATAAGGCTAGTAGCAGCAGGATGAGTGGATTTAGGTACGATGACTCTCAGTGAAATAAGTCACAGAGAAAAAGACACTTATCCTAAGATATCACTTATAGAGGGAATGTCAAAATCGCTACACTTGAACTGAATTACAAAACAGAACAGAGTCACACATTTAGAAAACACACTATGGCTGCTTAACGGGAAAGGTGAGGTGGGGTGATGCATAAAACAAGGGTTTGAAATTAGCTCAGATACCGTTCCACAAGCCAAATATGTAATAGACAAGACCTACTCCCTGCTCAGTGAACTGGACTCAACAGCCCCTATTCACCGCCCAAGAATATATCTGACTAGTAAGAGTCTTAAAACCTATGTATTGATCTCTCTCTGGAAGTGCATCAAGAGGGTGTAAAGCGGCATAAACACAGCAGTGAAAAGCAGCTAAACCCCATTATAAAAATAGATTACTTAAAAAAAACCCCATAAAACAAAGACAGTGAAAGAGAGAGAAATTCTTACAAAATCCGTTCAGGGGCACTGATGCAACCTGGATTGACCATATCTAGACCCACAGCTGGATGAGACATGAGGCTGGACACTCTTGGGGCTGAGAGGATTGGTGAGCTTGGGTGAGCAAATGCAGACCCTTTAAAGTCCTACTGCGTGGTACCCATGCCGTGGGTCCCAAATCTCCAGGTTCAAGGGCATCTTCCTACATCGAAAACATGCGTGGGAAACCCAGAAGATGGTACACCGTGTGATCGGGAAAGGGTTCTCAAACGCACCTCATTTCTCCTCTCCTTGTGCTCGGGTTCGCCATTCCAGCCGCTCTACTAACAATCTCCCTACTTGGAGAATCTGCACCTTTAACCTCCTGTTTCGGACAGGTCGCAATTTGGCCTGAGGATGAACGGGAAGACGGGGAACCAATGAGAGACTAGCTCTAGGTGTTGGGACAGGCACAGGTCACTCTATTTTCCCATCAGGAAGAAGAATGAACCACAGGCTCAGCCTGCCCCCCGGAACCAGAATACGGCCTGAAGCAATCCTGCGCTTTGGCGGCCAGCTCCCAAAAAAGCGAGTTGACAAATGGAGCTCAAGGGCACTGCAATTCACAAACCTGCAGAGTTATAAATGATAACTCTCGTCCACAAATATATTGAGGGAAGGCAACGAAGAGGATTTGAAAGCAAGGCAGAATTGCAGGAAACAGGTTTCAGGAGGCAGAGTCGACTCGCCTTGAAAGCACATGAAAAGCGGCAAAGCGTTGACAATGATGCCCTTGGCCAAAAAGGGCGTATGCGTTTTTTCCTGAATATATTCAGGAAAAAACGCATACGCCCTTTTTGGCCAACCAGGCAAGCCGGAAAGGCAAATCAGCGCTACAAAGAAGTCTCGCTTGCCATCGGTCAAAAGGGCCATGCTGAAAAAAAGTGTAAAAACCAGAAATGCAGGACAGGCCATGGAGACATGGGAGCCTTGCTACGCTGATGGGCGGGCTGTAAATTGCCAGCAGCCACTCTGGAGAAGTGTACGGTGTGTCCTGAAACATGTAATAAGCACAGCTTAGAGAGCATAGGGCACTTCCACTCATGGGCGTATAAATCGGGAAACCTAAAAATCAACAAGACACAGGCACCCCAAAGTTTAGGGCTGCTCTGTTTCCAAGAACCTCCACTTCGGTACACCTTCAATATCCCAGGAAAGCGAAAAATGGATAAAGAAGTTGTGGTACTTAGGCACAATGGAATATCACTCAGCCATGAAATCAATGTCATAAGGCTAGTAGCAGCAGGATGAGTGGATTTAGGTACGATGACTCTCAGTGAAATAAGTCACAGAGAAAAAGACACTTATCCTAAGATATCACTTATAGAGGGAATGTCAAAGTCGCTACACTTGAACTGAATTACAAAACAGAACAGAGTCACACATTTAGAAAACACACTATGGCTGCTTAACGGGAAAGGTGAGGTGGGGTGATGCATAAAACAAGGGTTTGAAATTAGCTCAGATACCGTTCCACAAGCCAAATATGTAATAGACAAGACCTACTCCCTGCTCAGTGAACTGGACTCAACAGCCCCTATTCACCGCCCAAGAATATATCTGACTAGTAAGAGTCTTAAAACCTATGTATTGATCTCTCTCTGGAAGTGCATCAAGAGGGTGTAAAGCGGCATAAACACAGCAGTGAAAAGCAGCTAAACCCCATTATAAAAATAGATTACTTAAAAAAAAACCCATAAAACAAAGACAGTGAAAGAGAGAGAAATTCTTACAAAATCCGTTCAGGGGCTCTGATGCAACCTGGATTGACCATATCTAGACCCACAGCTGGATGAGACATGAGGCTGGACACTCTTGGGGCTGAGAGGATTGGTGAGCTTGGGTGAGCAAACGCAGACCCTTTAAAGTCCTACTGCGTGGTACCCATGCCGTGGGTCCCAAATCTCCAGGTTCAAGGGCATCTTCCTACATCGAAAACATGCGTGGGAAACCCAGAAGATGGTACACCGTGTGATCGGGAAAGGGTTCTCAAACGCACCTCATTTCTCCTCTCCTTGTGCTCGGGTTCGCCATTCCAGCCGCTCTACTAACAATCTCCCTACTTGGAGAATCTGCACCTTTAACCTCCTGTTTCGGACAGGTCGCAATTTGGCCTGAGGATGAACGGGAAGACGGGGAACCAATGAGAGACTAGCTCTAGGTGTTGGGACAGGCACAGGTCACTCTATTTTCCCATCAGGAAGAAGAATGAACCACAGGCTCAGCCTGCCCCCCGGAACCAGAATACGGCCTGAAGCAATCCTGCGCTTTGGCGGCCAGCTCCCAAAAAAGCGAGTTGACAAATGGAGCTCAGGGGCACTGCAATTCACAAACCTGCAGAGTTATAAATGATAACTCTCGTCCACAAATATATTGAGGGAAGGCAACGAAGAGGATTTGAAAGCAAGGCAGAATTGCAGGAAACAGGTTTCAGGAGGCAGACTCGACTCGCCTTGAAAGCACATGAAAAGCGGCAAAGCGTTGACAATGATGCCCTTGGCCAAAAAGGGCGTATGCGTTTTTTCCTGAATATATTCAGGAAAAAACGCATACGCCCTTTTTGGCCAACCAGGCAAGCCGGAAAGGCAAATCAGCGCTACAAAGAAGTCTCGCTTGCCATCGGTCAAATGGGCCATGCTGAAAAAAGTGTAAAAACCAGAAATGCAGGACAGGCCATGGAGACATGGGAGCCTTGCTACGCTGATGGGCGGGCTGTAAATTGCCAGCAGCCACTCTGGAGAAGTGTACGGTGTGTCCTGAAACATGTAATAAGCACAGCTTAGAGAGCATAGGGCACTTCCACTCATGGGCGTATAAATCGGGAAACCTAAAAATCAACAAGACACAGGCACCCCAAAGTTTAGGGCTGCTCTGTTTCCAAGAACCTCCACTTCGCTACACCTTCAATATCCCAGGAAAGCGAAAAATGGATAAAGAAGTTGTGGTACTTAGGCACAATGGAATATCACTCAACCATGAAATCAATGTCATAAGGCTAGTAGCAGCAGGATGAGTGGATTTAGGTACGATGACTCTCAGTGAAATAAGTCACAGAGAAAAAGACACTTATCCTAAGATATCACTTATAGAGGGAATGTCAAAATCGCTACACTTGAACTGAATTACAAAACAGAACAGAGTCACACATTTAGAAAACACACTATGGCTGCTTAACGGGAAAGGTGAGGTGGGGTGATGCATAAAACAAGGGTTTGAAATTAGCTCAGATACCGTTCCACAAGCCAAATATGTAATAGACAAGACCTACTCCCTGCTCAGTGAACTGGACTCAACAGCCCCTATTCACCGCCCAAGAATATATCTGACTAGTAAGAGTCTTAAAACCTATGTATTGATCTCTCTCTGGAAGTGCATCAAGAGGGTGTAAAGCGGCATAAACACAGCAGTGAAAAGCAGCTAAACCCCATTATAAAAATAGATTACTTAAAAAAAACCCCATAAAACAAAGACAGTGAAAGAGAGAGAAATTCTTACAAAATCCGTTCAGGGGCTCTGATGCAACCTGGATTGACCATATCTAGACCCACAGCTGGATGAGACATGAGGCTGGACACTCTTGGGGCTGAGAGGATTGGTGAGCTTGGGTGAGCAAACGCAGACCCTTTAAAGTCCTACTGCGTGGTACCCATGCCGTGGGTCCCAAATCTCCAGGTTCAAGGGCATCTTCCTACATCGAAAACATGCGTGGGAAACCCAGAAGATGGTACACCGTGTGATCGGGAAAGGGTTCTCAAACGCACCTCATTTCTCCTCTCCTTGTGCTCGGGTTCGCCATTCCAGCCGCTCTACTAACAATCTCCCTACTTGGAGAATCTGCACCTTTAACCTCCTGTTTCGGACAGGTCGCAATTTGGCCTGAGGATGAACGGGAAGACGGGGAACCAATGAGAGACTAGCTCTAGGTGTTGGGACAGGCACAGGTCACTCTATTTTCCCATCAGGAAGAAGAATGAACCACAGGCTCAGCCTGCCCCCCGGAACCAGAATACGGCCTGAAGCAATCCTGCGCTTTGGCGGCCAGCTCCCAAAAAAGCGAGTTGACAAATGGAGCTCAGGGGCACTGCAATTCACAAACCTGCAGAGTTATAAATGATAACTCTCGTCCACAAATATATTGAGGGAAGGCAACGAAGAGGATTTGAAAGCAAGGCAGAATTGCAGGAAACAGGTTTCAGGAGGCAGAGTCGACTCGCCTTGAAAGCACATGAAAAGCGGCAAAGCGTTGACAATGATGCCCTTGGCCAAAAAGGGCGTATGCGTTTTTTCCTGAATATATTCAGGAAAAAACGCATACGCCCTTTTTGGCCAACCAGGCAAGCCGGAAAGGCAAATCAGCGCTACAAAGAAGTCTCGCTTGCCATCGGTCAAAAGGGCCATGCTGAAAAAAGTGTAAAAACCAGAAATGCAGGACAGGCCATGGAGACATGGGAGCCTTGCTACGCTGATGGGCGGGCTGTAAATTGCCAACAGCCACTCTGGAGAAGTGTACGGTGTGTCCTGAAACATGTAATAAGCACAGCTTAGAGAGCATAGGGCACTTCCACTCATGGGCGTATAAATCGGGAAACCTAAAAATCAACAAGACACAGGCACCCCAAAGTTTAGGGCTGCTCTGTTTCCAAGAACCTCCACTTCGGTACACCTTCAATATCCCAGGAAAGCGAAAAATGGATAAAGAAGTTGTGGTACTTAGGCACAATGGAATATCACTCAGCCATGAAATCAATGTCATAAGGCTAGTAGCAGCAGGATGAGTGGATTTAGGTACGATGACTCTCAGTGAAATAAGTCACAGAGAAAAAGACACTTATCCTAAGATATCACTTATAGAGGGAATGTCAAAATCGCTACACTTGAACTGAATTACAAAACAGAACAGAGTCACACATTTAGAAAACACACTATGGCTGCTTAACGGGAAAGGTGAGGTGGGGTGATGCATAAAACAAGGGTTTGAAATTAGCTCAGATACCGTTCCACAAGCCAAATATGTAATAGACAAGACCTACTCCCTGCTCAGTGAACTGGACTCAACAGCCCCTATTCACCGCCCAAGAATATATCTGACTAGTAAGAGTCTTAAAACCTATGTATTGATCTCTCTCTGGAAGTGCATCAAGAGGGTGTAAAGCGGCATAAACACAGCAGTGAAAAGCAGCTAAACCCCATTATAAAAATAGATTACTTAAAAAAAACCCCATAAAACAAAGACAGTGAAAGAGAGAGAAATTCTTACAAAATCCGTTCAGGGGCTCTGATGCAACCTGGATTGACCATATCTAGACCCACAGCTGGATGAGACATGAGGCTGGACACTCTTGGGGCTGAGAGGATTGGTGAGCTTGGGTGAGCAAACGCAGACCCTTTAAAGTCCTACTGCGTGGTACCCATGCCGTGGGTCCCAAATCTCCAGGTTCAAGGGCATCTTCCTACATCGAAAACATGCGTGGGAAACCCAGAAGATGGTACACCGTGTGATCGGGAAAGGGTTCTCAAACGCACCTCATTTCTCCTCTCCTTGTGCTCGGGTTCGCCATTCCAGCCGCTCTACTAACAATCTCCCTATTTGGAGAATCTGCACCTTTAACCTCCTGTTTCGGACAGGTGGCAATTTGGCCTGAGGATGAACGCGAAGAGGGGGAACCAATGAGAGACTAGCTCTAGGTGTTGGGACAGGCACAGGTCACTCTATTTTCCCATCAGGAAGAAGAATGAACCACAGGCTCAGCCTGCCCCCCGGAACCAGAATACGGCCTGAAGCAATCCTGCGCTTTGGTGGCCAGCTCCCAAAAAAGCGAGTTGACAAATGGAGCTCAAGGGCACTGCAACTCACAAACCTGCAGAGTTATAAATGATAACTCTCGTCCACAAATATATTGAGGGAAGGCAACGAAGAGGATTTGAAAGCAAGGCAGAATTGCAGGAAACAGGTTTCAGGAGGCAGACTCGACTCGCCTTGAAAGCACATGAAAAGCGGCAAAGCGTTGACAATGATGCCCTTGGCCAAAAAGGGCGTATGCGTTTTTTCCTGAATATATTCAGGAAAAAACGCATACGCCCTTTTTGGCCAACCAGGCAAGCCGGAAAGGCAAATCAGCGCTACAAAGAAGTCTCGCTTGCCATCGGTCAAAAGGGCCATGCTGAAAAAAGTGTAAAAACCAGAAATGCAGGACAGGCCATGGAGACATGGGAGCCTTGCTACGCTGATGGGCGGGCTGTAAATTGCCAGCAGCCACTCTGGAGAAGTGTACGGTGTGTCCTGAAACATGTAATAAGCACAGCTTAGAGAGCATAGGGCACTTCCACTCATGGGCGTATAAATCGGGAAACCTAAAAATCAACAAGACACAGGCACCCCAAAGTTTAGGGCTGCTCTGTTTCCAAGAACCTCCACTTCGGTACACCTTCAATATCCCAGGAAAGCGAAAAATGGATAAAGAAGTTGTGGTACTTAGGCACAATGGAATATCACTCAGCCATGAAATCAATGTCATAAGGCTAGTAGCAGCAGGATGAGTGGATTTAGGTACGATGACTCTCAGTGAAATAAGTCACAGAGAAAAAGACACTTATCCTAAGATATCACTTATAGAGGGAATGTCAAAATCGCTACACTTGAACTGAATTACAAAACAGAACAGAGTCACACATTTAGAAAACACACTATGGCTGCTTAACGGGAAAGGTGAGGTGGGGTGATGCATAAAACAAGGGTTTGAAATTAGCTCAGATACCGTTCCACAAGCCAAATATGTAATAGACAAGACCTACTCCCTGCTCAGTGAACTGGACTCAACAGCCCCTATTCACCGCCCAAGAATATATCTGACTAGTAAGAGTCTTAAAACCTATGTATTGATCTCTCTCTGGAAGTGCATCAAGAGGGTGTAAAGCGGCATAAACACAGCAGTGAAAAGCAGCTAAACCCCATTATAAAAATAGATTACTTAAAAAAAAACCCATAAAACAAAGACAGTGAAAGAGAGAGAAATTCTTACAAAATCCGTTCAGGGGCTCTGATGCAACCTGGATTGACCATATCTAGACCCACAGCTGGATGAGACATGAGGCTGGACACTCTTGGGGCTGAGAGGATTGGTGAGCTTGGGTGAGCAAACGCAGACCATTTAAAGTCCTACTGCGTGGTACCCATGCCGTGGGTCCCAAGTCTCCAGGTTCAAGGGCATCTTCCTACATCGAAAACATGTGTGGGAAACCCAGAAGATGGTACACCGTGTGATCGGGAAAGGGTTCTCAAACGCACCTCATTTCTCCTCTCCTTGTGCTCGGGTTCGCCATTCCAGCCGCTCTACTAACAATCTCCCTACTTGGAGAATCAGCACCTTTAACCTCCTGTTTCGGACAGGTCGCAATTTGGCCTGAGGATGAATGGGAACACGGGGAACCAATGAGAGACTAGCTCTAGGTGTTGGGACAGGCACAGGTCACTCTATTTTCCCATCAGGAAGAAGAATGAACCACAGGCTCAGCCTGCCCCCGGAACCAGAATACGGCCTGAAGCAATCCTGCGCTTTGGCGGCCACCTCCCAAAAAAGCGAGTTGACAAATGGAGCTCAGGGGCACTGCAACTCACAAACCTGCAGAGTTATAAATGATAACTCTCGTCCACAAATATATTGAGGGAAGGCAACGAAGAGGATTTGAATGCAAGGCAGAATTGCAGGAAACAGGTTTCAGGAGGCAGAGTCGACTCGCCTTGAAAGCACATGAAAAGCGGCAAAGCGTTGACAATGATGCCCTTGGCCAAAAAGGGCGTATGCGTTTTTTCCTGAATATATTCAGGAAAAAACGCATACGCCCTTTTTGGCCAACCAGGCAAGCCGGAAAGGCAAATCAGCGCTACAAAGAAGTCTCGCTTGCCATCGGTCAAAAGGGCCATGCTGAAAAAAGTGTAAAAACCAGAAATGCAGGACAGGCCATGGAGACATGGGAGCCTTGCTACGCTGATGGGCGGGCTGTAAATTGCCAGCAGCCACTCTGGAGAAGTGTACGGTGTGTCCTGAAACATGTAATAAGCACAGCTTAGAGACCATAGGGCACTTCCACTCATGGGCGTATAAATCGGGAAACCTAAAAATCAACAAGACACAGGCACCCCATAGTTTAGGGCTGCTCTGTTTCCAAGAACCTCCACTTCGGTACACCTTCAATATCCCAGGAAAGCGAAAAATGGATAAAGAAGTTGTGGTACTTAGGCACAATGGAATATCACTCAGCCATGAAATCAATGTCATAAGGCTAGTAGCAGCAGGATGAGTGGATTTAGGTACGATGACTCTCAGTGAAATAAGTCACAGAGAAAAAGACACTTATCCTAAGATATCACTTATAGAGGGAATGTCAAAGTCGCTACACTTGAACTGAATTACAAAACAGAACAGAGTCACACATTTAGAAAACACACTATGGCTGCTTAACGGGAAAGGTGAGGTGGGGTGATGCATAAAACAAGGGTTTGAAATTAGCTCAGATACCGTTCCACAAGCCAAATATGTAATAGACAAGACCTACTCCCTGCTCAGTGAACTGGACTCAACAGCCCCTATTCACCGCCCAAGAATATATCTGACTAGTAAGAGTCTTAAAACCTATGTATTGATCTCTCTCTGGAAGTGCATCAAGAGGGTGTAAAGCGGCATAAACACAGCAGTGAAAAGCAGCTAAACCCTATTATAAAAATAGATTACTTAAAAAAAACCCATAAAACAAAGACAGTGAAAGAGAGAGAAATTCTTACAAAATCCGTTCAGGGGCTCTGATGCAACCTGGATTGACCATATCTAGACCCACAGCTGGATGAGACATGAGGCTGGACACTCTTGGGGCTGAGAGGATTGGTGAGCTTGGGTGAGCAAACGCAGACCCTTTAAAGTCCTACTGCGTGGTACCCTTGCCGTGGGTCCCAAGTCTCCAGGTTCAAGGGCATCTTCCTACATCGAAAACATGTGTGGGAAACCCAGAAGATGGTACACCGTGTGATCGGGAAAGGGTTCTCAAACGCACCTCATTTCTCCTCTCCTTGTGCTCGGGTTCGCCATTCCAGCCGCTCTACTAACAATCTCCCTACTTGGAGAATCTGCACCTTTAACCTCCTGTTTCGGACAGGTCGCAATTTGGCCTGAGGATGAACGGGAAGACGGGGAACCAATGAGAGACTAGCTCTAGGTGTTGGGACAGGCACAGGTCACTCTATTTTCCCATCAGGAAGAAGAATGAACCACAGGCTCAGCCTGCCCCCCGGAACCAGAATACGGCCTGAAGCAATCCTGCGCTTTGGCGGCCAGCTCCCAAAAAAGCGAGTTGACAAATGGAGCTCAAGGACACTGCAATTCACAAACCTGCAGAGTTATAAATGATAACTCTCGTCCACAAATATATTGAGGGAAGGCAACGAAGAGGATTTGAAAGCAAGGCAGAATTGCAGGAAACAGGTTTCAGGAGGCAGAGTCGACTCGCCTTGAAAGCACATGAAAAGCGGCAAAGCGTTGACAATGATGCCCTTGGCCAAAAAGGGCGTATGCGTTTCTTCCTGAATATATTCAGGAAACAACGCATACGCCCTTTTTGGCCAACCAGGCAAGCCGGAAAGGCAAATCAGCGCTACAAAGAAGTCTCGCTTGCCATCGGTCAAAAGGGCCATGCTGAAAAAAGTGTAAAAACCAGAAATGCAGGACAGGCCATGGAGACATGGGAGCCTTGCTACGCTGATGGGCGGGCTGTAAATTGCCAGCAGCCACTCTGGAGAAGTGTACGGTGTGTCCTGAAACATGTAATAAGCACAGCTTAGAGAGCATAGGGCACTTCCACTCATGGGCGTATAAATCGGGAAACCTAAAAATCAACAAGACACAGGCACCCCAAAGTTTAGGGCTGCTCTGTTTCCAAGAACCTCCACTTCGGTACACCTTCAATATCCCAGGAAAGCGAAAAATGGATAAAGAAGTTGTGGTACTTAGGCACAATGGAATATCACTCAGCCATGAAATCAATGTCATAAGGCTAGTAGCAGCAGGATGAGTGGATTTAGGTACGATGACTCTCAGTGAAATAAGTCACAGAGAAAAAGACACTTATCCTAAGATATCACTTATAGAGGGAATGTCAAAATCGCTACACTTGAACTGAATTACAAAACAGAACAGAGTCACACATTTAGAAAACACACTATGGCTGCTTAACGGGAAAGGTGAGGTGGGGTGATGCATAAAACAAGGGTTTGAAATTAGCTCAGATACCGTTCCACAAGCCAAATATGTAATAGACAAGACCTACTCCCTGCTCAGTGAACTGGACTCAACAGCCCCTATTCACCGCCCAAGAATATATCTGACTAGTAAGAGTCTTAAAACCTATGTATTGATCTCTCTCTGGAAGTGCATCAAGAGGGTGTAAAGCGGCATAAACACAGCAGTGAAAAGCAGCTAAACCCCATTATAAAAATAGATTACTTAAAAAAAACCCCATAAAACAAAGACAGTGAAAGAGAGAGAAATTCTTACAAAATCCGTTCAGGGGCTCTGATGCAACCTGGATTGACCATATCTAGACCCACAGCTGGATGAGACATGAGGCTGGACACTCTTGGGGCTAAGAGGATTGATGAGCTTGGGTGAGCAAACGCAGACCCTTTAAAGTCCTACTGCGTGGTACCCATGCCGTGGGTCCCAAGTCTCCAGGTTCAAGGGCATCTTCCTACATCGAAAACATGCGTGGGAAACCCAGAAGATGGTACACCGTGTGATCGGGAAAGGGTTCTCAAACGCACCTCATTTCTCCTCTCCTTGTGCTCGGGTTCGCCATTCCAGCCGCTCTACTAACAATCTCCCTACTTGGAGAATCTGCACCTTTAACCTCCTGTTTCGGACAGGTCGCAATTTGGCCTGAGGATGAACGGGAAGACGGGGAACCAATGAGAGAGTAGCTCTAGGTGTTGGGACAGGCACAGGTCACTCTATTTTCCCATCAGGAAGAAGAATGAACCACAGGCTCAGCCTGCCCCCCGGAACCAGAATACGGCCTGAAGCAATCCTGCGCTTTGGCGGCCAGCTCCCAAAAAAGCGAGTTGACAAATGGAGCTCAAGGGCACTGCAATTCACAAACCTGCAGAGTTATAAATGATAACTCTCGTCCACAAATATATTGAGGGAAGGCAACGAAGAGGATTTGAAAGCAAGGCAGAATTGCAGGAAACAGGTTTCAGGAGGCAGAGTCGACTCGCCTTGAAAGCACATGAAAAGCGGCAAAGCGTTGACAATGATGCCCTTGGCCAAAAAGGGCGTATGCGTTTCTTCCTGAATATATTCAGGAAGAAACGCATACGCCCTTTTTGGCCAACCAGGCAAGCCGGAAAGGCAAATCAGCGCTACAAAGAAGTCTCGCTTGCCATCGGTCAAAAGGGCCATGCTGAAAAAAGTGTAAAAACCAGAAATGCAGGACAGGCCATGGAGACATGGGAGCCTTGCTACGCTGATGGGCGGGCTGTAAATTGCCAGCAGCCACTCTGGAGAAGTGTACGGTGTGTCCTGAAACATGTAATAAGCACAGCTTAGAGAGCATAGGGCACTTCCACTCATGGGCGTATAAATCGGGAAACCTAAAAATCAACAAGACACAGGCACCCCAAAGTTTAGGGCTGCTCTGTTTCCAAGAACCTCCACTTCGGTACACCTTCAATATCCCAGGAAAGCGAAAAATGGATAAAGAAGTTGTGGTACTTAGGCACAATGGAATATCACTCAGCCATGAAATCAATGTCATAAGGCTAGTAGCAGCAGGATGAGTGGATGTAGGTACGATGACTCTCAGTGAAATAAGTCACAGAGAAAAAGACACTTATCCTAAGATATCACTTATAGAGGGAATGTCAAAATCGCTACACTTGAACTGAATTACAAAACAGAACAGAGTCACACATTTAGAAAACACACTATGGCTGCTTAACGGGAAAGGTGAGGTGGGGTGATGCATAAAACAAGGGTTTGAAATTAGCTCAGATACCGTTCCACAAGCCAAATATGTAATAGACAAGACCTACTCCCTGCTCAGTGAACTGGACTCAACAGCCCCTATTCACCGCCCAAGAATATATCTGACTAGTAAGAGTCTTAAAACCTATGTATTGATCTCTCTCTGGAAGTGCATCAAGAGGGTGTAAAGCGGCATAAACACAGCAGTGAAAAGCAGCTAAACCCCATTATAAAAATAGATTACTTAAAAAAAACCCCATAAAACAAAGACAGTGAAAGAGAGAGAAATTCTTACAAAATCCGTTCAGGGGCTCTGATGCAACCTGGATTGACCATATCTAGACCCACAGCTGGATGAGACATGAGGCTGGACACTCTTGGGGCTGAGAGGATTGGTGAGCTTGGGTGAGCAAACGCAGACCCTTTAAAGTCCTACTGCGTGGTACCCATGCCGTGGGTCCCAAATCTCCAGGTTCAAGGGCATCTTCCTACATCGAAAACATGCGTGGGAAACCCAGAAGATGGTACACCGTGTGATCGGGAAAGGGTTCTCAAACGCACCTCATTTCTCCTCTCCTTGTGCTCGGGTTCGCCATTCCAGCCGCTCTACTAACAATCTCCCTACTTGGAGAATCTGCACCTTTAACCTCCTGTTTCGGACAGGTCGCAATTTGGCCTGAGGATGAACGGGAAGACGGGGAACCAATGAGAGACTAGCTCTAGGTGTTGGGACAGGCACAGGTCACTCTATTTTCCCATCAGGAAGAAGAATGAACCACAGGCTCAGCCTGCCCCCCGGAACCAGAATACGGCCTGAAGCAATCCTGCGCTTTGGCGGCCAGCTCCCAAAAAAGCGAGTTGACAAATGGAGCTCAAGGGCACTGCAATTCACAAACCTGCAGAGTTATAAATGATAACTCTCGTCCACAAATATATTGAGGGAAGGCAACGAAGAGGATTTGAAAGCAAGGCAGAATTGCAGGAAACAGGTTTCAGGAGGCAGAGTCGACTCGCCTTGAAAGCACATGAAAAGCGGCAAAGCGTTGACAATGATGCCCTTGGCCAAAAAGGGCGTATGCGTTTTTTCCTGAATATATTCAGGAAAAAACGCATACGCCCTTTTTGGCCAACCAGGCAAGCCGGAAAGGCAAATCAGCGCTACAAAGAAGTCTCGCTTGCCATCGGTCAAAAGGGCCATGCTGAAAAAAGTGTAAAAACCAGAAATGCAGGACAGGCCATGGAGACATGGGAGCCTTGCTACGCTGATGGGCGGGCTGTAAATTGCCAGCAGCCACTCTGGAGAAGTGTACGGTGTGTCCTGAAACATGTAATAAGCACAGCTTAGAGAGCATAGGGCACTTCCACTCATGGGCGTATAAATCGGGAAACCTAAAAATCAACAAGACACAGGCACCCCAAAGTTTAGGGCTGCTCTGTTTCCAAGAACCTCCACTTCGGTACACCTTCAATATCCCAGGAAAGCGAAAAATGGATAAAGAAGTTGTGGTACTTAGGCACAATGGAATATCACTCAGCCATGAAATCAATGTCATAAGGCTAGTAGCAGCAGGATGAGTGGATTTAGGTACGATGACTCTCAGTGAAATAAGTCACAGAGAAAAAGACACTTATCCTAAGATATCACTTATAGAGGGAATGTCAAAATCGCTACACTTGAACTGAATTACAAAACAGAACAGAGTCACACATTTAGAAAACACACTATGGCTGCTTAACGGGAAAGGTGAGGTGGGGTGATGCATAAAACAAGGGTTTGAAATTAGCTCAGATACCGTTCCACAAGCCAAATATGTAATAGACAAGACCTACTCCCTGCTCAGTGAACTGGACTCAACAGCCCCTATTCACCGCCCAAGAATATATCTGACTAGTAAGAGTCTTAAAACCTATGTATTGATCTCTCTCTGGAAGTGCATCAAGAGGGTGTAAAGCGGCATAAACACAGCAGTGAAAAGCAGCTAAACCCCATTATAAAAATAGATTACTTAAAAAAAAACCCATAAAACAAAGACAGTGAAAGAGAGAGAAATTCTTACAAAATCCGTTCAGGGGCTCTGATGCAACCTGGATTGACCATATCTAGACCCACAGCTGGATGAGACATGAGGCTGGACACTCTTGGGGCTGAGAGGATTGGTGAGCTTGGGTGAGCAAACGCAGACCCTTTAAAGTCCTACTGCGTGGTACCCATGCCGTGGGTCCCAAGTCTCCAGGTTCAAGGGCATCTTCCTACATCGAAAACATGCGTGGGAAACCCAGAAGATGGTACACCGTGTGATCGGGAAAGGGTTCTCAAACGCACCTCATTTCTCCTCTCCTTGTGCTCGGGTTCGCCATTCCAGCCGCTCTACTAACAATCTCCCTACTTGGAGAATCTGCACCTTTAACCTCCTGTTTCGGACAGGTCGCAATTTGGCCTGAGGATGAACGGGAAGACGGGGAACCAATGAGAGACTAGCTCTAGGTGTTGGGACAGGCACAGGTCACTCTATTTTCCCATCAGGAAGAAGAATGAACCACAGGCTCAGCCTGCCCCCCGGAACCAGAATACGGCCTGAAGCAATCCTGCGCTTTGGCGGCCAGCTCCCAAAAAAGCGAGTTGACAAATGGAGCTCAAGGGCACTGCAATTCACAAACCTGCAGAGTTATAAATGATAACTCTCGTCCACAAATATATTGAGGGAAGGCAACGAAGAGGATTTGAAAGCAAGGCAGAATTGCAGGAAACAGGTTTCAGGAGGCAGAGTCGACTCGCCTTGAAAGCACATGAAAAGCGGCAAAGCGTTGACAATGATGCCCTTGGCCAAAAAGGGCGTATGCGTTTTTTCCTGAATATATTCAGGAAAAAACGCATACGCCCTTTTTGGCCAACCAGGCAAGCCGGAAAGGCAAATCAGCGCTACAAAGAAGTCTCTCTTGCCATCGGTCAAAAGGGCCATGCTGAAAAAAGTGTAAAAACCAGAAATGCAGGACAGGCCATGGAGACATGGGAGCCTTGCTACGCTGATGGGCGGGCTGTAAATTGCCAACAGCCACTCTGGAGAAGTGTACGGTGTGTCCTGAAACATGTAATAAGCACAGCTTAGAGAGCATAGGGCACTTCCACTCATGGGCGTATAAATCGGGAAACCTAAAAATCAACAAGACACAGGCACCCCAAAGTTTAGGGCTGCTCTGTTTCCAAGAACCTCCACTTCGGTACACCTTCAATATCCCAGGAAAGCGAAAAATGGATAAAGAAGTTGTGGTACTTAGGCACAATGGAATATCACTCAGCCATGAAATCAATGTCATAAGGCTAGTAGCAGCAGGATGAGTGGATTTAGGTACGATGACTCTCAGTGAAATAAGTCACAGAGAAAAAGACACTTATCCTAAGATATCACTTATAGAGGGAATGTCAAAATCGCTACACTTGAACTGAATTACAAAACAGAACAGAGTCACACATTTAGAAAACACACTATGGCTGCTTAACGGGAAAGGTGAGGTGGGGTGATGCATAAAACAAGGGTTTGAAATTAGCTCAGATACCGTTCCACAAGCCAAATATGTAATAGACAAGACCTACTCCCTGCTCAGTGAACTGGACTCAACAGCCCCTATCCACCGCCCAAGAATATATCTGACTAGTAAGAGTCTTAAAACCTATGTATTGATCTCTCTCTGGAAGTGCATCAAGAGGGTGTAAAGCGGCATAAACACAGCAGTGAAAAGCAGCTAAACCCCATTATAAAAATAGATTACTTAAAAAAAACCCCATAAAACAAAGACAGTGAAAGAGAGAGAAATTCTTACAAAATCCGTTCAGGGGCTCTGATGCAACCTGGATTGACCATATCTAGACCCACAGCTGGATGAGACATGAGGCTGGACACTCTTGGGGCTGAGAGGATTGGTGAGCTTGGGTGAGCAAACGCAGACCCTTTAAAGTCCTACTGCGTGGTACCCATGCCGTGGGTCCCAAGTCTCCAGGTTCAAGGGCATCTTCCTACATCGAAAACATGCGTGGGAAACCCAGAAGATGGTACACCGTGTGATCGGGAAAGTGTTCTCAAACGCACCTCATTTCTCCTCTCCTTGTGCTCGGGTTCGCCATTCCAGCCGCTCTACTAACAATCTCCCTACTTGGAGAATCTGCACCTTTAACCTCCTGTTTCGGACAGGTCGCAATTTGGCCTGAGGATGAACGGGAAGACGGGGAACCAATGAGAGACTAGCTCTAGGTGTTGGGACAGGCACAGGTCACTCTATTTTCCCATCAGGAAGAAGAATGAACCACAGGCTCAGCCTGCCCCCCGGAACCAGAATACGGCCTGAAGCAATCCTGCGCTTTGGCGGCCAGCTCCCAAAAAAGCGAGTTGACAAATGGAGCTCAAGGGCACTGCAATTCACAAACCTGCAGAGTTATAAATGATAACTCTCGTCCACAAATATATTGAGGGAAGGCAACGAAGAGGATTTGAAAGCAAGGCAGAATTGCAGGAAACAGGTTTCAGGAGGCAGAGTCGACTCGCCTTGAAAGCACATGAAAAGCGGCAAAGCGTTGACAATGATGCCCTTGGCCAAAAAGGGCGTATGCGTTTTTTCCTGAATATATTCAGGAAAAAACGCATACGCCCTTTTTGGCCAACCAGGCAAGCCGGAAAGGCAAATCAGCGCTACAAAGAAGTCTCGCTTGCCATCGGTCAAAAGGGCCATGCTGAAAAAAGTGTAAAAACCAGAAATGCAGGACAGGCCATGGAGACATGGGAGCCTTGCTACGCTGATGGGCGGGCTGTAAATTGCCAGCAGCCACTCTGGAGAAGTGTACGGTGTGTCCTGAAACATGTAATAAGCACAGCTTAGAGAGCATAGGGCACTTCCACTCATGGGCGTATAAATCGGGAAACCTAAAAATCAACAAGACACAGGCACCCCAAAGTTTAGGGCTGCTCTGTTTCCAAGAACCTCCACTTCGGTACACCTTCAATATCCCAGGAAAGCGAAAAATGGATAAAGAAGTTGTGGTACTTAGGCACAATGGAATATCACTCAGCCATGAAATCAATGTCATAAGGCTAGTAGCAGCAGGATGAGTGGATTTAGGTACGATGACTCTCAGTGAAATAAGTCACAGAGAAAAAGACACTTATCCTAAGATATCACTTATAGAGGGAATGTCAAAATCGCTACACTTGAACTGAATTACAAAACAGAACAGAGTCACACATTTAGAAAACACACTATGGCTGCTTAACGGGAAAGGTGAGGTGGGGTGATGCATAAAACAAGGGTTTGAAATTAGCTCAGATACCGTTCCACAAGCCAAATATGTAATAGACAAGACCTACTCCCTGCTCAGTGAACTGGACTCAACAGCCCCTATTCACCGCCCAAGAATATATCTGACTAGTAAGAGTCTTAAAACCTATGTATTGATCTCTCTCTGGAAGTGCATCAAGAGGGTGTAAAGCGGCATAAACACAGCAGTGAAAAGCAGCTAAACCCCATTATAAAAATAGATTACTTAAAAAAAACCCCATAAAACAAAGACAGTGAAAGAGAGAGAAATTCTTACAAAATCCGTTCAGGGGCTCTGATGCAACCTGGATTGACCATATCTAGACCCACAGCTGGATGAGACATGAGGCTGGACACTCTTGGGGCTAAGAGGATTGATGAGCTTGGGTGAGCAAACGCAGACCCTTTAAAGTCCTACTGCGTGGTACCCATGCCGTGGGTCCCAAGTCTCCAGGTTCAAGGGCATCTTCCTACATCGAAAACATGCGTGGGAAACCCAGAAGATGGTACACCGTGTGATCGGGAAAGGGTTCTCAAACGCACCTCATTTCTCCTCTCCTTGTGCTCGGGTTCGCCATTCCAGCCGCTCTACTAACAATCTCCCTACTTGGAGAATCTGCACCTTTAACCTCCTGTTTCGGACAGGTCGCAATTTGGCCTGAGGATGAACGGGAAGACGGGGAACCAATGAGAGAGTAGCTCTAGGTGTTGGGACAGGCACAGGTCACTCTATTTTCCCATCAGGAAGAAGAATGAACCACAGGCTCAGCCTGCCCCCCGGAACCACAATACGGCCTGAAGCAATCCTGCGCTTTGGCGGCCAGCTCCCAAAAAAGCGAGTTGACAAATGGAGCTCAAGGGCACTGCAATTCACAAACCTGCAGAGTTATAAATGATAACTCTCGTCCACAAATATATTGAGGGAAGGCAACGAAGAGGATTTGAAAGCAAGGCAGAATTGCAGGAAACAGGTTTCAGGAGGCAGAGTCGACTCGCCTTGAAAGCACATGAAAAGCGGCAAAGCGTTGACAATGATGCCCTTGGCCAAAAAGGGCGTATGCGTTTCTTCCTGAATATATTCAGGAAGAAACGCATACGCCCTTTTTGGCCAACCAGGCAAGCCGGAAAGGCAAATCAGCGCTACAAAGAAGTCTCGCTTGCCATCGGTCAAAAGGGCCATGCTGAAAAAAGTGTAAAAACCAGAAATGCAGGACAGGCCATGGAGACATGGGAGCCTTGCTACGCTGATGGGCGGGCTGTAAATTGCCAGCAGCCACTCTGGAGAAGTGTACGGTGTGTCCTGAAACATGTAATAAGCACAGCTTAGAGAGCATAGGGCACTTCCACTCATGGGCGTATAAATCGGGAAACCTAAAAATCAACAAGACACAGGCACCCCAAAGTTTAGGGCTGCTCTGTTTCCAAGAACCTCCACTTCGGTACACCTTCAATATCCCAGGAAAGCGAAAAATGGATAAAGAAGTTGTGGTACTTAGGCACAATGGAATATCACTCAGCCATGAAATCAATGTCATAAGGCTAGTAGCAGCAGGATGAGTGGATGTAGGTACGATGACTCTCAGTGAAATAAGTCACAGAGAAAAAGACACTTATCCTAAGATATCACTTATAGAGGGAATGTCAAAATCGCTACACTTGAACTGAATTACAAAACAGAACAGAGTCACACATTTAGAAAACACACTATGGCTGCTTAACGGGAAAGGTGAGGTGGGGTGATGCATAAAACAAGGGTTTGAAATTAGCTCAGATACCGTTCCACAAGCCAAATATGTAATAGACAAGACCTACTCCCTGCTCAGTGAACTGGACTCAACAGCCCCTATTCACCGCCCAAGAATATATCTGACTAGTAAGAGTCTTAAAACCTATGTATTGATCTCTCTCTGGAAGTGCATCAAGAGGGTGTAAAGCGGCATAAACACAGCAGTGAAAAGCAGCTAAACCCCATTATAAAAATAGATTACTTAAAAAAAACCCCATAAAACAAAGACAGTGAAAGAGAGAGAAATTCTTACAAAATCCGTTCAGGGGCTCTGATGCAACCTGGATTGACCATATCTAGACCCACAGCTGGATGAGACATGAGGCTGGACACTCTTGGGGCTGAGAGGATTGGTGAGCTTGGGTGAGCAAACGCAGACCCTTTAAAGTCCTACTGCGTGGTACCCATGCCGTGGGTCCCAAATCTCCAGGTTCAAGGGCATCTTCCTACATCGAAAACATGCGTGGGAAACCCAGAAGATGGTACACCGTGTGATCGGGAAAGGGTTCTCAAACGCACCTCATTTCTCCTCTCCTTGTGCTCGGGTTCGCCATTCCAGCCGCTCTACTAACAATCTCCCTACTTGGAGAATCTGCACCTTTAACCTCCTGTTTCGGACAGGTCGCAATTTGGCCTGAGGATGAACGGGAAGACGGGGAACCAATGAGAGACTAGCTCTAGGTGTTGGGACAGGCACAGGTCACTCTATTTTCCCATCAGGAAGAAGAATGAACCACAGGCTCAGCCTGCCCCCCGGAACCAGAATACGGCCTGAAGCAATCCTGCGCTTTGGCGGCCAGCTCCCAAAAAAGCGAGTTGACAAATGGAGCTCAAGGGCACTGCAATTCACAAACCTGCAGAGTTATAAATGATAACTCTCGTCCACAAATATATTGAGGGAAGGCAACGAAGAGGATTTGAAAGCAAGGCAGAATTGCAGGAAACAGGTTTCAGGAGGCAGAGTCGACTCGCCTTGAAAGCACATGAAAAGCGGCAAAGCGTTGACAATGATGCCCTTGGCCAAAAAGGGCGTATGCGTTTTTTCCTGAATATATTCAGGAAAAAACGCATACGCCCTTTTTGGCCAACCAGGCAAGCCGGAAAGGCAAATCAGCGCTACAAAGAAGTCTCGCTTGCCATCGGTCAAAAGGGCCATGCTGAAAAAAGTGTAAAAACCAGAAATGCAGGACAGGCCATGGAGACATGGGAGCCTTGCTACGCTGATGGGCGGGCTGTAAATTGCCAGCAGCCACTCTGGAGAAGTGTACGGTGTGTCCTGAAACATGTAATAAGCACAGCTTAGAGAGCATAGGGCACTTCCACTCATGGGCGTATAAATCGGGAAACCTAAAAATCAACAAGACACAGGCACCCCAAAGTTTAGGGCTGCTCTGTTTCCAAGAACCTCCACTTCGGTACACCTTCAATATCCCAGGAAAGCGAAAAATGGATAAAGAAGTTGTGGTACTTAGGCACAATGGAATATCACTCAGCCATGAAATCAATGTCATAAGGCTAGTAGCAGCAGGATGAGTGGATTTAGGTACGATGACTCTCAGTGAAATAAGTCACAGAGAAAAAGACACTTATCCTAAGATATCACTTATAGAGGGAATGTCAAAATCGCTACACTTGAACTGAATTACAAAACAGAACAGAGTCACACATTTAGAAAACACACTATGGCTGCTTAACGGGAAAGGTGAGGTGGGGTGATGCATAAAACAAGGGTTTGAAATTAGCTCAGATACCGTTCCACAAGCCAAATATGTAATAGACAAGACCTACTCCCTGCTCAGTGAACTGGACTCAACAGCCCCTATTCACCGCCCAAGAATATATCTGACTAGTAAGAGTCTTAAAACCTATGTATTGATCTCTCTCTGGAAGTGCATCAAGAGGGTGTAAAGCGGCATAAACACAGCAGTGAAAAGCAGCTAAACCCCATTATAAAAATAGATTACTTAAAAAAAACCCCATAAAACAAAGACAGTGAAAGAGAGAGAAATTCTTACAAAATCCGTTCAGGGGCTCTGATGCAACCTGGATTGACCATATCTAGACCCACAGCTGGATGAGACATGAGGCTGGACACTCTTGGGGCTGAGAGGATTGATGAGCTTGGGTGAGCAAACGCAGACCCTTTAAAGTCCTACTGCGTGGTACCCATGCCGTGGGTCCCAAGTCTCCAGGTTCAAGGGCATCTTCCTACATCGAAAACATGCGTGGGAAACCCAGAAGATGGTACACCGTGTGATCGGGAAAGGGTTCTCAAACGCACCTCATTTCTCCTCTCCTTGTGCTCGGGTTCGCCATTCCAGCCGCTCTACTAACAATCTCCCTACTTGGAGAATCTGCACCTTTAACCTCCTGTTTTGGACAGGTCGCAATTTGGCCTGAGGATGAACGGGAAGACGGGGAACCAATGAGAGAGTAGCTCTAGGTGTTGGGACAGGCACAGGTCACTCTATTTTCCCATCAGGAAGAAGAATGAACCACAGGCTCAGCCTGCCCCCCGGAACCAGAATACGGCCTGAAGCAATCCTGCGCTTTGGCGGCCAGCTCCCAAAAAAGCGAGTTGACAAATGGAGCTCAAGGGCACTGCAATTCACAAACCTGCAGAGTTATAAATGATAACTCTCGTCCACAAATATATTGAGGGAAGGCAACGAAGAGGATTTGAAAGCAAGGCAGAATTGCAGGAAACAGGTTTCAGGAGGCAGAGTCGACTCGCCTTGAAAGCACATGAAAAGCGGCAAAGCGTTGACAATGATGCCCTTGGCCAAAAAGGGCGTATGCGTTTCTTCCTGAATATATTCAGGAAGAAACGCATACGCCCTTTTTGGCCAACCAGGCAAGCCGGAAAGGCAAATCAGCGCTACAAAGAAGTCTCGCTTGCCATCGGTCAAAAGGGCCATGCTGAAAAAAGTGTAAAAACCAGAAATGCAGGACAGGCCATGGAGACATGGGAGCCTTGCTACGCTGATGGGCGGGCTGTAAATTGCCAGCAGCCACTCTGGAGAAGTGTACGGTGTGTCCTGAAACATGTAATAAGCACAGCTTAGAGAGCATAGGGCACTTCCACTCATGGGCGTATAAATCGGGAAACCTAAAAATCAACAAGACACAGGCACCCCAAAGTTTAGGGCTGCTCTGTTTCCAAGAACCTCCACTTCGGTACACCTTCAATATCCCAGGAAAGCGAAAAATGGATAAAGAAGTTGTGGTACTTAGGCACAATGGAATATCACTCAGCCATGAAATCAATGTCATAAGGCTAGTAGCAGCAGGATGAGTGGATTTAGGTACGATGACTCTCAGTGAAATAAGTCACAGAGAAAAAGACACTTATCCTAAGATATCACTTATAGAGGGAATGTCAAAATCGCTACACTTGAACTGAATTACAAAACAGAACAGAGTCACACATTTAGAAAACACACTATGGCTGCTTAACGGGAAAGGTGAGGTGGGGTGATGCATAAAACAAGGGTTTGAAATTAGCTCAGATACCGTTCCACAAGCCAAATATGTAATAGACAAGACCTACTCCCTGCTCAGTGAACTGGACTCAACAGCCCCTATTCACCGCCCAAGAATATATCTGACTAGTAAGAGTCTTAAAACCTATGTATTGATCTCTCTCTGGAAGTGCATCAAGAGGGTGTAAAGCGGCATAAACACAGCAGTGAAAAGCAGCTAAACCCCATTATAAAAATAGATTACTTAAAAAAAACCCCATAAAACAAAGACAGTGAAAGAGAGAGAAATTCTTACAAAATCCGTTCAGGGGCTCTGATGCAACCTGGATTGACCATATCTAGACCCACAGCTGGATGAGACATGAGGCTGGACACTCTTGGGGCTAAGAGGATTGATGAGCTTGGGTGAGCAAACGCAGACCCTTTAAAGTCCTACTGCGTGGTACCCATGCCGTGGGTCCCAAGTCTCCAGGTTCAAGGGCATCTTCCTACATCGAAAACATGCGTGGGAAACCCAGAAGATGGTACACCGTGTGATCGGGAAAGGGTTCTCAAACGCACCTCATTTCTCCTCTCCTTGTGCTCGGGTTCGCCATTCCAGCCGCTCTACTAACAATCTCCCTACTTGGAGAATCTGCACCTTTAACCTCCTGTTTCGGACAGGTCGCAATTTGGCCTGAGGATGAACGGGAAGACGGGGAACCAATGAGAGAGTAGCTCTAGGTGTTGGGACAGGCACAGGTCACTCTATTTTCCCATCAGGAAGAAGAATGAACCACAGGCTCAGCCTGCCCCCCGGAACCAGAATACGGCCTGAAGCAATCCTGCGCTTTGGCGGCCAGCTCCCAAAAAAGCGAGTTGACAAATGGAGCTCAAGGGCACTGCAATTCACAAACCTGCAGAGTTATAAATGATAACTCTCGTCCACAAATATATTGAGGGAAGGCAACGAAGAGGATTTGAAAGCAAGGCAGAATTGCAGGAAACAGGTTTCAGGAGGCAGAGTCGACTCGCCTTGAAAGCACATGAAAAGCGGCAAAGCGTTGACAATGATGCCCTTGGCCAAAAAGGGCGTATGCGTTTCTTCCTGAATATATTCAGGAAGAAACGCATACGCCCTTTTTGGCCAACCAGGCAAGCCGGAAAGGCAAATCAGCGCTACAAAGAAGTCTCGCTTGCCATCGGTCAAAAGGGCCATGCTGAAAAAAGTGTAAAAACCAGAAATGCAGGACAGGCCATGGAGACATGGGAGCCTTGCTACGCTGATGGGCGGGCTGTAAATTGCCAGCAGCCACTCTGGAGAAGTGTACGGTGTGTCCTGAAACATGTAATAAGCACAGCTTAGAGAGCATAGGGCACTTCCACTCATGGGCGTATAAATCGGGAAACCTAAAAATCAACAAGACACAGGCACCCCAAAGTTTAGGGCTGCTCTGTTTCCAAGAACCTCCACTTCGGTACACCTTCAATATCCCAGGAAAGCGAAAAATGGATAAAGAAGTTGTGGTACTTAGGCACAATGGAATATCACTCAGCCATGAAATCAATGTCATAAGGCTAGTAGCAGCAGGATGAGTGGATTTAGGTACGATGACTCTCAGTGAAATAAGTCACAGAGAAAAAGACACTTATCCTAAGATATCACTTATAGAGGGAATGTCAAAATCGCTACACTTGAACTGAATTACAAAACAGAACAGAGTCACACATTTAGAAAACACACTATGGCTGCTTAACGGGAAAGGTGAGGTGGGGTGATGCATAAAACAAGGGTTTGAAATTAGCTCAGATACCGTTCCACAAGCCAAATATGTAATAGACAAGACCTACTCCCTGCTCAGTGAACTGGACTCAACAGCCCCTATTCACCGCCCAAGAATATATCTGACTAGTAAGAGTCTTAAAACCTATGTATTGATCTCTCTCTGGAAGTGCATCAAGAGGGTGTAAAGCGGCATAAACACAGCAGTGAAAAGCAGCTAAACCCCATTATAAAAATAGATTACTTAAAAAAAACCCCATAAAACAAAGACAGTGAAAGAGAGAGAAATTCTTACAAAATCCGTTCAGGGGCTCTGATGCAACCTGGATTGACCATATCTAGACCCACAGCTGGATGAGACATGAGGCTGGACACTCTTGGGGCTGAGAGGATTGGTGAGCTTGGGTGAGCAAACGCAGACCCTTTAAAGTCCTACTGCGTGGTACCCATGCCGTGGGTCCCAAGTCTCCAGGTTCAAGGGCATCTTCCTACATCGAAAACATGCGTGGGAAACCCAGAAGATGGTACACCGTGTGATCGGGAAAGTGTTCTCAAACGCACCTCATTTCTCCTCTCCTTGTGCTCGGGTTCGCCATTCCAGCCGCTCTACTAACAATCTCCCTACTTGGAGAATCTGCACCTTTAACCTCCTGTTTCGGACAGGTCGCAATTTGGCCTGAGGATGAACGGGAAGACGGGGAACCAATGAGAGACTAGCTCTAGGTGTTGGGACAGGCACAGGTCACTCTATTTTCCCATCAGGAAGAAGAATGAACCACAGGCTCAGCCTGCCCCCCGGAACCAGAATACGGCCTGAAGCAATCCTGCGCTTTGGTGGCCAGCTCCCAAAAAAGCGAGTTGACAAATGGAGCTCAAGGGCACTGCAATTCACAAACCTGCAGAGTTATAAATGATAACTCTCGTCCACAAATATATTGAGGGAAGGCAACGAAGAGGATTTGAAAGCAAGGCAGAATTGCAGGAAACAGGTTTCAGGAGGCAGAGTCGACTCGCCTTGAAAGCACATGAAAAGCGGCAAAGCGTTGACAATGATGCCCTTGGCCAAAAAGGGCGTATGCGTTTCTTCCTGAATATATTCAGGAAAAAACGCATACGCCCTTTTTGGCCAACCAGGCAAGCCGGAAAGGCAAATCAGCGCTACAAAGAAGTCTCGCTTGCCATCGGTCAAAAGGGCCATGCTGAAAAAAGTGTAAAAACCAGAAATGCAGGACAGGCCATGGAGACATGGGAGCCTTGCTACGCTGATGGGCGGGCTGTAAATTGCCAGCAGCCACTCTGGAGAAGTGTACGGTGTGTCCTGAAACATGTAATAAGCACAGCTTAGAGAGCATAGGGCACTTCCACTCATGGGCGTATAAATCGGGAAACCTAAAAATCAACAAGACACAGGCACCCCAAAGTTTAGGGCTGCTCTGTTTCCAAGAACCTCCACTTCGGTACACCTTCAATATCCCAGGAAAGCGAAAAATGGATAAAGAAGTTGTGGTACTTAGGCACAATGGAATATCACTCAGCCATGAAATCAATGTCATAAGGCTAGTAGCAGCAGGATGAGTGGATTTAGGTACGATGACTCTCAGTGAAATAAGTCACAGAGAAAAAGACACTTATCCTAAGATATCACTTATAGAGGGAATGTCAAAATCGCTACACTTGAACTGAATTACAAAACAGAACAGAGTCACACATTTAGAAAACACACTATGGCTGCTTAACGGGAAAGGTGAGGTGGGGTGATGCATAAAACAAGGGTTTGAAATTAGCTCAGATACCGTTCCACAAGCCAAATATGTAATAGACAAGACCTACTCCCTGCTCAGTGAACTGGACTCAACAGCCCCTATTCACCGCCCAAGAATATATCTGACTAGTAAGAGTCTTAAAACCTATGTATTGATCTCTCTCTGGAAGTGCATCAAGAGGGTGTAAAGCGGCATAAACACAGCAGTGAAAAGCAGCTAAACCCCATTATAAAAATAGATTACTTAAAAAAAACCCCATAAAACAAAGACAGTGAAAGAGAGAGAAATTCTTACAAAATCCGTTCAGGGGCTCTGATGCAACCTGGATTGACCATATCTAGACCCACAGCTGGATGAGACATGAGGCTGGACACTCTTGGGGCTGAGAGGATTGGTGAGCTTGGGTGAGCAAACGCAGACCCTTTAAAGTCCTACTGCGTGGTACCCATGCCGTGGGTCCCAAATCTCCAGGTTCAAGGGCATCTTCCTACATCGAAAACATGCGTGGGAAACCCAGAAGATGGTACACCGTGTGATCGGGAAAGGGTTCTCAAACGCACCTCATTTCTCCTCTCCTTGTGCTCGGGTTCGCCATTCCAGCCGCTCTACTAACAATCTCCCTACTTGGAGAATCTGCACCTTTAACCTCCTGTTTCGGACAGGTCGCAATTTGGCCTGAGGATGAACGGGAAGACGGGGAACCAATGAGAGACTAGCTCTAGGTGTTGGGACAGGCACAGGTCACTCTATTTTCCCATCAGGAAGAAGAATGAACCACAGGCTCAGCCTGCCCCCCGGAACCAGAATACGGCCTGAAGCAATCCTGCGCTTTGGCGGCCAGCTCCCAAAAAAGCGAGTTGACAAATGGAGCTCAAGGGCACTGCAATTCACAAACCTGCAGAGTTATAAATGATAACTCTCGTCCACAAATATATTGAGGGAAGGCAACGAAGAGGATTTGAAAGCAAGGCAGAATTGCAGGAAACAGGTTTCAGGAGGCAGAGTCGACTCGCCTTGAAAGCACATGAAAAGCGGCAAAGCGTTGACAATGATGCCCTTGGCCAAAAAGGGCGTATGCGTTTTTTCCTGAATATATTCAGGAAAAAACGCATACGCCCTTTTTGGCCAACCAGGCAAGCCGGAAAGGCAAATCAGCGCTACAAAGAAGTCTCGCTTGCCATCGGTCAAAAGGGCCATGCTGAAAAAAGTGTAAAAACCAGAAATGCAGGACAGGCCATGGAGACATGGGAGCCTTGCTACGCTGATGGGCGGGCTGTAAATTGCCAACAGCCACTCTGGAGAAGTGTACGGTGTGTCCTGAAACATGTAATAAGCACAGCTTAGAGAGCATAGGGCACTTCCACTCATGGGCGTATAAATCGGGAAACCTAAAAATCAACAAGACACAGGCACCCCAAAGTTTAGGGCTGCTCTGTTTCCAAGAACCTCCACTTCGGTACACCTTCAATATCCCAGGAAAGCGAAAAATGGATAAAGAAGTTGTGGTACTTAGGCACAATGGAATATCACTCAGCCATGAAATCAATGTCATAAGGCTAGTAGCAGCAGGATGAGTGGATTTAGGTACGATGACTCTCAGTGAAATAAGTCACAGAGAAAAAGACACTTATCCTAAGATATCACTTATAGAGGGAATGTCAAAGTCGCTACACTTGAACTGAATTACAAAACAGAACAGAGTCACACATTTAGAAAACACACTATGGCTGCTTAACGGGAAAGGTGAGGTGGGGTGATGCATAAAACAAGGGTTTGAAATTAGCTCAGATACCGTTCCACAAGCCAAATATGTAATAGACAAGACCTACTCCCTGCTCAGTGAACTGGACTCAACAGCCCCTATTCACCGCCCAAGAATATATCTGACTAGTAAGAGTCTTAAAACCTAGGTATTGATCTCTCTCTGGAAGTGCATCAAGAGGGTGTAAAGCGGCATAAACACAGCAGTGAAAAGCAGCTAAACCCCATTATAAAAATAGATTACTTAAAAAAAACCCCATAAAACAAAGACAGTGAAAGAGAGAGAAATTCTTACAAACTCCGTTCAGGGGCTCTGATGCAACCTGGATTGACCATATCTAGACCCACAGCTGGATGAGACATGAGGCTGGACACTCTTGGGGCTGAGAGGATTGGTGAGCTTGGGTGAGCAAACGCAGACCCTTTAAAGTCCTACTGCGTGGTACCCATGCCGTGGGTCCCAAATCTCCAGGTTCAAGGGCATCTTCCTACATCGAAAACATGCATGGGAAACCCAGAAGATGGTACACCGTGTGATCGGGAAAGGGTTCTCAAACGCACCTCATTTCTCCTCTCCTTGTGCTCGGGTTCGCCATTCCAGCCGCTCTACTAACAATCTCCCTACTTGGAGAATCTGCACCTTTAACCTCCTGTTTCGGACAGGTCGCAATTTGGCCTGAGGATGAACGGGAAGATGGGGAACCAATGAGAGACTAGCTCTAGGTGTTGGGACAGGCACAGGTCACTCTATTTTCCCATCAGGAAGAAGAATGAACCACAGGCTCAGCCTGCCCCCCGGAACCAGAATACGGCCTGAAGCAATCCTGCGCTTTGGCGGCCAGCTCCCAAAAAAGCGAGTTGACAAATGGAGCTCAGGGGCACTGCAATTCACAAACCTGCAGAGTTATAAATGATAACTCTCGTCCACAAATATATTGAGGGAAGGCAACGAAGAGGATTTGAAAGCAAGGCAGAATTGCAGGAAACAGGTTTCAGGAGGCAGACTCGACTCGCCTTGAAAGCACATGAAAAGCGGCAAAGCGTTGACAATGATGCCCTTGGCCAAAAAGGGCGTATGCGTTTTTTCCTGAATATATTCAGGAAAAAACGCATACGCCCTTTTTGGCCAACCAGGCAAGCCCGAAAGGCAAATCAGCGCTACAAAGAAGTCTCGCTTGCCATCGGTCAAAAGGGCCATGCTGAAAAAAGTGTAAAAACCAGAAATGCAGGACAGGCCATGGAGACATGGGAGCCTTGCTACGCTGATGGGCGGGCTGTAAATTGCCAGCAGCCACTCTGGAGAAGTGTACGGTGTGTCCTGAAACATGTAATAAGCACAGCTTAGAGAGCATAGGGCACTTCCACTCATGGGCGTATAAATCGGGAAACCTAAAAATCAACAAGACACAGGCACCCCAAAGTTTAGGGCTGCTCTGTTTCCAAGAACCTCCACTTCGCTACACCTTCAATATCCCAGGAAAGCGAAAAATGGATAAAGAAGTTGTGGTACTTAGGCACAATGGAATATCACTCAACCATGAAATCAATGTCATAAGGCTAGTAGCAGCAGGATGAGTGGATTTAGGTACGATGACTCTCAGTGAAATAAGTCACAGAGAAAAAGACACTTATCCTAAGATATCACTTATAGAGGGAATGTCAAAATCGCTACACTTGAACTGAATTACAAAACAGAACAGAGTCACACATTTAGAAAACACACTATGGCTGCTTAACGGGAAAGGTGAGGTGGGGTGATGCATAAAACAAGGGTTTGAAATTAGCCCAGATACCGTTCCAAAGCCAAATATGTAATAGACAAGACCTACTCCCTGCTCAGTGAACTGGACTCAACAGCCCCTATTCACCGCCCAAGAATATATCTGACTAGTAAGAGTCTTAAAACCTAGGTATTGATCTCTCTCTGGAAGTGCATCAAGAGGGTGTAAAGCGGCATAAACACAGCAGTGAAAAGCAGCTAAACCCCATTATAAAAATAGATTACTTAAAAAAAACCCCATAAAACAAAGACAGTGAAAGAGAGAGAAATTCTTACAAACTCCGTTCAGGGGCTCTGATGCAACCTGGATTGACCATATCTAGACCCACAGCTGGATGAGACATGAGGCTGGACACTCTTGGGGCTGAGAGGATTGGTGAGCTTGGGTGAGCAAACGCAGACCCTTTAAAGTCCTACTGCGTGGTACCCATGCCGTGGGTCCCAAATCTCCAGGTTCAAGGGCATCTTCCTACATCGAAAACATGCATGGGAAACCCAGAAGATGGTACACCGTGTGATCGGGAAAGGGTTCTCAAACGCACCTCATTTCTCCTCTCCTTGTGCTCGGGTTCGCCATTCCAGCCGCTCTACTAACAATCTCCCTACTTGGAGAATCTGCACCTTTAACCTCCTGTTTCGGACAGGTCGCAATTTGGCCTGAGGATGAACGGGAAGATGGGGAACCAATGAGAGACTAGCTCTAGGTGTTGGGACAGGCACAGGTCACTCTATTTTCCCATCAGGAAGAAGAATGAACCACAGGCTCAGCCTGCCCCCCGGAACCAGAATACGGCCTGAAGCAATCCTGCGCTTTGGCGGCCAGCTCCCAAAAAAGCGAGTTGACAAATGGAGCTCAGGGGCACTGCAATTCACAAACCTGCAGAGTTATAAATGATAACTCTCGTCCACAAATATATTGAGGGAAGGCAACGAAGAGGATTTGAAAGCAAGGCAGAATTGCAGGAAACAGGTTTCAGGAGGCAGACTCGACTCGCCTTGAAAGCACATGAAAAGCGGCAAAGCGTTGACAATGATGCCCTTGGCCAAAAAGGGCGTATGCGTTTTTTCCTGAATATATTCAGGAAAAAACGCATACGCCCTTTTTGGCCAACCAGGCAAGCCCGAAAGGCAAATCAGCGCTACAAAGAAGTCTCGCTTGCCATCGGTCAAAAGGGCCATGCTGAAAAAAGTGTAAAAACCAGAAATGCAGGACAGGCCATGGAGACATGGGAGCCTTGCTACGCTGATGGGCGGGCTGTAAATTGCCAGCAGCCACTCTGGAGAAGTGTACGGTGTGTCCTGAAACATGTAATAAGCACAGCTTAGAGAGCATAGGGCACTTCCACTCATGGGCGTATAAATCGGGAAACCTAAAAATCAACAAGACACAGGCACCCCAAAGTTTAGGGCTGCTCTGTTTCCAAGAACCTCCACTTCGCTACACCTTCAATATCCCAGGAAAGCGAAAAATGGATAAAGAAGTTGTGGTACTTAGGCACAATGGAATATCACTCAACCATGAAATCAATGTCATAAGGCTAGTAGCAGCAGGATGAGTGGATTTAGGTACGATGACTCTCAGTGAAATAAGTCACAGAGAAAAAGACACTTATCCTAAGATATCACTTATAGAGGGAATGTCAAAATCGCTACACTTGAACTGAATTACAAAACAGAACAGAGTCACACATTTAGAAAACACACTATGGCTGCTTAACGGGAAAGGTGAGGTGGGGTGATGCATAAAACAAGGGTTTGAAATTAGCTCAGATACCGTTCCACAAGCCAAATATGTAATAGACAAGACCTACTCCCTGCTCAGTGAACTGGACTCAACAGCCCCTATTCACCGCCCAAGAATATATCTGACTAGTAAGAGTCTTAAAACCTAGGTATTGATCTCTCTCTGGAAGTGAATCAAGAGGGTGTAAAGCGGCATAAACACAGCAGTGAAAAGCAGCTAAACCCCATTATAAAAATAGATTACTTAAAAAAAACCCCATAAAACAAAGACAGTGAAAGAGAGAGAAATTCTTACAAAATCCGTTCAGGGGCTCTGATGCAACCTGGATTGACCATATCTAGACCCACAGCTGGATGAGACATGAGGCTGGACACTCTTGGGGCTGAGAGGATTGGTGAGCTTGGGTGAGCAAACGCAGACCCTTTAAAGTCCTACTGCGTGGTACCCATGCCGTGGGTCCCAAATCTCCAGGTTCAAGGGCATCTTCCTACATCGAAAACATGCGTGGGAAACCCAGAAGATGGTACACCGTGTGATCGGGAAAGGGTTCTCAAACGCACCTCATTTCTCCTCTCCTTGTGCTCGGGTTCGCCATTCCAGCCGCTCTACTAACAATCTCCCTACTTGGAGAATCTGCACCTTTAACCTCCTGTTTCGGACAGGTCGCAATTTGGCCTGAGGATGAACGGGAAGACGGGGAACCAATGAGAGACTAGCTCTAGGTGTTGGGACAGGCACAGGTCACTCTATTTTCCCATCAGGAAGAAGAATGAACCACAGGCTCAGCCTGCCCCCCGGAACCAGAATACGGCCTGAAGCAATCCTGCGCTTTGGCGGCCAGCTCCCAAAAAAGCGAGTTGACAAATGGAGCTCAGGGGCACTGCAATTCACAAACCTGCAGAGTTATAAATGATAACTCTCGTCCACAAATATATTGAGGGAAGGCAACGAAGAGGATTTGAAAGCAAGGCAGAATTGCAGGAAACAGGTTTCAGGAGGCAGACTCGACTCGCCTTGAAAGCACATGAAAAGCGGCAAAGCGTTGACAATGATGCCCTTGGCCAAAAAGGGCGTATGCGTTTTTTCCTGAATATATTCAGGAAAAAACGCATACGCCCTTTTTGGCCAACCAGGCAAGCCCGAAAGGCAAATCAGCGCTACAAAGAAGTCTCGCTTGCCATCGGTCAAAAGGGCCATGCTGAAAAAAGTGTAAAAACCAGAAATGCAGGACAGGCCATGGAGACATGGGAGCCTTGCTACGCTGATGGGCGGGCTGTAAATTGCCAGCAGCCACTCTGGAGAAGTGTACGGTGTGTCCTGAAACATGTAATAAGCACAGCTTAGAGAGCATAGGGCACTTCCACTCATGGGCGTATAAATCGGGAAACCTAAAAATCAACAAGACACAGGCACCCCAAAGTTTAGGGCTGCTCTGTTTCCAAGAACCTCCACTTCGGTACACCTTCAATATCCCAGGAAAGCGAAAAATGGATAAAGAAGTTGTGGTACTTAGGCACAATGGAATATCACTCAACCATGAAATCAATGTCATAAGGCTAGTAGCAGCAGGATGAGTGGATTTAGGTACGATGACTCTCAGTGAAATAAGTCACAGAGAAAAAGACACTTATCCTAAGATATCACTTATAGAGGGAATGTCAAAATCGCTACACTTGAACTGAATTACAAAACAGAACAGAGTCACACATTTAGAAAACACACTATGGCTGCTTAACGGGAAAGGTGAGGTGGGGTGATGCATAAAACAAGGGTTTGAAATTAGCTCAGATACCGTTCCACAAGCCAAATATGTAATAGACAAGACCTACTCCCTGCTCAGTGAACTGGACTCAACAGCCCCTATTCACCGCCCAAGAATATATCTGACTAGTAAGAGTCTTAAAACCTATGTATTGATCTCTCTCTGGAAGTGCATCAAGAGGGTGTAAAGCGGCATAAACACAGCAGTGAAAAGCAGCTAAACCCCATTATAAAAATAGATTACTTAAAAAAAACCCCATAAAACAAAGACAGTGAAAGAGAGAGAAATTCTTACAAAATCCGTTCAGGGGCTCTGATGCAACCTGGATTGACCATATCTAGACCCACAGCTGGATGAGACATGAGGCTGGACACTCTTGGGGCTGAGAGGATTGGTGAGCTTGGGTGAGCAAACGCAGACCCTTTAAAGTCCTACTGCGTGGTACCCATGCCGTGGGTCCCAAATCTCCAGGTTCAAGGGCATCTTCCTACATCGAAAACATGCGTGGGAAACCCAGAAGATGGTACACTGTGTGATCGGGAAACGGTTCTCAAACGCACCTCATTTCTCCTCTCCTTGTGCTCGGGTTCGCCATTCCAGCCGCTCTACTAACAATCTCCCTACTTGGAGAATCTGCACCTTTAACCTCCTGTTTCGGACAGGTCGCAATTTGGCCTGAGGATGAACGGGAAGACGGGGAACCAATGAGAGACTAGCTCTAGGTGTTGGGACAGGCACAGGTCACTCTATTTTCCCATCAGGAAGAAGAATGAACCACAGGCTCAGCCTGCCCCCCGGAACCAGAATACGGCCTGAAGCAATCCTGCGCTTTGGCGGCCAGCTCCCAAAAAAGCGAGTTGACAAATGGAGCTCAGGGGCACTGCAATTCACAAACCTGCAGAGTTATAAATGATAACTCTCGTCCACAAATATATTGAGGGAAGGCAACGAAGAGGATTTGAAAGCAAGGCAGAATTGCAGGAAACAGGTTTCAGGAGGCAGACTCGACTCGCCTTGAAAGCACATGAAAAGCGGCAAAGCGTTGACAATGATGCCCTTGGCCAAAAAGGGCGTATGCGTTTTTTCCTGAACATATTCAGGAAAAAACGCATACGCCCTTTTTGGCCAACCAGGCAAGCCCGAAAGGCAAATCAGCGCTACAAAGAAGTCTCGCTTGCCATCGGTCAAAAGGGCCATGCTGAAAAAAGTGTAAAAACCAGAAATGCAGGACAGGCCATGGAGACATGGGAGCCTTGCTACGCTGATGGGCGGGCTGTAAATTGCCAGCAGCCACTCTGGAGAAGTGTACGGTGTGTCCTGAAACATGTAATAAGCACAGCTTAGAGAGCATAGGGCACTTCCACTCATGGGCGTATAAATCGGGAAACCTAAAAATCAACAAGACACAGGCACCCCAAAGTTTAGGGCTGCTCTGTTTCCAAGAACCTCCACTTCGCTACACCTTCAATATCCCAGGAAAGCGAAAAATGGATAAAGAAGTTGTGGTACTTAGGCACAATGGAATATCACTCAGCCATGAAATCAATGTCATAAGGCTAGTAGCAGCAGGATGAGTGGATTTAGGTACGATGACTCTCAGTGAAATAAGTCACAGAGAAAAAGACACTTATCCTAAGATATCACTTATAGAGGGAATGTCAAAATCGCTACACTTGAACTGAATTACAAAACAGAACAGAGTCACACATTTAGAAAACACACTATGGCTGCTTAACGGGAAAGGTGAGGTGGGGTGATGCATAAAACAAGGGTTTGAAATTAGCTCAGATACCGTTCCACAAGCCAAATATGTAATAGACAAGACCTACTCCCTGCTCAGTGAACTGGACTCAACAGCCCCTATTCACCGCCCAAGAATATATCTGACTAGTAAGAGTCTTAAAACCTATGTATTGATCTCTCTCTGGAAGTGCATCAAGAGGGTGTAAAGCGGCATAAACACAGCAGTGAAAAGCAGCTAAACCCCATTATAAAAATAGATTACTTAAAAAAAAACCCATAAAACAAAGACAGTGAAAGAGAGAGAAATTCTTGCAAAATCCGTTCAGGGGCTCTGATGCAACCTGGATTGACCATATCTAGACCCACAGCTGGATGAGACATGAGGCTGGACACTCTTGGGGCTGAGAGGATTGGTGAGCTTGGGTGAGCAAACGCAGACCCTTTAAAGTCCTACTGCGTGGTACCCATGCCGTGGGTCCCAAATCTCCAGGTTCAAGGGCATCTTCCTACATCGAAAACATGCGTGGGAAACCCAGAAGATGGTACACCGTGTGATCGGGAAAGGGTTCTCAAACGCACCTCATTTCTCCTCTCCTTGTGCTCGGGTTCGCCATTCCAGCCGCTCTACTAACAATCTCCCTACTTGGAGAATCTGCACCTTTAACCTCCTGTTTCGGACAGGTCGCAATTTGGCCTGAGGATGAACGGGAAGACGGGGAACCAATGAGAGACTAGCTCTAGGTGTTGGGACAGGCACAGGTCACTCTATTTTCCCATCAGGAAGAAGAATGAACCACAGGCTCAGCCTGCCCCCCGGAACCAGAATACGGCCTGAAGCAATCCTGCGCTTTGGCGGCCAGCTCCCAAAAAAGCGAGTTGACAAATGGAGCTCAGGGGCACTGCAATTCACAAACCTGCAGAGTTATAAATGATAACTCTCGTCCACAAATATATTGAGGGAAGGCAACGAAGAGGATTTGAAAGCAAGGCAGAATTGCAGGAAACAGGTTTCAGGAGGCAGAGTCGACTCGCCTTGAAAGCACATGAAAAGCGGCAAAGCGTTGACAATGATGCCCTTGGCCAAAAAGGGCGTATGCGTTTCTTCCTGAATATATTCAGGAAAAAACGCATACGCCCTTTTTGGCCAACCAGGCAAGCCGGAAAGGCAAATCAGCGCTACAAAGAAGTCTCGCTTGCCATCGGTCAAAAGGGCCATGCTGAAAAAAGTGTAAAAACCAGAAATGCAGGACAGGCCATGGAGACATGGGAGCCTTGCTACGCTGATGGGCGGGCTGTAAATTGCCAGCAGCCACTCTGGAGAAGTGTACGGTGTGTCCTGAAACATGTAATAAGCACAGCTTAGAGAGCATAGGGCACTTCCACTCATGGGCGTATAAATCGGGAAACCTAAAAATCAACAAGACACAGGCACCCCAAAGTTTAGGGCTGCTCTGTTTCCAAGAACCTCCACTTCGGTACACCTTCAATATCCCAGGAAAGCGAAAAATGGATAAAGAAGTTGTGGTACTTAGGCACAATGGAATATCACTCAGCCATGAAATCAATGTCATAAGGCTAGTAGCAGCAGGATGAGTGGATTTAGGTACGATGACTCTCAGTGAAATAAGTCACAGAGAAAAAGACACTTATCCTAAGATATCACTTATAGAGGGAATGTCAAAATCGCTACACTTGAACTGAATTACAAAACAGAACAGAGTCACACATTTAGAAAACACACTATGGCTGCTTAACGGGAAAGGTGAGGTGGGGTGATGCATAAAACAAGGGTTTGAAATTAGCTCAGATACCGTTCCACAAGCCAAATATGTAATAGACAAGACCTACTCCCTGCTCAGTGAACTGGACTCAACAGCCCCTATTCACCGCCCAAGAATATATCTGACTAGTAAGAGTCTTAAAACCTATGTATTGATCTCTCTCTGGAAGTGCATCAAGAGGGTGTAAAGCGGCATAAACACAGCAGTGAAAAGCAGCTAAACCCCATTATAAAAATAGATTACTTAAAAAAAAACCCATAAAACAAAGACAGTGAAAGAGAGAGAAATTCTTACAAAATCCGTTCAGGGGCTCTGATGCAACCTGGATTGACCATATCTAGACCCACAGCTGGATGAGACATGAGGCTGGACACTCTTGGGGCTGAGAGGATTGGTGAGCTTGGGTGAGCAAACGCAGACCCTTTAAAGTCCTACTGCGTGGTACCCATGCCGTGGGTCCCAAATCTCCAGGTTCAAGGGCATCTTCCTACATCGAAAACATGCGTGGGAAACCCAGAAGATGGTACACCGTGTGATCGGGAAAGGGTTCTCAAACGCACCTCATTTCTCCTCTCCTTGTGCTCGGGTTCGCCATTCCAGCCGCTCTACTAACAATCTCCCTACTTGGAGAATCTGCACCTTTAACCTCCTGTTTCGGACAGGTCGCAATTTGGCCTGAGGATGAACGGGAAGACGGGGAACCAATGAGAGACTAGCTCTAGGTGTTGGGACAGGCACAGGTCACTCTATTTTCCCATCAGGAAGAAGAATGAACCACAGGCTCAGCCTGCCCCCCGGAACCAGAATACGGCCTGAAGCAATCCTGCGCTTTGGCGGCCAGCTCCCAAAAAAGCGAGTTGACAAATGGAGCTCAAGGGCACTGCAATTCACAAACCTGCAGAGTTATAAATGATAACTCTCGTCCACAAATATATTGAGGGAAGGCAACGAAGAGGATTTGAAAGCAAGGCAGAATTGCAGGAAACAGGTTTCAGGAGGCAGAGTCGACTCGCCTTGAAAGCACATGAAAAGCGGCAAAGCGTTGACAATGATGCCCTTGGCCAAAAAGGGCGTATGCGTTTCTTCCTGAATATATTCAGGAAAAAACGCATACGCCCTTTTTGGCCAACCAGGCAAGCCGGAAAGGCAAATCAGCGCTACAAAGAAGTCTCTCTTGCCATCGATCAAAAGGGCCATGCTGAAAAAAGTGTAAAAACCAGAAATGCAGGACAGGCCATGGAGACATGGGAGCCTTGCTACGCTGATGGGCGGGCTGTAAATTGCCAGCAGCCACTCTGGAGAAGTGTACGGTGTGTCCTGAAACATGTAATAAGCACAGCTTAGAGAGCATAGGGCACTTCCACTCATGGGCGTATAAATCGGGAAACCTAAAAATCAACAAGACACAGGCACCCCAAAGTTTAGGGCTGCTCTGTTTCCAAGAACCTCCACTTCGGTACACCTTCAATATCCCAGGAAAGCGAAAAATGGATAAAGAAGTTGTGGTACTTAGGCACAATGGAATATCACTCAGCCATGAAATCAATGTCATAAGGCTAGTAGCAGCAGGATGAGTGGATTTAGGTACGATGACTCTCAGTGAAATAAGTCACAGAGAAAAAGACACTTATCCTAAGATATCACTTATAGAGGGAATGTCAAAATCGCTACACTTGAACTGAATTACAAAACAGAACAGAGTCACACATTTAGAAAACACACTATGGCTGCTTAACGGGAAAGGTGAGGTGGGGTGATGCATAAAACAAGGGTTTGAAATTAGCTCAGATACCGTTCCACAAGCCAAATATGTAATAGACAAGACCTACTCCCTGCTCAGTGAACTGGACTCAACAGCCCCTATTCACCGCCCAAGAATATATCTGACTAGTAAGAGTCTTAAAACCTAGGTATTGATCTCTCTCTGGAAGTGCATCAAGAGGGTGTAAAGCGGCATAAACACAGCAGTGAAAAGCAGCTAAACCCCATTATAAAAATAGATTACTTAAAAAAAACCCCATAAAACAAAGACAGTGAAAGAGAGAGAAATTCTTACAAAATCCGTTCAGGGGCTCTGATGCAACCTGGATTGACCATATCTAGACCCACAGCTGGATGAGACATGAGGCTGGACACTCTTGGGGCTGAGAGGATTGGTGAGCTTGGGTGAGCAAACGCAGACCCTTTAAAGTCCTACTGCGTGGTACCCATGCCGTGGGTCCCAAATCTCCAGGTTCAAGGGCATCTTCCTACATCGAAAACATGCGTGGGAAACCCAGAAGATGGTACACCGTGTGATCGGGAAAGGGTTCTCAAACGCACCTCATTTCTCCTCTCCTTGTGCTCGGGTTCGCCATTCCAGCCGCTCTACTAACAATCTCCCTACTTGGAGAATCTGCACCTTTAACCTCCTGTTTCGGACAGGTCGCAATTTGGCCTGAGGATGAACGGGAAGACGGGGAACCAATGAGAGACTAGCTCTAGGTGTTGGGACAGGCACAGGTCACTCTATTTTCCCATCAGGAAGAAGAATGAACCACAGGCTCAGCCTGCCCCCCGGAACCAGAATACGGCCTGAAGCAATCCTGCGCTTTGGCGGCCAGCTCCCAAAAAAGCGAGTTGACAAATGGAGCTCAAGGGCACTGCAATTCACAAACCTGCAGAGTTATAAATGATAACTCTCGTCCACAAATATATTGAGGGAAGGCAACGAAGAGGATTTGAAAGCAAGGCAGAATTGCAGGAAACAGGTTTCAGGAGGCAGAGTCGACTCGCCTTGAAAGCACATGAAAAGCGGCAAAGCGTTGACAATGATGCCCTTGGCCAAAAAGGGCGTATGCGTTTCTTCCTGAATATATTCAGGAAAAAACGCATACGCCCTTTTTGGCCAACCAGGCAAGCCGGAAAGGCAAATCAGCGCTACAAAGAAGTCTCGCTTGCCATCGGTCAAAAGGGCCATGCTGAAAAAAGTGTAAAAACCAGAAATGCAGGACAGGCCATGGAGACATGGGAGCCTTGCTACGCTGATGGGCGGGCTGTAAATTGCCAGCAGCCACTCTGGAGAAGTGTACGGTGTGTCCTGAAACATGTAATAAGCACAGCTTAGAGAGCATAGGGCACTTCCACTCATGGGCGTATAAATCGGGAAACCTAAAAATCAACAAGACACAGGCACCCCAAAGTTTAGGGCTGCTCTGTTTCCAAGAACCTCCACTTCGGTACACCTTCAATATCCCAGGAAAGCGAATAATGGATAAAGAAGTTGTGGTACTTAGGCACAATGGAATATCACTCAGCCATGAAATCAATGTCATAAGGCTAGTAGCAGCAGGATGAGTGGATTTAGGTACGATGACTCTCAGTGAAATAAGTCACAGAGAAAAAGACACTTATCCTAAGATATCACTTATAGAGGGAATGTCAAAATCGCTACACTTGAACTGAATTACAAAACAGAACAGAGTCACACATTTAGAAAACACACTATGGCTGCTTAACGGGAAAGGTGAGGTGGGGTGATGCATAAAACAAGGGTTTGAAATTAGCTCAGATACCGTTCCACAAGCCAAATATGTAATAGACAAGACCTACTCCCTGCTCAGTGAACTGGACTCAACAGCCCCTATTCACCGCCCAAGAATATATCTGACTAGTAAGAGTCTTAAAACCTAGGTATTGATCTCTCTCTGGAAGTGCATCAAGAGGGTGTAAAGCGGCATAAACACAGCAGTGAAAAGCAGCTAAACCCCATTATAAAAATAGATTACTTAAAAAAAACCCCATAAAACAAAGACAGTGAAAGAGAGAGAAATGCTTACAAAATCCGTTCAGGGGCTCTGATGCAACCTGGATTGACCATATCTAGACCCACAGCTGGATGAGACATGAGGCTGGACACTCTTGGGGCTGAGAGGATTGGTGAGCTTGGGTGAGCAAACGCAGACCCTTTAAAGTCCTACTGCGTGGTACCCATGCCGTGGGTCCCAAATCTCCAGGTTCAAGGGCATCTTCCTACATCGAAAACATGCGTGGGAAACCCAGAAGATGGTACACCGTGTGATCGGGAAAGGGTTCTCAAACGCACCTCATTTCTCCTCTCCTTGTGCTCGGGTTCGCCATTCCAGCCGCTCTACTAACAATCTCCCTACTTGGAGAATCTGCACCTTTAACCTCCTGTTTCGGACAGGTCGCAATTTGGCCTGAGGATGAACGGGAAGACGGGGAACCAATGAGAGACTAGCTCTAGGTGTTGGGACAGGCACAGGTCACTCTATTTTCCCATCAGGAAGAAGAATGAACCACAGGCTCAGCCTGCCCCCCGGAACCAGAATACGGCCTGAAGCAATCCTGCGCTTTGGCGGCCAGCTCCCAAAAAAGCGAGTTGACAAATGGAGCTCAGGGGCACTGCAATTCACAAACCTGCAGAGTTATAAATGATAACTCTCGTCCACAAATATATTGAGGGAAGGCAACGAAGAGGATTTGAAAGCAAGGCAGAATTGCAGGAAACAGGTTTCAGGAGGCAGACTCGACTCGCCTTGAAAGCACATGAAAAGCGGCAAAGCGTTGACAATGATGCCCTTGGCCAAAAAGGGCGTATGCGTTTTTTCCTGAATATATTCAGGAAAAAACGCATACGCCCTTTTTGGCCAACCAGGCAAGCCCGAAAGGCAAATCAGCGCTACAAAGAAGTCTCGCTTGCCATCGGTCAAAAGGGCCATGCTGAAAAAAGTGTAAAAACCAGAAATGCAGGACAGGCCATGGAGACATGGGAGCCTTGCTACGCTGATGGGCGGGCTGTAAATTGCCAGCAGCCACTCTGGAGAAGTGTACGGTGTGTCCTGAAACATGTAATAAGCACAGCTTAGAGAGCATAGGGCACTTCCACTCATGGGCGTATAAATCGGGAAACCTAAAAATCAACAAGACACAGGCACCCCAAAGTTTAGGGCTGCTCTGTTTCCAAGAACCTCCACTTCGGTACACCTTCAATATCCCAGGAAAGCGAAAAATGGATAAAGAAGTTGTGGTACTTAGGCACAATGGAATATCACTCAGCCATGAAATCAATGTCATAAGGCTAGTAGCAGCAGGATGAGTGGATTTAGGTACGATGACTCTCAGTGAAATAAGTCACAGAGAAAAAGACACTTATCCTAAGATATCACTTATAGAGGGAATGTCAAAATCGCTACACTTGAACTGAATTACAAAACAGAACAGAGTCACACATTTAGAAAACACACTATGGCTGCTTAACGGGAAAGGTGAGGTGGGGTGATGCGTAAAACAAGGGTTTGAAATTAGCTCAGATACCGTTCCACAAGCCAAATATGTAATAGACAAGACCTACTCCCTGCTCAGTGAACTGGACTCAACAGCCCCTATTCACCGCCCAAGAATATATCTGACTAGTAAGAGTCTTAAAACCTATGTATTGATCTCTCTCTGGAAGTGCATCAAGAGGGTGTAAAGCGGCATAAACACAGCAGTGAAAAGCAGCTAAACCCCATTATAAAAATAGATTACTTAAAAAAAACCCCATAAAACAAAGACAGTGAAAGAGAGAGAAATTCTTACAAAATCCGTTCAGGGGCTCTGATGCAACCTGGATTGACCATATCTAGACCCACAGCTGGATGAGACATGAGGCTGGACACTCTTGGGGCTGAGAGGATTGGTGAGCTTGGGTGAGCAAACGCAGACCCTTTAAAGTCCTACTGCGTGGTACCCATGCCGTGGGTCCCAAATCTCCAGGTTCAAGGGCATCTTCCTACATCGAAAACATGCGTGGGAAACCCAGAAGATGGTACACCGTGTGATCGGGAAAGGGTTCTCAAACGCACCTCATTTCTCCTCTCCTTGTGCTCGGGTTCGCCATTCCAGCCGCTCTACTAACAATCTCCCTACTTGGAGAATCTGCACCTTTAACCTCCTGTTTCGGACAGGTCGCAATTTGGCCTGAGGATGAACGGGAAGACGGGGAACCAATGAGAGACTAGCTCTAGGTGTTGGGACAGGCACAGGTCACTCTATTTTCCCATCAGGAAGAAGAATGAACCACAGGCTCAGCCTGCCCCCCGGAACCAGAATACGGCCTGAAGCAATCCTGCGCTTTGGCGGCCAGCTCCCAAAAAAGCGAGTTGACAAATGGAGCTCAGGGGCACTGCAATTCACAAACCTGCAGAGTTATAAATGATAACTCTCGTCCACAAATATATTGAGGGAAGGCAACGAAGAGGATTTGAAAGCAAGGCAGAATTGCAGGAAACAGGTTTCAGGAGGCAGAGTCGACTCGCCTTGAAAGCACATGAAAAGCGGCAAAGCGTTGACAATGATGCCCTTGGCCAAAAAGGGCGTATGCGTTTTTTCCTGAATATATTCAGGAAAAAACGCATACGCCCTTTTTGGCCAACCAGGCAAGCCGGAAAGGCAAATCAGCGCTACAAAGAAGTCTCGCTTGCCATCGGTCAAAAGGGCCATGCTGAAAAAAGTGTAAAAACCAGAAATGCAGGACAGGCCATGGAGACATGGGAGCCTTGCTACGCTGATGGGCGGGCTGTAAATTGCCAACAGCCACTCTGGAGAAGTGTACGGTGTGTCCTGAAACATGTAATAAGCACAGCTTAGAGAGCATAGGGCACTTCCACTCATGGGCGTATAAATCGGGAAACCTAAAAATCAACAAGACACAGGCACCCCAAAGTTTAGGGCTGCTCTGTTTCCAAGAACCTCCACTTCGGTACACCTTCAATATCCCAGGAAAGCGAAAAATGGATAAAGAAGTTGTGGTACTTAGGCACAATGGAATATCACTCAGCCATGAAATCCATGTCATAAGGCTAGTAGCAGCAGGATGAGTGGATTTAGGTACGATGACTCTCAGTGAAATAAGTCACAGAGAAAAAGACACTTATCCTAAGATATCACTTATAGAGGGAATGTCAAAATCGCTACACTTGAACTGAATTACAAAACAGAACAGAGTCACACATTTAGAAAACACACTATGGCTGCTTAACGGGAAAGGTGAGGTGGGGTGATGCGTAAAACAAGGGTTTGAAATTAGCTCAGATACCGTTCCACAAGCCAAATATGTAATAGACAAGACCTACTCCCTGCTCAGTGAACTGGACTCAACAGCCCCTATTCACCGCCCAAGAATATATCTGACTAGTAAGAGTCTTAAAACCTATGTATTGATCTCTCTCTGGAAGTGCATCAAGAGGGTGTAAAGCGGCATAAACACAGCAGTGAAAGCAGCTAAACCCCATTATAAAAATAGATTACTTAAAAAAAAACCCATAAAACAAAGACAGTGAAAGAGAGAGAAATTCTTACAAAATCCGTTCAGGGGCTCTGATGCAACCTGGATTGACCATATCTAGACCCACAGCTGGATGAGACATGAGGCTGGACACTCTTGGGGCTGAGAGGATTGGTGAGCTTGGGTGAGCAAACGCAGACCCTTTAAAGTCCTACTGCGTGGTACCCATGCCGTGGGTCCCAAATCTCCAGGTTCAAGGGCATCTTCCTACATCGAAAACATGCGTGGGAAACCCAGAAGATGGTACACCGTGTGATCGGGAAAGGGTTCTCAAACGCACCTCATTTCTCCTCTCCTTGTGCTCGGGTTCGCCATTCCAGCCGCTCTACTAACAATCTCCCTACTTGGAGAATCTGCACCTTTAACCTCCTGTTTCGGACAGGTCGCAATTTGGCCTGAGGATGAACGGGAAGACGGGGAACCAATGAGAGACTAGCTCTAGGTGTTGGGACAGGCACAGGTCACTCTATTTTCCCATCAGGAAGAAGAATGAACCACAGGCTCAGCCTGCCCCCCGGAACCAGAATACGGCCTGAAGCAATCCTGCGCTTTGGCGGCCAGCTCCCAAAAAAGCGAGTTGACAAATGGAGCTCAGGGGCACTGCAATTCACAAACCTGCAGAGTTATAAATGATAACTCTCGTCCACAAATATATTGAGGGAAGGCAACGAAGAGGATTTGAAAGCAAGGCAGAATTGCAGGAAACAGGTTTCAGGAGGCAGAGTCGACTCGCCTTGAAAGCACATGAAAAGCGGCAAAGCGTTGACAATGATGCCCTTGGCCAAAAAGGGCGTATGCGTTTTTTCCTGAATATATTCAGGAAAAGACGCATACGCCCTTTTTGGCCAACCAGGCAAGCCGGAAAGGCAAATCAGCGTTACAAAGAAGTCTCGCTTGCCATCGGTCAAAAGGGCCATGCTGAAAAAAGTGTAAAAACCAGAAATGCAGGACAGGCCATGGAGACATGGGAGCCTTGCTACGCTGATGGGCGGGCTGTAAATTGCCAGCAGCCACTCTGGAGAAGTGTACGGTGTGTCCTGAAACATGTAATAAGCACAGCTTAGAGACCATAGGGCACTTCCACTCATGGGCGTATAAATCGGGAAACCTAAAAATCAACAAGACACAGGCACCCCAAAGTTTAGGGCTGCTCTGTTTCCAAGAACCTCCACTTCGCTACACCTTCAATATCCCAGGAAAGCGAAAAAATGGATAAAGAAGTTGTGGTACTTAGGCACAATGGAATATCACTCAACCATGAAATCAATGTCATAAGGCTAGTAGCAGCAGGATGAGTGGATTTAGGTACGATGACTCTCAGTGAAATAAGTCACAGAGAAAAAGACACTTATCCTAAGATATCACTTATAGAGGGAATGTCAAAATCGCTACACTTGAACTGAATTACAAAACAGAACAGAGTCACACATTTAGAAAACACACTATGGCTGCTTAACGGGAAAGGTGAGGTGGGGTGATGCATAAAACAAGGGTTTGAAATTAGCTCAGATACCGTTCCACAAGCCAAATATGTAATAGACAAGACCTACTCCCTGCTCAGTGAACTGGACTCAACAGCCCCTATTCACCGCCCAAGAATATATCTGACTAGTAAGAGTCTTAAAACCTATGTATTGATCTCTCTCTGGAAGTGCATCAAGAGGGTGTAAAGCGGCATAAACACAGCAGTGAAAAGCAGCTAAACCCCATTATAAAAATAGATTACTTAAAAAAAAACCCATAAAACAAAGACAGTGAAAGAGAGAGAAATTCTTACAAAATCCGTTCAGGGGCTCTGATGCAACCTGGATTGACCATATCTAGACCCACAGCTGGATGAGACATGAGGCTGGACACTCTTGGGGCTGAGAGGATTGGTGAGCTTGGGTGAGCAAACGCAGACCCTTTAAAGTCCTACTGCGTGGTACCCATGCCGTGGGTCCCAAATCTCCAGGTTCAAGGGCATCTTCCTACATCGAAAACATGCGTGGGAAACCCAGAAGATGGTACACCGTGTGATCGGGAAAGGGTTCTCAAACGCACCTCATTTCTCCTCTCCTTGTGCTCGGGTTCGCCATTCCAGCCGCTCTACTAACAATCTCCCTACTTGGAGAATCTGCACCTTTAACCTCCTGTTTCGGACAGGTCGCAATTTGGCCTGAGGATGAACGGGAAGACGGGGGACCAATGAGAGACTAGCTCTAGGTGTTGGGACAGGCACAGGTCACTCTATTTTCCCATCAGGAAGAAGAATGAACCACAGGCTCAGCCTGCCCCCCGGAACCAGAATACGGCCTGAAGCAATCCTGCGCTTTGGCGGCCAGCTCCCAAAAAAGCGAGTTGACAAATGGAGCTCAAGGGCACTGCAATTCACAAACCTGCAGAGTTATAAATGATAACTCTCGTCCACAAATATATTGAGGGAAGGCAACGAAGAGGATTTGAAAGCAAGGCAGAATTGCAGGAAACAGGTTTCAGGAGGCAGAGTCGACTCGCCTTGAAAGCACATGAAAAGCGGCAAAGCGTTGACAATGATGCCCTTGGCCAAAAAGGGCGTATGCGTTTTTTCCTGAATATATTCAGGAAAAAACGCATACGCCCTTTTTGGCCAACCAGGCAAGCCGGAAAGGCAAATCAGCGCTACAAAGAAGTCTCGCTTGCCATCGGTCAAAAGGGCCATGCTGAAAAAAAGTGTAAAAACCAGAAATGCAGGACAGGCCATGGAGACATGGGAGCCTTGCTACGCTGATGGGCGGGCTGTAAATTGCCAGCAGCCACTCTGGAGAAGTGTACGGTGTGTCCTGAAACATGTAATAAGCACAGCTTAGAGAGCATAGGGCACTTCCACTCATGGGCGTATAAATCGGGAAACCTAAAAATCAACAAGACACAGGCACCCCAAAGTTTAGGGCTGCTCTGTTTCCAAGAACCTCCACTTCGGTACACCTTCAATATCCCAGGAAAGCGAAAAATGGATAAAGAAGTTGTGGTACTTAGGCACAATGGAATATCACTCAGCCATGAAATCAATGTCATAAGGCTAGTAGCAGCAGGATGAGTGGATTTAGGTACGATGACTCTCAGTGAAACAAGTCACAGAGAAAAAGACACTTATCCTAAGATATCACTTATAGAGGGAATGTCAAAGTCGCTACACTTGAACTGAATTACAAAACAGAACAGAGTCACACATTTAGAAAACACACTATGGCTGCTTAACGGGAAAGGTGAGGTGGGGTGATGCATAAAACAAGGGTTTGAAATTAGCTCAGATACCGTTCCACAAGCCAAATATGTAATAGACAAGACCTACTCCCTGCTCAGTGAACTGGACTCAACAGCCCCTATTCACCGCCCAAGAATATATCTGACTAGTAAGAGTCTTAAAACCTATGTATTGATCTCTCTCTGGAAGTGCATCAAGAGGGTGTAAAGCGGCATAAACACAGCAGTGAAAAGCAGCTAAACCCCAGTATAAAAATAGATTACTTAAAAAAAACCCCATAAAACAAAGACAGTGAAAGAGAGAGAAATTCATACAAAATCCGTTCAGGGGCTCTGATGCAACCTGGATTGACCATATCTAGACCCACAGCTGGATGAGACATGAGGCTGGACACTCTTGGGGCTGAGAGGATTGGTGAGCTTGGGTGAGCAAACGCAGACCCTTTAAAGTCCTACTGCGTGGTACCCATGCCGTGGGTCCCAAATCTCCAGGTTCAAGGGCATCTTCCTACATCGAAAACATGTGTGGGAAACCAAGAAGATGGTACACCGTGTGATCGGGAAAGGGTTCTCAAACGCACCTCATTTCTCCTCTCCTTGTGCTCGGGTTCGCCATTCCAGCCGCTCTACTAACAATCTCCCTACTTGGAGAATCTGCACCTTTAACCTCCTGTTTCGGACAGGTCGCAATTTGGCCTGAGGATGAATGGGAAGACGGGGAACCAATGAGAGACTAGCTCTAGGTGTTGGGACAGGCACAGGTCACTCTATTTTCCCATCAGGAAGAAGAATGAACCACAGGCTCAGCCTGCCCCCCGGAACCAGAATACGGCCTGAAGCAATCCTGCGCTTTGGCGGCCAGCTCCCAAAAAAGCGAGTTGACAAATGGAGCTCAAGGGCACTGCAATTCACAAACCTGCAGAGTTATAAATGATAACTCTCGTCCACAAATATATTGAGGGAAGGCAACGAAGAGGATTTGAAAGAAAGGCAGAATTGCAGGAAACAGGTTTCAGGAGGCAGAGTCCACTCGCCTTGAAAGCACATGAAAAGCGGCAAAGCGTTGACAATGATGCCCTTGGCCAAAAAGGGCGTATGCGGTTTTTCCTGAATATATTCAGGAAAAAACGCATACGCCCTTTTTGGCCAACCAGGCAAGCCGGAAAGGCAAATCAGCGTTACAAAGAAGTCTCGCTTGCCATCGGTCAAAAGGGCCATGCTGAAAAAAGTGTAAAAACCAGAAATGCAGGACAGGCCATGGAGACATGGGAGCCTTGCTACGCTGATGGGCGGGCTGTAAATTGCCAGCAGCCACTCTGGAGAAGTGTACGGTGTGTCCTGAAACATGTAATAAGCACAGCTTAGAGAGCATAGGGCACTTCCACTCATGGGCGTATAAATCGGGAAACCTAAAAATCAACAAGACACAGGCACCCCAAAGTTTAGGGCTGCTCTGTTTCCAAGAACCTCCACTTCGCTACACCTTCAATATCCCAGGAAAGCGAAAAATGGATAAAGAAGTTGTGGTACTTAGGCACAATGGAATATCACTCAGCCATGAAATCAATGTCATAAGGCTAGTAGCAGCAGGATGAGTGGATTTAGGTACGATGACTCTCAGTGAAATAAGTCACAGAGAAAAAGACACTTATCCTAAGATATCACTTATAGAGGGAATGTCAAAATCGCTACACTTGAACTGAATTACAAAACAGAACAGAGTCACACATTTAGAAAACACACTATGGCTGCTTAACGGGAAAGGTGAGGTGGGGTGATGCATAAAACAAGGGTTTGAAATTAGCTCAGATACCGTTCCACAAGCCAAATATGTAATAGACAAGACCTACTCCCTGCTCAGTGAACTGGACTCAACAGCCCCTATTCACCGCCCAAGAATATATCTGACTAGTAAGAGTCTTAAAACCTATGTATTGATCTCTCTCTGGAAGTGCATCAAGAGGGTGTAAAGCGGCATAAACACAGCAGTGAAAAGCAGCTAAACCCCATTATAAAAATAGATTACTTAAAAAAAACCCCATAAAACAAAGACAGTGAAAGAGAGAGAAATTCTTACAAAATCCGTTCAGGGGCTCTGATGCAACCTGGATTGACCATATCTAGACCCACAGCTGGATGAGACATGAGGCTGGACACTCTTGGGGCTGAGAGGATTGGTGAGCTTGGGTGAGCAAACGCAGACCCTTTAAAGTCCTACTGCGTGGTACCCATGCCGTGGGTCCCAAGTCTCCAGGTTCAAGGGCATCTTCCTACATCGAAAACATGCGTGGGAAACCCAGAAGATGGTACACCGTGTGATCGGGAAAGGGTTCTCAAACGCACCTCATTTCTCCTCTCCTTGTGCTCGGGTTCGCCATTCCAGCCGCTCTACTAACAATCTCCCTACTTGGAGAATCTGCACCTTTAACCTCCTGTTTCGGACAGGTCGCAATTTGGCCTGAGGATGAACGGGAAGACGGGGAACCAATGAGAGAGTAGCTCTAGGTGTTGGGACAGGCACAGGTCACTCTATTTTCCCATCAGGAAGAAGAATGAACCACAGGCTCAGCCTGCCCCCCGGAACCAGAATACGGCCTGAAGCAATCCTGCGCTTTGGCGGCCAGCTCCCAAAAAAGCGAGTTGACAAATGGAGCTCAAGGGCACTGCAATTCACAAACCTGCAGAGTTATAAATGATAACTCTCGTCCACAAATATATTGAGGGAAGGCAACGAAGAGGATTTGAAAGCAAGGCAGAATTGCAGGAAACAGGTTTCAGGAGGCAGAGTCGACTCGCCTTGAAAGCACATGAAAAGCGGCAAAGCGTTGACAATGATGCCCTTGGCCAAAAAGGGCGTATGCGTTTTTTCCTGAATATATTCAGGAAAAAACGCATACGCCCTTTTTGGCCAACCAGGCAAGCCGGAAAGGCAAATCAGCGCTACAAAGAAGTCTCGCTTGCCATCGGTCAAAAGGGCCATGCTGAAAAAAGTGTAAAAACCAGAAATGCAGGACAGGCCATGGAGACATGGGAGCCTTGCTACGCTGATGGGCGGGCTGTAAATTGCCAGCAGCCACTCTGGAGAAGTGTACGGTGTGTCCTGAAACATGTAATAAGCACAGCTTCGAGAGCATAGGGCACTTCCACTCATGGGCGTATAAATCGGGAAACCTAAAAATCAACAAGACACAGGCACCCCAAAGTTTAGGGCTGCTCTGTTTCCAAGAACCTCCACTTCGGTACACCTTCAATATCCCAGGAAAGCGAATAATGGATAAAGAAGTTGTGGTACTTAGGCACAATGGAATATCACTCAGCCATGAAATCAATGTCATAAGGCTAGTAGCAGCAGGATGAGTGGATTTAGGTACGATGACTCTCAGTGAAATAAGTCACAGAGAAAAAGACACTTATCCTAAGATATCACTTATAGAGGGAATGTCAAAATCGCTACACTTGAACTGAATTACAAAACAGAACAGAGTCACACATTTAGAAAACACACTATGGCTGCTTAACGGGAAAGGTGAGGTGGGGTGATGCATAAAACAAGGGTTTGAAATTAGCTCAGATACCGTTCCACAAGCCAAATATGTAATAGACAAGACCTACTCCCTGCTCAGTGAACTGGACTCAACAGCCCCTATTCACCGCCCAAGAATATATCTGACTAGTAAGAGTCTTAAAACCTATGTATTGATCTCTCTCTGGAAGTGCATCAAGAGGGTGTAAAGCGGCATAAACACAGCAGTGAAAAGCAGCTAAACCCCATTATAAAAATAGATTACTTTAAAAAAACCCCATAAAACAAAGACAGTGAAAGAGAGAGAAATTCTTACAAAATCCGTTCAGGGGCTCTGATGCAACCTGGATTGACCATATCTAGACCCACAGCTGGATGAGACATGAGGCTGGACACTCTTGGGGCTGAGAGGATTGGTGAGCTTGGGTGAGCAAACGCAGACCCTTTAAAGTCCTACTGCGTGGTACCCATGCCGTGGGTCCCAAATCTCCAGGTTAAAGGGCATCTTCCTACATCGAAAACATGCGTGGGAAACCCAGAAGATGGTACACCGTGTGATCGGGAAAGTGTTCTCAAACGCACCTCATTTCTCCTCTCCTTGTGCTCGGGTTCGCCATTCCAGCCGCTCTACTAACAATCTCCCTACTTGGAGAATCTGCACCTTTAACCTCCTGTTTCGGACAGGTCGCAATTTGGCCTGAGGATGAACGGGAAGACGGGGAACCAATGAGAGACTAGCTCTAGGTGTTGGGACAGGCACAGGTCACTCTATTTTCCCATCAGGAAGAAGAATGAACCACAGGCTCAGCCTGCCCCCCGGAACCAGAATACGGCCTGAAGCAATCCTGCGCTTTGGCGGCTAGCTCCCAAAAAAGCGAGGTGACAAATGGAGCTCAGGGGCACTGCAATTCACAAACCTGCAGAGTTATAAATGATAACTCTCGTCCACAAATATATTGAGGGAAGGCAACGAAGAGGATTTGAAAGCAAGGCAGAATTGCAGGAAACAGGTTTCAGGAGGCAGAGTCGACTCGCCTTGAAAGCACATGAAAAGCGGCAAAGCGTTGACAATGATGCCCTTGGCCAAAAAGGGCGTATGCGTTTTTTCCTGAATATATTCAGGAAAAAACGCATACGCCCTTTTTGGCCAACCAGGCAAGCCGGAAAGGCAAATCAGCGCTACAAAGAAGTCTCGCTTGCCATCGGTCAAAAGGGCCATGCTGAAAAAAGTGTAAAAACCAGAAATGCAGGACAGGCCATGGAGACATGGGAGCCTTGCTACGCTGATGGGCGGGCTGTAAATTGCCAACAGCCACTCTGGAGAAGTGTACGGTGTGTCCTGAAACATGTAATAAGCACAGCTTAGAGAGCATAGGGCACTTCCACTCATGGGCATATAAATCGGGAAACCTAAAAATCAACAAGACACAGGCACCCCAAAGTTTAGGGCTGCTCTGTTTCCAAGAACCTCCACTTCGGTACACCTTCAATATCCCAGGAAAGCGAAAAATGGATAAAGAAGTTGTGGTACTTAGGCACAATGGAATATCACTCAGCCATGAAATCAATGTCATAAGGCTAGTAGCAGCAGGATGAGTGGATTTAGGTACGATGACTCTCAGTGAAATAAGTCACAGAGAAAAAGACACTTATCCTAAGATATCACTTATAGAGGGAATGTCAAAATCGCTACACTTGAACTGAATTACAAAACAGAACAGAGTCACACATTTAGAAAACACACTATGGCTGCTTAACGGGAAAGGTGAGGTGGGGTGATGCGTAAAACAAGGGTTTGAAATTAGCTCAGATACCGTTCCACAAGCCAAATATGTAATAGACAAGACCTACTCCCTGCTCAGTGAACTGGACTCAACAGCCCCTATTCACCGCCCAAGAATATATCTGACTAGTAAGAGTCTTAAAACCTATGTATTGATCTCTCTCTGGAAGTGCATCAAGAGGGTGTAAAGCGGCATAAACACAGCAGTGAAAAGCAGCTAAACCCCATTATAAAAATAGATTACTTAAAAAAAAACCCATAAAACAAAGACAGTGAAAGAGAGAGAAATTCTTACAAAATCCGTTCAGGGGCTCTGATGCAACCTGGATTGACCATATCTAGACCCACAGCTGGATGAGACATGAGGCTGGACACTCTTGGGGCTGAGAGGATTGGTGAGCTTGGGTGAGCAAACGCAGACCCTTTAAAGTCCTACTGCGTGGTACCCATGCCGTGGGTCCCAAATCTCCAGGTTCAAGGGCATCTTCCTACATCGAAAACATGCGTGGGAAACCCAGAAGATGGTACACCGTGTGATCGGGAAAGGGTTCTCAAACGCACCTCATTTCTCCTCTCCTTGTGCTCGGGTTCGCCATTCCAGCCGCTCTACTAACAATCTCCCTACTTGGAGAATCTGCACCTTTAACCTCCTGTTTCGGACAGGTCGCAATTTGGCCTGAGGATGAACGGGAAGACGGGGAACCAATGAGAGACTAGCTCTAGGTGTTGGGACAGGCACAGGTCACTCTATTTTCCCATCAGGAAGAAGAATGAACCACAGGCTCAGCCTGCCCCCCGGAACCAGAATACGGCCTGAAGCAATCCTGCGCTTTGGCGGCCAGCTCCCAAAAAAGCGAGTTGACAAATGGAGCTCAGGGGCACTGCAATTCACAAACCTGCAGAGTTATAAATGATAACTCTCGTCCACAAATATATTGAGGGAAGGCAACGAAGAGGATTTGAAAGCAAGGCAGAATTGCAGGAAACAGGTTTCAGGAGGCAGAGTCGACTCGCCTTGAAAGCACATGAAAAGCGGCAAAGCGTTGACAATGATGCCCTTGGCCAAAAAGGGCGTATGCGTTTTTTCCTGAATATATTCAGGAAAAGACGCATACGCCCTTTTTGGCCAACCAGGCAAGCCCGAAAGGCAAATCAGCGTTACAAAGAAGTCTCGCTTGCCATCGGTCAAAAGGGCCATGCTGAAAAAAGTGTAAAAACCAGAAATGCAGGACAGGCCATGGAGACATGGGAGCCTTGCTACGCTGATGGGCGGGCTGTAAATTGCCAGCAGCCACTCTGGAGAAGTGTACGGTGTGTCCTGAAACATGTAATAAGCACAGCTTAGAGAGCATAGGGCACTTCCACTCATGGGCGTATAAATCGGGAAACCTAAAAATCAACAAGACACAGGCACCCCAAAGTTTAGGGCTGCTCTGTTTCCAAGAACCTCCACTTCGCTACACCTTCAATATCCCAGGAAAGCGAAAAATGGATAAAGAAGTTGTGGTACTTAGGCACAATGGAATATCACTCAGCCATGAAATCAATGTCATAAGGCTAGTAGCAGCAGGATGAGTGGATTTAGGTACGATGACTCTCAGTGAAACAAGTCACAGAGAAAAAGACACTTATCCTAAGATATCACTTATAGAGGGAATGTCAAAGTCGCTACACTTGAACTGAATTACAAAACAGAACAGAGTCACACATTTAGAAAACACACTATGGCTGCTTAACGGGAAAGGTGAGGTGGGGTGATGCATAAAACAAGGGTTTGAAATTAGCTCAGATACCGTTCCACAAGCCAAATATGTAATAGACAAGACCTACTCCCTGCTCAGTGAACTGGACTCAACAGCCCCTATTCACCGCCCAAGAATATATCTGACTAGTAAGAGTCTTAAAACCTATGTATTGATCTCTCTCTGGAAGTGCATCAAGAGGGTGTAAAGCGGCATAAACACAGCAGTGAAAAGCAGCTAAACCCCATTATAAAAATAGATTACTTAAAAAAAACCCCATAAAACAAAGACAGTGAAAGAGAAAGAAATTCATACAAAATCCGTTCAGGGGCTCTGATGCAACCTGGATTGACCATATCTAGACCCACAGCTGGATGAGACATGAGGCTGGACATTCTTGGGGCTGAGAGGATTGGTGAGCTTGGGTGAGCAAATGCAGACCCTTTAAAGTCCTACTGCGTGGTACCCATGCCGTGGGTCCCAAATCTCCAGGTTCAAGGGCATCTTCCTACATCGAAAACATGTGTGGGAAACCAAGAAGATGGTACACCGTGTGATCGGGAAAGGGTTCTCAAACGCACCTCATTTCTCCTCTCCTTGTGCTCGGGTTCGCCATTCCAGCCGCTCTACTAACAATCTCCCTACTTGGAGAATCTGCACCTTTAACCTCCTGTTTCGGACAGGTCGCAATTTGGCCTGAGGATGAATGGGAAGACGGGGAACCAATGAGAGACTAGCTCTAGGTGTTGGGACAGGCACAGGTCACTCTATTTTCCCATCAGGAAGAAGAATGAACCACAGGCTCAGCCTGCCCCCCGGAACCAGAATACGGCCTGAAGCAATCCTGCGCTTTGGCGGCCAGCTCCCAAAAAAGCGAGTTGACAAATGGAGCTCAAGGGCACTGCAATTCACAAACCTGCAGAGTTATAAATGATAACTCTCGTCCACAAATATATTGAGGGAAGGCAACGAAGAGGATTTGAAAGCAAGGCAGAATTGCAGGAAACAGGTTTCAGGAGGCAGAGTCGACTCGCCTTGAAAGCACATGAAAAGCGGCAAAGCGTTGACAATGATGCCCTTGGCCAAAAAGGGCGTATGCGTTTTTTCCTGAATATATTCAGGAAAAAACGCATACGCCCTTTTTGGCCAACCAGGCAAGCCGGAAAGGCAAATCAGCGCTACAAAGAAGTCTCGCTTGCCATCGGTCAAAAGGGCCATGCTGAAAAAAGTGTAAAAACCAGAAATGCAGGACAGGCCATGGAGACATGGGAGCCTTGCTACGCTGATGGGCGGGCTGTAAATTGCCAGCAGCCACTCTGGAGAAGTGTACGGTGTGTCCTGAAACATGTAATAAGCACAGCTTAGAGAGCATAGGGCACTTCCACTCATGGGCGTATAAATCGGGAAACCTAAAAATCAACAAGACACAGGCACCCCAAAGTTTAGGGCTGCTCTGTTTCCAAGAACCTCCACTTCGGTACACCTTCAATATCCCAGGAAAGCGAAAAATGGATAAAGAAGTTGTGGTACTTAGGCACAATGGAATATCACTCAGTCATGAAATCAATGTCATAAGGCTAGTAGCAGCAGGATGAGTGGATGTAGGTACGATGACTCTCAGTGAAATAAGTCACAGAGAAAAAGACACTTATCCTAAGATATCACTTATAGAGGGAATGTCAAAATCGCTACACTTGAACTGAATTACAAAACAGAACAGAGTCACACATTTAGAAAACACACTATGGCTGCTTAACGGGAAAGGTGAGGTGGGGTGATGCATAAAACAAGGGTTTGAAATTAGCTCAGATACCGTTCCACAAGCCAAATATGTAATAGACAAGACCTACTCCCTGCTCAGTGAACTGGACTCAACAGCCCCTATTCACCGCCCAAGAATATATCTGACTAGTAAGAGTCTTAAAACCTATGTATTGATCTCTCTCTGGAAGTGCATCAAGAGGGTGTAAAGCGGCATAAACACAGCAGTGAAAAGCAGCTAAACCCCATTATAAAAATAGATTACTTAAAAAAAACCCCATAAAACAAAGACAGTGAAAGAGAGAGAAATTCTTACAAAATCCGTTCAGGGGCTCTGATGCAACCTGGATTGACCATATCTAGACCCACAGCTGGATGAGACATGAGGCTGGACACTCTTGGGGCTGAGAGGATTGGTGAGCTTGGGAGAGCAAACGCAGACCCTTTAAAGTCCTACTGCGTGGTACCCATGCCGTGGGTCCCAAATCTCCAGGTTCAAGGGCATCTTCCGACATCGAAAACATGCGTGGGAAACCCAGAAGATGGTACACCGTGTGATCGGGAAAGGGTTCTCAAACGCACCTCATTTCTCCTCTCCTTGTGCTCGGGTTCGCCATTCCAGCCGCTCTACTAACAATCTCCCTACTTGGAGAATCTGCACCTTTAACCTCCTGTTTCGGACAGGTCGCAATTTGGCCTGAGGATGAACGGGAAGACGGGGAACCAATGAGAGACTAGCTCTAGGTGTTGGGACAGGCACAGGTCACTCTATTTTCCCATCAGGAAGAAGAATGAACCACAGGCTCAGCCTGCCCCCCGGAACCAGAATACGGCCTGAAGCAATCCTGCGCTTTGGCGGCCAGCTCCCAAAAAAGCGAGTTGACAAATGGAGCTCAGGGGCACTGCAATTCACAAACCTGCAGAGTTATAAATGATAACTCTCGTCCACAAATATATTGAGGGAAGGCAACGAAGAGGATTTGAAAGCAAGGCAGAATTGCAGGAAACAGGTTTCAGGAGGCAGACTCGACTCGCCTTGAAAGCACATGAAAAGCGGCAAAGCGTTGACAATGATGCCCTTGGCCAAAAAGGGCGTATGCGTTTTTTCCTGAATATATTCAGGAAAAAACGCATACGCCCTTTTTGGCCAACCAGGCAAGCCGGAAAGGCAAATCAGCGCTACAAAGAAGTCTCGCTTGCCATCGGTCAAAAGGGCCATGCTGAAAAAAGTGTAAAAACCAGAAATGCAGGACAGGCCATGGAGACATGGGAGCCTTGCTACGCTGATGGGCGGGCTGTAAATTGCCAGCAGCCACTCTGGAGAAGTGTACGGTGTGTCCTGAAACATGTAATAAGCACAGCTTAGAGAGCATAGGGCACTTCCACTCATGGGCGTATAAATCGGGAAACCTAAAAATCAACAAGACACAGGCACCCCAAAGTTTAGGGCTGCTCTGTTTCCAAGAACCTCCACTTCGGTACACCTTCAATATCCCAGGAAAGCGAAAAATGGATAAAGAAGTTGTGGTACTTAGGCACAATGGAATATCACTCAGCCATGAAATCAATGTCATAAGGCTAGTAGCAGCAGGATGAGTGGATTTAGGTACGATGACTCTCAGTGAAATAAGTCACAGAGAAAAAGACACTTATCCTAAGATATCACTTATAGAGGGAATGTCAAAATCGCTACACTTGAACTGAATTACAAAACAGAACAGAGTCACACATTTAGAAAACACACTATGGCTGCTTAACGGGAAAGGTGAGGTGGGGTGATGCATAAAACAAGGGTTTGAAATTAGCTCAGATACCGTTCCACAAGCCAAATATGTAATAGACAAGACCTACTCCCTGCTCAGTGAACTGGACTCAACAGCCCCTTTCACCGCCCAAGAATATATCTGACTAGTAAGAGTCTTAAAACCTATGTATTGATCTCTCTCTGGAAGTGCATCAAGAGGGTGTAAAGCGGCATAAACACAGCAGTGAAAAGCAGCTAAACCCCATTATAAAAATAGATTACTTAAAAAAAACCCCATAAAACAAAGACAGTGAAAGAGAGAGAAATTCTTACAAAATCCGTTCAGGGGCTCTGATGCAACCTGGATTGACCATATCTAGACCCACAGCTGGATGAGACATGAGGCTGGACACTCTTGGGGCTGAGAGGATTGGTGAGCTTGGGTGAGCAAACGCAGACCCTTTAAAGTCCTACTGCGTGGTACCCATGCCGTGGGTCCCAAGTCTCCAGGTTCAAGGGCATCTTCCTACATCGAAAACATGCGTGGGAAACCCAGAAGATGGTACACCGTGTGATCGGGAAAGTGTTCTCAAACGCACCTCATTTCTCCTCTCCTTGTGCTCGGGTTCGCCATTCCAGCCGCTCTACTAACAATCTCCCTACTTGGAGAATCTGCACCTTTAACCTCCTGTTTCGGACAGGTCGCAATTTGGCCTGAGGATGAACGGGAAGACGGGGAACCAATGAGAGACTAGCTCTAGGTGTTGGGACAGGCACAGGTCACTCTATTTTCCCATCAGGAAGAAGAATGAACCACAGGCTCAGCCTGCCCCCCGGAACCAGAATACGGCCTGAAGCAATCCTGCGCTTTGGCGGCCAGCTCCCAAAAAAGCGAGTTGACAAATGGAGCTCAAGGGCACTGCAATTCACAAACCTGCAGAGTTATAAATGATAACTCTCGTCCACAAATATATTGAGGGAAGGCAACGAAGAGGATTTGAAAGCAAGGCAGAATTGCAGGAAACAGGTTTCAGGAGGCAGACTCGACTCACCTTGAAAGCACATGAAAAGCGGCAAAGCGTTGACAATGATGCCCTTGGCCAAAAAGGGCGTATGCGTTTTTTCCTGAATATATTCAGGAAAAAACGCATACGCCCTTTTTGGCCAACCAGGCAAGCCGGAAAGGCAAATCAGCGCTACAAAGAAGTCTCGCTTGCCATCGGTCAAAAGGGCCATGCTGAAAAAAGTGTAAAAACCAGAAATGCAGGACAGGCCATGGAGACATGGGAGCCTTGCTACGCTGATGGGCGGGCTGTAAATTGCCAGCAGCCACTCTGGAGAAGTGTACGGTGTGTCCTGAAACATGTAATAAGCACAGCTTAGAGAGCATAGGGCACTTCCACTCATGGGCGTATAAATCGGGAAACCTAAAAATCAACAAGACACAGGCACCCCAAAGTTTAGGGCTGCTCTGTTTCCAAGAACCTCCACTTCGGTACACCTTCAATATCCCAGGAAAGCGAAAAATGGATAAAGAAGTTGTGGTACTTAGGCACAATGGAATATCACTCAGCCATGAAATCAATGTCATAAGGCTAGTAGCAGCAGGATGAGTGGATTTAGGTACGATGACTGTCAGTGAAATAAGTCACAGAGAAAAAGACACTTATCCTAAGATATCATTTATAGAGGGAATGTCAAAATCGCTACACTTGAACTGAATTACAAAACAGAACAGAGTCACACATTTAGAAAACACACTATGGCTGCTTAACGGGAAAGGTGAGGTGGGGTGATGCATAAAACAAGGGTTTGAAATTAGCTCAGATACCGTTCCACAAGCCAAATATGTAATAGACAAGACCTACTCCCTGCTCAGTGAACTGGACTCAACAGCCCCTATTCACCGCCCAAGAATATATCTGACTAGTAAGAGTCTTAAAACCTATGTATTGATCTCTCTCTGGAAGTGCATCAAGAGGGTGTAAAGCGGCATAAACACAGCAGTGAAAAGCAGCTAAACCCCATTATAAAAATAGATTACTTTAAAAAAACCCCATAAAACAAAGACAGTGAAAGAGAGAGAAATGCTTACAAAATCCGTTCAGGGGCTCTGATGCAACCTGGATTGACCATATCTAGACCCACAGCTGGATGAGACATGAGGCTGGACACTCTTGGGGCTGAGAGGATTGGTGAGCTTGGGTGAGCAAACGCAGACCCTTTAAAGTCCTACTGCGTGGTACCCATGCCGTGGGTCCCAAATCTCCAGGTTCAAGGGCATCTTCCTACATCGAAAACATGCGTGGGAAACCCAGAAGATGGTACACCGTGTGATCGGGAAAGGGTTCTCAAACGCACCTCATTTCTCCTCTCCTTGTGCTCGGGTTCGCCATTCCAGCCGCTCTACTAACAATCTCCCTACTTGGAGAATCTGCACCTTTAACCTCCTGTTTCGGACAGGTCGCAATTTGGCCTGAGGATGAACGGGAAGACGGGGAACCAATGAGAGACTAGCTCTAGGTGTTGGGACAGGCACAGGTCACTCTATTTTCCCATCAGGAAGAAGAATGAACCACAGGCTCAGCCTGCCCCCCGGAACCAGAATACGGCCTGAAGCAATCCTGCGCTTTGGCGGCCAGCTCCCAAAAAAGCGAGTTGACAAATGGAGCTCAAGGGCACTGCAATTCACAAACCTGCAGAGTTATAAATGATAACTCTCGTCCACAAATATATTGAGGGAAGGCAACGAAGAGGATTTGAAAGCAAGGCAGAATTGCAGGAAACAGGTTTCAGGAGGCAGAGTCGACTCGCCTTGAAAGCACATGAAAAGCGGCAAAGCGTTGACAATGATGCCCTTGGCCAAAAAGGGCGTATGCGTTTTTTCCTGAATATATTCAGGAAAAAACGCATACGCCCTTTTTGGCCAACCAGGCAAGCCGGAAAGGCAAATCAGCGCTACAAAGAAGTCTCGCTTGCCATCGGTCAAAAGGGCCATGCTGAAAAAAGTGTAAAAACCAGAAATGCAGGACAGGCCATGGAGACATGGGAGCCTTGCTATGCTCATGGGCGGGCTGTAAATTGCCAACAGCCACTCTGGAGAAGTGTACGGTGTGTCCTGAAACATGTAATAAGCACAGCTTAGAGAGCATAGGGCACTTCCACTCATGGGCGTATAAATCGGGAAACCTAAAAATCAACAAGACACAGGCACCCCAAAGTTTAGGGCTGCTCTGTTTCCAAGAACCTCCACTTCGGTACACCTTCAATATCCCAGGAAAGCGAAAAATGGATAAAGAAGTTGTGGTACTTAGGCACAATGGAATATCACTCAGCCATGAAATCAATGTCATAAGGCTAGTAGCAGCAGGATGAGTGGATTTAGGTACGATGACTCTCAGTGAAATAAGTCACAGAGAAAAAGACACTTATCCTAAGATATCACTTATAGAGGGAATGTCAAAATCGCTACACTTGAACTGAATTACAAAACAGAACAGAGTCACACATTTAGAAAACACACTATGGCTGCTTAACGGGAAAGGTGAGGTGGGGTGATGCATAAAACAAGGGTTTGAAATTAGCTCAGATACCGTTCCACAAGCCAAATATGTAATAGACAAGACCTACTCCCTGCTCAGTGAACTGGACTCAACAGCCCCTATTCACCGCCCAAGAATATATCTGACTAGTAAGAGTCTTAAAACCTATGTATTGATCTCTCTCTGGAAGTGCATCAAGAGGGTGTAAAGCGGCATAAACACAGCAGTGAAAAGCAGCTAAACCCCATTATAAAAATAGATTACTTAAAAAAAACCCCATAAAACAAAGACAGTGAAAGAGAGAGAAATTCTTACAAAATCCGTTCAGGGGCTCTGATGCAACCTGGATTGACCATATCTAGACCCACAGCTGGATGAGACATGAGGCTGGACACTCTTGGGGCTGAGAGGATTGGTGAGCTTGGGTGAGCAAACGCAGACCCTTTAAAGTCCTACTGCGTGGTACCCATGCCGTGGGTCCCAAATCTCCAGGTTCAAGGGCATCTTCCTACATCGAAAACATGCGTGGGAAACCCAGAAGATGGTACACCGTGTGATCGGGAAAGGGTTCTCAAACGCACCTCATTTCTCCTCTCCTTGTGCTCGGGTTCGCCATTCCAGCCGCTCTACTAACAATCTCCCTACTTGGAGAATCTGCACCTTTAACCTCCTGTTTCGGACAGGTCGCAATTTGGCCTGAGGATGAACGGGAAGACGGGGAACCAATGAGAGACTAGCTCTAGGTGTTGGGACAGGCACAGGTCACTCTATTTTCCCATCAGGAAGAAGAATGAACCACAGGCTCAGCCTGCCCCCCGGAACCAGAATACGGCCTGAAGCAATCCTGCGCTTTGGCGGCCAGCTCCCAAAAAAGCGAGTTGACAAATGGAGCTCAGGGGCACTGCAATTCACAAACCTGCAGAGTTATAAATGATAACTCTCGTCCACAAATATATTGAGGGAAGGCAACGAAGAGGATTTGAAAGCAAGGCAGAATTGCAGGAAACAGGTTTCAGGAGGCAGACTCGACTCGCCTTGAAAGCACATGAAAAGCGGCAAAGCGTTGACAATGATGCCCTTGGCCAAAAAGGGCGTATGCGTTTTTTCCTGAATATATTCAGGAAAAAACGCATACGCCCTTTTTGGCCAACCAGGCAAGCCCGAAAGGCAAATCAGCGCTACAAAGAAGTCTCGCTTGCCATCGGTCAAAAGGGCCATGCTGAAAAAAGTGTAAAAACCAGAAATGCAGGACAGGCCATGGAGACATGGGAGCCTTGCTACGCTGATGGGCGGGCTGTAAATTGCCAGCAGCCACTCTGGAGAAGTGTACGGTGTGTCCTGAAACATGTAATAAGCACAGCTTAGAGAGCATAGGGCACTTCCACTCATGGGCGTATAAATCGGGAAACCTAAAAATCAACAAGACACAGGCACCCCAAAGTTTAGGGCTGCTCTGTTTCCAAGAACCTCCACTTCGGTACACCTTCAATATCCCAGGAAAGCGAAAAATGGATAAAGAAGTTGTGGTACTTAGGCACAATGGAATATCACTCAGCCATGAAATCAATGTCATAAGGCTAGTAGCAGCAGGATGAGTGGATTTAGGTACGATGACTCTCAGTGAAATAAGTCACAGAGAAAAAGACACTTATCCTAAGATATCACTTATAGAGGGAATGTCAAAATCGCTACACTTGAACTGAATTACAAAACAGAACAGAGTCACACATTTAGAAAACACACTATGGCTGCTTAACGGGAAAGGTGAGGTGGGGTGATGCATAAAACAAGGGTTTGAAATTAGCTCAGATACCGTTCCACAAGCCAAATATGTAATAGACAAGACCTACTCCCTGCTCAGTGAACTGGACTCAACAGCCCCTTTCACCGCCCAAGAATATATCTGACTAGTAAGAGTCTTAAAACCTATGTATTGATCTCTCTCTGGAAGTGCATCAAGAGGGTGTAAAGCGGCATAAACACAGCAGTGAAAAGCAGCTAAACCCCATTATAAAAATAGATTACTTAAAAAAAACCCCATAAAACAAAGACAGTGAAAGAGAGAGAAATTCTTACAAAATCCGTTCAGGGGCTCTGATGCAACCTGGATTGACCATATCTAGACCCACAGCTGGATGAGACATGAGGCTGGACACTCTTGGGGCTGAGAGGATTGGTGAGCTTGGGTGAGCAAACGCAGACCCTTTAAAGTCCTACTGCGTGGTACCCATGCCGTGGGTCCCAAGTCTCCAGGTTCAAGGGCATCTTCCTACATCGAAAACATGCGTGGGAAACCCAGAAGATGGTACACCGTGTGATCGGGAAAGTGTTCTCAAACGCACCTCATTTCTCCTCTCCTTGTGCTCGGGTTCGCCATTCCAGCCGCTCTACTAACAATCTCCCTACTTGGAGAATCTGCACCTTTAACCTCCTGTTTCGGACAGGTCGCAATTTGGCCTGAGGATGAACGGGAAGACGGGGAACCAATGAGAGACTAGCTCTAGGTGTTGGGACAGGCACAGGTCACTCTATTTTCCCATCAGGAAGAAGAATGAACCACAGGCTCAGCCTGCCCCCCGGAACCAGAATACGGCCTGAAGCAATCCTGCGCTTTGGCGGCCAGCTCCCAAAAAAGCGAGTTGACAAATGGAGCTCAAGGGCACTGCAATTCACAAACCTGCAGAGTTATAAATGATAACTCTCGTCCACAAATATATTGAGGGAAGGCAACGAAGAGGATTTGAAAGCAAGGCAGAATTGCAGGAAACAGGTTTCAGGAGGCAGAGTCGACTCGCCTTGAAAGCACATGAAAAGCGGCAAAGCGTTGACAATGATGCCCTTGGCCAAAAAGGGCGTATGCGTTTTTTCCTGAATATATTCAGGAAAAAACGCATACGCCCTTTTTGGCCAACCAGGCAAGCCGGAAAGGCAAATCAGCGCTACAAAGAAGTCTCGCTTGCCATCGGTCAAAAGGGCCATGCTGAAAAAAGTGTAAAAACCAGAAATGCAGGACAGGCCATGGAGACATGGGAGCCTTGCTACGCTGATGGGCGGGCTGTAAATTGCCAGCAGCCACTCTGGAGAAGTGTACGGTGTGTCCTGAAACATGTAATAAGCACAGCTTAGAGAGCATAGGGCACTTCCACTCATGGGCGTATAAATCGGGAAACCTAAAAATCAACAAGACACAGGCACCCCAAAGTTTAGGGCTGCTCTGTTTCCAAGAACCTCCACTTCGGTACACCTTCAATATCCCAGGAAAGCGAAAAATGGATAAAGAAGTTGTGGTACTTAGGCACAATGGAATATCACTCAGCCATGAAATCAATGTCATAAGGCTAGTAGCAGCAGGATGAGTGGATTTAGGTACGATGACTGTCAGTGAAATAAGTCACAGAGAAAAAGACACTTATCCTAAGATATCATTTATAGAGGGAATGTCAAAATCGCTACACTTGAACTGAATTACAAAACAGAACAGAGTCACACATTTAGAAAACACACTATGGCTGCTTAACGGGAAAGGTGAGGTGGGGTGATGCATAAAACAAGGGTTTGAAATTAGCTCAGATACCGTTCCACAAGCCAAATATGTAATAGACAAGACCTACTCCCTGCTCAGTGAACTGGACTCAACAGCCCCTATTCACCGCCCAAGAATATATCTGACTAGTAAGAGTCTTAAAACCTATGTATTGATCTCTCTCTGGAAGTGCATCAAGAGGGTGTAAAGCGGCATAAACACAGCAGTGAAAAGCAGCTAAACCCCATTATAAAAATAGATTACTTTAAAAAAACCCCATAAAACAAAGACAGTGAAAGAGAGAGAAATGCTTACAAAATCCGTTCAGGGGCTCTGATGCAACCTGGATTGACCATATCTAGACCCACAGCTGGATGAGACATGAGGCTGGACACTCTTGGGGCTGAGAGGATTGGTGAGCTTGGGTGAGCAAACGCAGACCCTTTAAAGTCCTACTGCGTGGTACCCATGCCGTGGGTCCCAAATCTCCAGGTTCAAGGGCATCTTCCTACATCGAAAACATGCGTGGGAAACCCAGAAGATGGTACACCGTGTGATCGGGAAAGGGTTCTCAAACGCACCTCATTTCTCCTCTCCTTGTGCTCGGGTTCGCCATTCCAGCCGCTCTACTAACAATCTCCCTACTTGGAGAATCTGCACCTTTAACCTCCTGTTTCGGACAGGTCGCAATTTGGCCTGAGGATGAACGGGAAGACGGGGAACCAATGAGAGACTAGCTCTAGGTGTTGGGACAGGCACAGGTCACTCTATTTTCCCATCAGGAAGAAGAATGAACCACAGGCTCAGCCTGCCCCCCGGAACCAGAATACGGCCTGAAGCAATCCTGCGCTTTGGCGGCCAGCTCCCAAAAAAGCGAGTTGACAAATGGATCTCAAGGGCACTGCAATTCACAAACCTGCAGAGTTATAAATGATAACTCTCGTCCACAAATATATTGAGGGAAGGCAACGAAGAGGATTTGAAAGCAAGGCAGAATTGCAGGAAACAGGTTTCAGGAGGCAGAGTCGACTCGCCTTGAAAGCACATGAAAAGCGGCAAAGCGTTGACAATGATGCCCTTGGCCAAAAAGGGCGTATGCGTTTTTTCCTGAATATATTCAGGAAAAAACGCATACGCCCTTTTTGGCCAACCAGGCAAGCCGGAAAGGCAAATCAGCGCTACAAAGAAGTCTCGCTTGCCATCGGTCAAAAGGGCCATGCTGAAAAAAGTGTAAAAACCAGAAATGCAGGACAGGCCATGGAGACATGGGAGCCTTGCTATGCTCATGGGCGGGCTGTAAATTGCCAACAGCCACTCTGGAGAAGTGTACGGTGTGTCCTGAAACATGTAATAAGCACAGCTTAGAGAGCATAGGGCACTTCCACTCATGGGCGTATAAATCGGGAAACCTAAAAATCAACAAGACACAGGCACCCCAAAGTTTAGGGCTGCTCTGTTTCCAAGAACCTCCACTTCGGTACACCTTCAATATCCCAGGAAAGCGAAAAATGGATAAAGAAGTTGTGGTACTTAGGCACAATGGAATATCACTCAGCCATGAAATCAATGTCATAAGGCTAGTAGCAGCAGGATGAGTGGATTTAGGTACGATGACTCTCAGTGAAATAAGTCACAGAGAAAAAGACACTTATCCTAAGATATCACTTATAGAGGGAATGTCAAAATCGCTACACTTGAACTGAATTACAAAACAGAACAGAGTCACACATTTAGAAAACACACTATGGCTGCTTAACGGGAAAGGTGAGGTGGGGTGATGCATAAAACAAGGGTTTGAAATTAGCTCAGATACCGTTCCACAAGCCAAATATGTAATAGACAAGACCTACTCCCTGCTCAGTGAACTGGACTCAACAGCCCCTATTCACCGCCCAAGAATATATCTGACTAGTAAGAGTCTTAAAACCTATGTATTGATCTCTCTCTGGAAGTGCATCAAGAGGGTGTAAAGCGGCATAAACACAGCAGTGAAAAGCAGCTAAACCCCATTATAAAAATAGATTACTTAAAAAAAACCCCATAAAACAAAGACAGTGAAAGAGAGAGAAATTCTTACAAAATCCGTTCAGGGGCTCTGATGCAACCTGGATTGACCATATCTAGACCCACAGCTGGATGAGACATGAGGCTGGACACTCTTGGGGCTGAGAGGATTGGTGAGCTTGGGTGAGCAAACGCAGACCCTTTAAAGTCCTACTGCGTGGTACCCATGCCGTGGGTCCCAAATCTCCAGGTTCAAGGGCATCTTCCTACATCGAAAACATGCGTGGGAAACCCAGAAGATGGTACACCGTGTGATCGGGAAAGGGTTCTCAAACGCACCTCATTTCTCCTCTCCTTGTGCTCGGGTTCGCCATTCCAGCCGCTCTACTAACAATCTCCCTACTTGGAGAATCTGCACCTTTAACCTCCTGTTTCGGACAGGTCGCAATTTGGCCTGAGGATGAACGGGAAGACGGGGAACCAATGAGAGACTAGCTCTAGGTGTTGGGACAGGCACAGGTCACTCTATTTTCCCATCAGGAAGAAGAATGAACCACAGGCTCAGCCTGCCCCCCGGAACCAGAATACGGCCTGAAGCAATCCTGCGCTTTGGCGGCCAGCTCCCAAAAAAGCGAGTTGACAAATGGAGCTCAGGGGCACTGCAATTCACAAACCTGCAGAGTTATAAATGATAACTCTCGTCCACAAATATATTGAGGGAAGGCAACGAAGAGGATTTGAAAGCAAGGCAGAATTGCAGGAAACAGGTTTCAGGAGGCAGACTCGACTCGCCTTGAAAGCACATGAAAAGCGGCAAAGCGTTGACAATGATGCCCTTGGCCAAAAAGGGCGTATGCGTTTTTTCCTGAATATATTCAGGAAAAAACGCATACGCCCTTTTTGGCCAACCAGGCAAGCCCGAAAGGCAAATCAGCGCTACAAAGAAGTCTCGCTTGCCATCGGTCAAAAGGGCCATGCTGAAAAAAGTGTAAAAACCAGAAATGCAGGACAGGCCATGGAGACATGGGAGCCTTGCTACGCTGATGGGCGGGCTGTAAATTGCCAGCAGCCACTCTGGAGAAGTGTACGGTGTGTCCTGAAACATGTAATAAGCACAGCTTAGAGAGCATAGGGCACTTCCACTCATGGGCGTATAAATCGGGAAACCTAAAAATCAACAAGACACAGGCACCCCAAAGTTTAGGGCTGCTCTGTTTCCAAGAACCTCCACTTCGGTACACCTTCAATATCCCAGGAAAGCGAAAAATGGATAAAGAAGTTGTGGTACTTAGGCACAATGGAATATCACTCAGCCATGAAATCAATGTCATAAGGCTAGTAGCAGCAGGATGAGTGGATTTAGGTACGATGACTCTCAGTGAAATAAGTCACAGAGAAAAAGACACTTATCCTAAGATATCACTTATAGAGGGAATGTCAAAATCGCTACACTTGAACTGAATTACAAAACAGAACAGAGTCACACATTTAGAAAACACACTATGGCTGCTTAACGGGAAAGGTGAGGTGGGGTGATGCATAAAACAAGGGTTTGAAATTAGCTCAGATACCGTTCCACAAGCCAAATATGTAATAGACAAGACCTACTCCCTGCTCAGTGAACTGGACTCAACAGCCCCTTTCACCGCCCAAGAATATATCTGACTAGTAAGAGTCTTAAAACCTATGTATTGATCTCTCTCTGGAAGTGCATCAAGAGGGTGTAAAGCGGCATAAACACAGCAGTGAAAAGCAGCTAAACCCCATTATAAAAATAGATTACTTAAAAAAAACCCCATAAAACAAAGACAGTGAAAGAGAGAGAAATTCTTACAAAATCCGTTCAGGGGCTCTGATGCAACCTGGATTGACCATATCTAGACCCACAGCTGGATGAGACATGAGGCTGGACACTCTTGGGGCTGAGAGGATTGGTGAGCTTGGGTGAGCAAACGCAGACCCTTTAAAGTCCTACTGCGTGGTACCCATGCCGTGGGTCCCAAGTCTCCAGGTTCAAGGGCATCTTCCTACATCGAAAACATGCGTGGGAAACCCAGAAGATGGTACACCGTGTGATCGGGAAAGGGTTCTCAAACGCACCTCATTTCTCCTCTCCTTGTGCTCGGGTTCGCCATTCCAGCCGCTCTACTAACAATCTCCCTACTTGGAGAATCTGCACCTTTAACCTCCTGTTTCGGACAGGTCGCAATTTGGCCTGAGGATGAACGGGAAGACGGGGAACCAATGAGAGACTAGCTCTAGGTGTTGGGACAGGCACAGGTCACTCTATTTTCCCATCAGGAAGAAGAATGAACCACAGGCTCAGCCTGCCCCCCGGAACCAGAATACGGCCTGAAGCAATCCTGCGCTTTGGCGGCCAGCTCCCAAAAAAGCGAGTTGACAAATGGAGCTCAAGGGCACTGCAATTCACAAACCTGCAGAGTTATAAATGATAACTCTCGTCCACAAATATATTGAGGGAAGGCAACGAAGAGGATTTGAAAGCAAGGCAGAATTGCAGGAAACAGGTTTCAGGAGGCAGAGTCGACTCGCCTTGAAAGCACATGAAAAGCGGCAAAGCGTTGACAATGATGCCCTTGGCCAAAAAGGGCGTATGCGTTTTTTCCTGAATATATTCAGGAAAAAACGCATACGCCCTTTTTGGCCAACCAGGCAAGCCGGAAAGGCAAATCAGCGCTACAAAGAAGTCTCGCTTGCCATCGGTCAAAAGGGCCATGCTGAAAAAAGTGTAAAAACCAGAAATGCAGGACAGGCCATGGAGACATGGGAGCCTTGCTACGCTGATGGGCGGGCTGTAAATTGCCAGCAGCCACTCTGGAGAAGTGTACGGTGTGTCCTGAAACATGTAATAAGCACAGCTTAGAGAGCATAGGGCACTTCCACTCATGGGCGTATAAATCGGGAAACCTAAAAATCAACAAGACACAGGCACCCCAAAGTTTAGGGCTGCTCTGTTTCCAAGAACCTCCACTTCGGTACACCTTCAATATCCCAGGAAAGCGAAAAATGGATAAAGAAGTTGTGGTACTTAGGCACAATGGAATATCACTCAGCCATGAAATCAATGTCATAAGGCTAGTAGCAGCAGGATGAGTGGATTTAGGTACGATGACTGTCAGTGAAATAAGTCACAGAGAAAAAGACACTTATCCTAAGATATCATTTATAGAGGGAATGTCAAAATCGCTACACTTGAACTGAATTACAAAACAGAACAGAGTCACACATTTAGAAAACACACTATGGCTGCTTAACGGGAAAGGTGAGGTGGGGTGATGCATAAAACAAGGGTTTGAAATTAGCTCAGATACCGTTCCACAAGCCAAATATGTAATAGACAAGACCTACTCCCTGCTCAGTGAACTGGACTCAACAGCCCCTATTCACCGCCCAAGAATATATCTGACTAGTAAGAGTCTTAAAACCTATGTATTGATCTCTCTCTGGAAGTGCATCAAGAGGGTGTAAAGCGGCATAAACACAGCAGTGAAAAGCAGCTAAACCCCATTATAAAAATAGATTACTTTAAAAAAACCCCATAAAACAAAGACAGTGAAAGAGAGAGAAATGCTTACAAAATCCGTTCAGGGGCTCTGATGCAACCTGGATTGACCATATCTAGACCCACAGCTGGATGAGACATGAGGCTGGACACTCTTGGGGCTGAGAGGATTGGTGAGCTTGGGTGAGCAAACGCAGACCCTTTAAAGTCCTACTGCGTGGTACCCATGCCGTGGGTCCCAAATCTCCAGGTTCAAGGGCATCTTCCTACATCGAAAACATGCGTGGGAAACCCAGAAGATGGTACACCGTGTGATCGGGAAAGGGTTCTCAAACGCACCTCATTTCTCCTCTCCTTGTGCTCGGGTTCGCCATTCCAGCCGCTCTACTAACAATCTCCCTACTTGGAGAATCTGCACCTTTAACCTCCTGTTTCGGACAGGTCGCAATTTGGCCTGAGGATGAACGGGAAGACGGGGAACCAATGAGAGACTAGCTCTAGGTGTTGGGACAGGCACAGGTCACTCTATTTTCCCATCAGGAAGAAGAATGAACCACAGGCTCAGCCTGCCCCCCGGAACCAGAATACGGCCTGAAGCAATCCTGCGCTTTGGCGGCCAGCTCCCAAAAAAGCGAGTTGACAAATGGAGCTCAAGGGCACTGCAATTCACAAACCTGCAGAGTTATAAATGATAACTCTCGTCCACAAATATATTGAGGGAAGGCAACGAAGAGGATTTGAAAGCAAGGCAGAATTGCAGGAAACAGGTTTCAGGAGGCAGAGTCGACTCGCCTTGAAAGCACATGAAAAGCGGCAAAGCGTTGACAATGATGCCCTTGGCCAAAAAGGGCGTATGCGTTTTTTCCTGAATATATTCAGGAAAAAACGCATACGCCCTTTTTGGCCAACCAGGCAAGCCGGAAAGGCAAATCAGCGCTACAAAGAAGTCTCGCTTGCCATCGGTCAAAAGGGCCATGCTGAAAAAAGTGTAAAAACCAGAAATGCAGGACAGGCCATGGAGACATGGGAGCCTTGCTATGCTCATGGGCGGGCTGTAAATTGCCAACAGCCACTCTGGAGAAGTGTACGGTGTGTCCTGAAACATGTAATAAGCACAGCTTAGAGAGCATAGGGCACTTCCACTCATGGGCGTATAAATCGGGAAACCTAAAAATCAACAAGACACAGGCACCCCAAAGTTTAGGGCTGCTCTGTTTCCAAGAACCTCCACTTCGGTACACCTTCAATATCCCAGGAAAGCGAAAAATGGATAAAGAAGTTGTGGTACTTAGGCACAATGGAATATCACTCAGCCATGAAATCAATGTCATAAGGCTAGTAGCAGCAGGATGAGTGGATTTAGGTACGATGACTCTCAGTGAAATAAGTCACAGAGAAAAAGACACTTATCCTAAGATATCACTTATAGAGGGAATGTCAAAATCGCTACACTTGAACTGAATTACAAAACAGAACAGAGTCACACATTTAGAAAACACACTATGGCTGCTTAACGGGAAAGGTGAGGTGGGGTGATGCATAAAACAAGGGTTTGAAATTAGCTCAGATACCGTTCCACAAGCCAAATATGTAATAGACAAGACCTACTCCCTGCTCAGTGAACTGGACTCAACAGCCCCTATTCACCGCCCAAGAATATATCTGACTAGTAAGAGTCTTAAAACCTATGTATTGATCTCTCTCTGGAAGTGCATCAAGAGGGTGTAAAGCGGCATAAACACAGCAGTGAAAAGCAGCTAAACCCCATTATAAAAATAGATTACTTAAAAAAAACCCCATAAAACAAAGACAGTGAAAGAGAGAGAAATTCTTACAAAATCCGTTCAGGGGCTCTGATGCAACCTGGATTGACCATATCTAGACCCACAGCTGGATGAGACATGAGGCTGGACACTCTTGGGGCTGAGAGGATTGGTGAGCTTGGGTGAGCAAACGCAGACCCTTTAAAGTCCTACTGCGTGGTACCCATGCCGTGGGTCCCAAATCTCCAGGTTCAAGGGCATCTTCCTACATCGAAAACATGCGTGGGAAACCCAGAAGATGGTACACCGTGTGATCGGGAAAGGGTTCTCAAACGCACCTCATTTCTCCTCTCCTTGTGCTCGGGTTCGCCATTCCAGCCGCTCTACTAACAATCTCCCTACTTGGAGAATCTGCACCTTTAACCTCCTGTTTCGGACAGGTCGCAATTTGGCCTGAGGATGAACGGGAAGACGGGGAACCAATGAGAGACTAGCTCTAGGTGTTGGGACAGGCACAGGTCACTCTATTTTCCCATCAGGAAGAAGAATGAACCACAGGCTCAGCCTGCCCCCCGGAACCAGAATACGGCCTGAAGCAATCCTGCGCTTTGGCGGCCAGCTCCCAAAAAAGCGAGTTGACAAATGGAGCTCAGGGGCACTGCAATTCACAAACCTGCAGAGTTATAAATGATAACTCTCGTCCACAAATATATTGAGGGAAGGCAACGAAGAGGATTTGAAAGCAAGGCAGAATTGCAGGAAACAGGTTTCAGGAGGCAGAGTCGACTCGCCTTGAAAGCACATGAAAAGCGGCAAAGCGTTGACAATGATGCCCTTGGCCAAAAAGGGCGTATGCGTTTTTTCCTGAATATATTCAGGAAAAAACGCATACGCCCTTTTTGGCCAACCAGGCAAGCCCGAAAGGCAAATCAGCGCTACAAAGAAGTCTCGCTTGCCATCGGTCAAAAGGGCCATGCTGAAAAAAGTGTAAAAACCAGAAATGCAGGACAGGCCATGGAGACATGGGAGCCTTGCTACGCTGATGGGCGGGCTGTAAATTGCCAGCAGCCACTCTGGAGAAGTGTACGGTGTGTCCTGAAACATGTAATAAGCACAGCTTAGAGAGCATAGGGCACTTCCACTCATGGGCGTATAAATCGGGAAACCTAAAAATCAACAAGACACAGGCACCCCAAAGTTTAGGGCTGCTCTGTTTCCAAGAACCTCCACTTCGGTACACCTTCAATATCCCAGGAAAGCGAAAAATGGATAAAGAAGTTGTGGTACTTAGGCACAATGGAATATCACTCAGCCATGAAATCAATGTCATAAGGCTAGTAGCAGCAGGATGAGTGGATTTAGGTACGATGACTCTCAGTGAAATAAGTCACAGAGAAAAAGACACTTATCCTAAGATATCACTTATAGAGGGAATGTCAAAATCGCTACACTTGAACTGAATTACAAAACAGAACAGAGTCACACATTTAGAAAACACACTATGGCTGCTTAACGGGAAAGGTGAGGTGGGGTGATGCATAAAACAAGGGTTTGAAATTAGCTCAGATACCGTTCCACAAGCCAAATATGTAATAGACAAGACCTACTCCCTGCTCAGTGAACTGGACTCAACAGCCCCTTTCACCGCCCAAGAATATATCTGACTAGTAAGAGTCTTAAAACCTATGTATTGATCTCTCTCTGGAAGTGCATCAAGAGGGTGTAAAGCGGCATAAACACAGCAGTGAAAAGCAGCTAAACCCCATTATAAAAATAGATTACTTAAAAAAAACCCCATAAAACAAAGACAGTGAAAGAGAGAGAAATTCTTACAAAATCCGTTCAGGGGCTCTGATGCAACCTGGATTGACCATATCTAGACCCACAGCTGGATGAGACATGAGGCTGGACACTCTTGGGGCTGAGAGGATTGGTGAGCTTGGGTGAGCAAACGCAGACCCTTTAAAGTCCTACTGCGTGGTACCCATGCCGTGGGTCCCAAGTCTCCAGGTTCAAGGGCATCTTCCTACATCGAAAACATGCGTGGGAAACCCAGAAGATGGTACACCGTGTGATCGGGAAAGTGTTCTCAAACGCACCTCATTTCTCCTCTCCTTGTGCTCGGGTTCGCCATTCCAGCCGCTCTACTAACAATCTCCCTACTTGGAGAATCTGCACCTTTAACCTCCTGTTTCGGACAGGTCGCAATTTGGCCTGAGGATGAACGGGAAGACGGGGAACCAATGAGAGACTAGCTCTAGGTGTTGGGACAGGCACAGGTCACTCTATTTTCCCATCAGGAAGAAGAATGAACCACAGGCTCAGCCTGCCCCCCGGAACCAGAATACGGCCTGAAGCAATCCTGCGCTTTGGCGGCCAGCTCCCAAAAAAGCGAGTTGACAAATGGAGCTCAAGGGCACTGCAATTCACAAACCTGCAGAGTTATAAATGATAACTCTCGTCCACAAATATATTGAGGGAAGGCAACGAAGAGGATTTGAAAGCAAGGCAGAATTGCAGGAAACAGGTTTCAGGAGGCAGACTCGACTCACCTTGAAAGCACATGAAAAGTGGCAAAGCGTTGACAATGATGCCCTTGGCCAAAAAGGGCGTATGCGTTTTTTCCTGAATATATTCAGGAAAAAACGCATACGCCCTTTTTGGCCAACCAGGCAAGCCGGAAAGGCAAATCAGCGCTACAAAGAAGTCTCGCTTGCCATCGGTCAAAAGGGCCATGCTGAAAAAAGTGTAAAAACCAGAAATGCAGGACAGGCCATGGAGACATGGGAGCCTTGCTACGCTGATGGGCGGGCTGTAAATTGCCAGCAGCCACTCTGGAGAAGTGTACGGTGTGTCCTGAAACATGTAATAAGCACAGCTTAGAGAGCATAGGGCACTTCCACTCATGGGCGTATAAATCGGGAAACCTAAAAATCAACAAGACACAGGCACCCCAAAGTTTAGGGCTGCTCTGTTTCCAAGAACCTCCACTTCGGTACACCTTCAATATCCCAGGAAAGCGAAAAATGGATAAAGAAGTTGTGGTACTTAGGCACAATGGAATATCACTCAGCCATGAAATCAATGTCATAAGGCTAGTAGCAGCAGGATGAGTGGATTTAGGTACGATGACTGTCAGTGAAATAAGTCACAGAGAAAAAGACACTTATCCTAAGATATCATTTATAGAGGGAATGTCAAAATCGCTACACTTGAACTGAATTACAAAACAGAACAGAGTCACACATTTAGAAAACACACTATGGCTGCTTAACGGGAAAGGTGAGGTGGGGTGATGCATAAAACAAGGGTTTGAAATTAGCTCAGATACCGTTCCACAAGCCAAATATGTAATAGACAAGACCTACTCCCTGCTCAGTGAACTGGACTCAACAGCCCCTATTCACCGCCCAAGAATATATCTGACTAGTAAGAGTCTTAAAACCTATGTATTGATCTCTCTCTGGAAGTGCATGAAGAGGGTGTAAAGCGGCATAAACACAGCAGTGAAAAGCAGCTAAACCCCATTATAAAAATAGATTACTTTAAAAAAACCCCATAAAACAAAGACAGTGAAAGAGAGAGAAATGCTTACAAAATCCGTTCAGGGGCTCTGATGCAACCTGGATTGACCATATCTAGACCCACAGCTGGATGAGACATGAGGCTGGACACTCTTGGGGCTGAGAGGATTGGTGAGCTTGGGTGAGCAAACGCAGACCCTTTAAAGTCCTACTGCGTGGTACCCATGCCGTGGGTCCCAAATCTCCAGGTTCAAGGGCATCTTCCTACATCGAAAACATGCGTGGGAAACCCAGAAGATGGTACACCGTGTGATCGGGAAAGGGTTCTCAAACGCACCTCATTTCTCCTCTCCTTGTGCTCGGGTTCGCCATTCCAGCCGCTCTACTAACAATCTCCCTACTTGGAGAATCTGCACCTTTAACCTCCTGTTTCGGACAGGTCGCAATTTGGCCTGAGGATGAACGGGAAGACGGGGAACCAATGAGAGACTAGCTCTAGGTGTTGGGACAGGCACAGGTCACTCTATTTTCCCATCAGGAAGAAGAATGAACCACAGGCTCAGCCTGCCCCCCGGAACCAGAATACGGCCTGAAGCAATCCTGCGCTTTGGCGGCCAGCTCCCAAAAAAGCGAGTTGACAAATGGAGCTCAAGGGCACTGCAATTCACAAACCTGCAGAGTTATAAATGATAACTCTCGTCCACAAATATATTGAGGGAAGGCAACGAAGAGGATTTGAAAGCAAGGCAGAATTGCAGGAAACAGGTTTCAGGAGGCAGAGTCGACTCGCCTTGAAAGCACATGAAAAGCGGCAAAGCGTTGACAATGATGCCCTTGGCCAAAAAGGGCGTATGCGTTTTTTCCTGAATATATTCAGGAAAAAACGCATACGCCCTTTTTGGCCAACCAGGCAAGCCGGAAAGGCAAATCAGCGCTACAAAGAAGTCTCGCTTGCCATCGGTCAAAAGGGCCATGCTGAAAAAAGTGTAAAAACCAGAAATGCAGGACAGGCCATGGAGACATGGGAGCCTTGCTATGCTCATGGGCGGGCTGTAAATTGCCAACAGCCACTCTGGAGAAGTGTACGGTGTGTCCTGAAACATGTAATAAGCACAGCTTAGAGAGCATAGGGCACTTCCACTCATGGGCGTATAAATCGGGAAACCTAAAAATCAACAAGACACAGGCACCCCAAAGTTTAGGGCTGCTCTGTTTCCAAGAACCTCCACTTCGGTACACCTTCAATATCCCAGGAAAGCGAAAAATGGATAAAGAAGTTGTGGTACTTAGGCACAATGGAATATCACTCAGCCATGAAATCAATGTCATAAGGCTAGTAGCAGCAGGATGAGTGGATTTAGGTACGATGACTCTCAGTGAAATAAGTCACAGAGAAAAAGACACTTATCCTAAGATATCACTTATAGAGGGAATGTCAAAATCGCTACACTTGAACTGAATTACAAAACAGAACAGAGTCACACATTTAGAAAACACACTATGGCTGCTTAACGGGAAAGGTGAGGTGGGGTGATGCATAAAACAAGGGTTTGAAATTAGCTCAGATACCGTTCCACAAGCCAAATATGTAATAGACAAGACCTACTCCCTGCTCAGTGAACTGGACTCAACAGCCCCTATTCACCGCCCAAGAATATATCTGACTAGTAAGAGTCTTAAAACCTATGTATTGATCTCTCTCTGGAAGTGCATCAAGAGGGTGTAAAGCGGCATAAACACAGCAGTGAAAAGCAGCTAAACCCCATTATAAAAATAGATTACTTAAAAAAAACCCCATAAAACAAAGACAGTGAAAGAGAGAGAAATTCTTACAAAATCCGTTCAGGGGCTCTGATGCAACCTGGATTGACCATATCTAGACCCACAGCTGGATGAGACATGAGGCTGGACACTCTTGGGGCTGAGAGGATTGGTGAGCTTGGGTGAGCAAACGCAGACCCTTTAAAGTCCTACTGCGTGGTACCCATGCCGTGGGTCCCAAATCTCCAGGTTCAAGGGCATCTTCCTACATCGAAAACATGCGTGGGAAACCCAGAAGATGGTACACCGTGTGATCGGGAAAGGGTTCTCAAACGCACCTCATTTCTCCTCTCCTTGTGCTCGGGTTCGCCATTCCAGCCGCTCTACTAACAATCTCCCTACTTGGAGAATCTGCACCTTTAACCTCCTGTTTCGGACAGGTCGCAATTTGGCCTGAGGATGAACGGGAAGACGGGGAACCAATGAGAGACTAGCTCTAGGTGTTGGGACAGGCACAGGTCACTCTATTTTCCCATCAGGAAGAAGAATGAACCACAGGCTCAGCCTGCCCCCCGGAACCAGAATACGGCCTGAAGCAATCCTGCGCTTTGGCGGCCAGCTCCCAAAAAAGCGAGTTGACAAATGGAGCTCAGGGGCACTGCAATTCACAAACCTGCAGAGTTATAAATGATAACTCTCGTCCACAAATATATTGAGGGAAGGCAACGAAGAGGATTTGAAAGCAAGGCAGAATTGCAGGAAACAGGTTTCAGGAGGCAGACTCGACTCGCCTTGAAAGCACATGAAAAGCGGCAAAGCGTTGACAATGATGCCCTTGGCCAAAAAGGGCGTATGCGTTTTTTCCTGAATATATTCAGGAAAAAACGCATACGCCCTTTTTGGCCAACCAGGCAAGCCCGAAAGGCAAATCAGCGCTACAAAGAAGTCTCGCTTGCCATCGGTCAAAAGGGCCATGCTGAAAAAAGTGTAAAAACCAGAAATGCAGGACAGGCCATGGAGACATGGGAGCCTTGCTACGCTGATGGGCGGGCTGTAAATTGCCAGCAGCCACTCTGGAGAAGTGTACGGTGTGTCCTGAAACATGTAATAAGCACAGCTTAGAGAGCATAGGGCACTTCCACTCATGGGCGTATAAATCGGGAAACCTAAAAATCAACAAGACACAGGCACCCCAAAGTTTAGGGCTGCTCTGTTTCCAAGAACCTCCACTTCGGTACACCTTCAATATCCCAGGAAAGCGAAAAATGGATAAAGAAGTTGTGGTACTTAGGCACAATGGAATATCACTCAGCCATGAAATCAATGTCATAAGGCTAGTAGCAGCAGGATGAGTGGATTTAGGTACGATGACTCTCAGTGAAATAAGTCACAGAGAAAAAGACACTTATCCTAAGATATCACTTATAGAGGGAATGTCAAAATCGCTACACTTGAACTGAATTACAAAACAGAACAGAGTCACACATTTAGAAAACACACTATGGCTGCTTAACGGGAAAGGTGAGGTGGGGTGATGCATAAAACAAGGGTTTGAAATTAGCTCAGATACCGTTCCACAAGCCAAATATGTAATAGACAAGACCTACTCCCTGCTCAGTGAACTGGACTCAACAGCCCCTTTCACCGCCCAAGAATATATCTGACTAGTAAGAGTCTTAAAACCTATGTATTGATCTCTCTCTGGAAGTGCATCAAGAGGGTGTAAAGCGGCATAAACACAGCAGTGAAAAGCAGCTAAACCCCATTATAAAAATAGATTACTTAAAAAAAACCCCATAAAACAAAGACAGTGAAAGAGAGAGAAATTCTTACAAAATCCGTTCAGGGGCTCTGATGCAACCTGGATTGACCATATCTAGACCCACAGCTGGATGAGACATGAGGCTGGACACTCTTGGGGCTGAGAGGATTGGTGAGCTTGGGTGAGCAAACGCAGACCCTTTAAAGTCCTACTGCGTGGTACCCATGCCGTGGGTCCCAAGTCTCCAGGTTCAAGGGCATCTTCCTACATCGAAAACATGCGTGGGAAACCCAGAAGATGGTACACCGTGTGATCGGGAAAGTGTTCTCAAACGCACCTCATTTCTCCTCTCCTTGTGCTCGGGTTCGCCATTCCAGCCGCTCTACTAACAATCTCCCTACTTGGAGAATCTGCACCTTTAACCTCCTGTTTCGGACAGGTCGCAATTTGGCCTGAGGATGAACGGGAAGACGGGGAACCAATGAGAGACTAGCTCTAGGTGTTGGGACAGGCACAGGTCACTCTATTTTCCCATCAGGAAGAAGAATGAACCACAGGCTCAGCCTGCCCCCCGGAACCAGAATACGGCCTGAAGCAATCCTGCGCTTTGGCGGCCAGCTCCCAAAAAAGCGAGTTGACAAATGGAGCTCAAGGGCACTGCAATTCACAAACCTGCAGAGTTATAAATGATAACTCTCGTCCACAAATATATTGAGGGAAGGCAACGAAGAGGATTTGAAAGCAAGGCAGAATTGCAGGAAACAGGTTTCAGGAGGCAGACTCGACTCACCTTGAAAGCACATGAAAAGTGGCAAAGCGTTGACAATGATGCCCTTGGCCAAAAAGGGCGTATGCGTTTTTTCCTGAATATATTCAGGAAAAAACGCATACGCCCTTTTTGGCCAACCAGGCAAGCCGGAAAGGCAAATCAGCGCTACAAAGAAGTCTCGCTTGCCATCGGTCAAAAGGGCCATGCTGAAAAAAGTGTAAAAACCAGAAATGCAGGACAGGCCATGGAGACATGGGAGCCTTGCTACGCTGATGGGCGGGCTGTAAATTGCCAGCAGCCACTCTGGAGAAGTGTACGGTGTGTCCTGAAACATGTAATAAGCACAGCTTAGAGAGCATAGGGCACTTCCACTCATGGGCGTATAAATCGGGAAACCTAAAAATCAACAAGACACAGGCACCCCAAAGTTTAGGGCTGCTCTGTTTCCAAGAACCTCCACTTCGGTACACCTTCAATATCCCAGGAAAGCGAAAAATGGATAAAGAAGTTGTGGTACTTAGGCACAATGGAATATCACTCAGCCATGAAATCAATGTCATAAGGCTAGTAGCAGCAGGATGAGTGGATTTAGGTACGATGACTGTCAGTGAAATAAGTCACAGAGAAAAAGACACTTATCCTAAGATATCATTTATAGAGGGAATGTCAAAATCGCTACACTTGAACTGAATTACAAAACAGAACAGAGTCACACATTTAGAAAACACACTATGGCTGCTTAACGGGAAAGGTGAGGTGGGGTGATGCATAAAACAAGGGTTTGAAATTAGCTCAGATACCGTTCCACAAGCCAAATATGTAATAGACAAGACCTACTCCCTGCTCAGTGAACTGGACTCAACAGCCCCTATTCACCGCCCAAGAATATATCTGACTAGTAAGAGTCTTAAAACCTATGTATTGATCTCTCTCTGGAAGTGCATCAAGAGGGTGTAAAGCGGCATAAACACAGCAGTGAAAAGCAGCTAAACCCCATTATAAAAATAGATTACTTTAAAAAAACCCCATAAAACAAAGACAGTGAAAGAGAGAGAAATGCTTACAAAATCCGTTCAGGGGCTCTGATGCAACCTGGATTGACCATATCTAGACCCACAGCTGGATGAGACATGAGGCTGGACACTCTTGGGGCTGAGAGGATTGGTGAGCTTGGGTGAGCAAACGCAGACCCTTTAAAGTCTTACTGCGTGGTACCCATGCCGTGGGTCCCAAATCTCCAGGTTCAAGGGCATCTTCCTACATCGAAAACATGCGTGGGAAACCCAGAAGATGGTACACCGTGTGATCGGGAAAGGGTTCTCAAACGCACCTCATTTCTCCTCTCCTTGTGCTCGGGTTCGCCATTCCAGCCGCTCTACTAACAATCTCCCTACTTGGAGAATCTGCACCTTTAACCTCCTGTTTCGGACAGGTCGCAATTTGGCCTGAGGATGAACGGGAAGACGGGGAACCAATGAGAGACTAGCTCTAGGTGTTGGGACAGGCACAGGTCACTCTATTTTCCCATCAGGAAGAAGAATGAACCACAGGCTCAGCCTGCCCCCCGGAACCAGAATACGGCCTGAAGCAATCCTGCGCTTTGGCGGCCAGCTCCCAAAAAAGCGAGTTGACAAATGGAGCTCAAGGGCACTGCAATTCACAAACCTGCAGAGTTATAAATGATAACTCTCGTCCACAAATATATTGAGGGAAGGCAACGAAGAGGATTTGAAAGCAAGGCAGAATTGCAGGAAACAGGTTTCAGGAGGCAGAGTCGACTCGCCTTGAAAGCACATGAAAAGCGGCAAAGCGTTGACAATGATGCCCTTGGCCAAAAAGGGCGTATGCGTTTTTTCCTGAATATATTCAGGAAAAAACGCATACGCCCTTTTTGGCCAACCAGGCAAGCCGGAAAGGCAAATCAGCGCTACAAAGAAGTCTCGCTTGCCATCGGTCAAAAGGGCCATGCTGAAAAAAGTGTAAAAACCAGAAATGCAGGACAGGCCATGGAGACATGGGAGCCTTGCTATGCTCATGGGCGGGCTGTAAATTGCCAACAGCCACTCTGGAGAAGTGTACGGTGTGTCCTGAAACATGTAATAAGCACAGCTTAGAGAGCATAGGGCACTTCCACTCATGGGCGTATAAATCGGGAAACCTAAAAATCAACAAGACACAGGCACCCCAAAGTTTAGGGCTGCTCTGTTTCCAAGAACCTCCACTTCGGTACACCTTCAATATCCCAGGAAAGCGAAAAATGGATAAAGAAGTTGTGGTACTTAGGCACAATGGAATATCACTCAGCCATGAAATCAATGTCATAAGGCTAGTAGCAGCAGGATGAGTGGATTTAGGTACGATGACTCTCAGTGAAATAAGTCACAGAGAAAAAGACACTTATCCTAAGATATCACTTATAGAGGGAATGTCAAAATCGCTACACTTGAACTGAATTACAAAACAGAACAGAGTCACACATTTAGAAAACACACTATGGCTGCTTAACGGGAAAGGTGAGGTGGGGTGATGCATAAAACAAGGGTTTGAAATTAGCTCAGATACCGTTCCACAAGCCAAATATGTAATAGACAAGACCTACTCCCTGCTCAGTGAACTGGACTCAACAGCCCCTATTCACCGCCCAAGAATATATCTGACTAGTAAGAGTCTTAAAACCTATGTATTGATCTCTCTCTGGAAGTGCATCAAGAGGGTGTAAAGCGGCATAAACACAGCAGTGAAAAGCAGCTAAACCCCATTATAAAAATAGATTACTTAAAAAAAACCCCATAAAACAAAGACAGTGAAAGAGAGAGAAATGCTTACAAAATCCGTTCAGGGGCTCTGATGCAACCTGGATTGACCATATCTAGACCCACAGCTGGATGAGACATGAGGCTGGACACTCTTGGGGCTGAGAGGATTGGTGAGCTTGGGTGAGCAAACGCAGACCCTTTAAAGTCCTACTGCGTGGTACCCATGCCGTGGGTCCCAAATCTCCAGGTTCAAGGGCATCTTCCTACATCGAAAACATGCGTGGGAAACCCAGAAGATGGTACACCGTGTGATCGGGAAAGGGTTCTCAAACGCACCTCATTTCTCCTCTCCTTGTGCTCGGGTTCGCCATTCCAGCCGCTCTACTAACAATCTCCCTACTTGGAGAATCTGCACCTTTAACCTCCTGTTTCGGACAGGTCGCAATTTGGCCTGAGGATGAACGGGAAGACGGGGAACCAATGAGAGACTAGCTCTAGGTGTTGGGACAGGCACAGGTCACTCTATTTTCCCATCAGGAAGAAGAATGAACCACAGGCTCAGCCTGCCCCCCGGAACCAGAATACGGCCTGAAGCAATCCTGCGCTTTGGCGGCCAGCTCCCAAAAAAGCGAGTTGACAAATGGAGCTCAGGGGCACTGCAATTCACAAACCTGCAGAGTTATAAATGATAACTCTCGTCCACAAATATATTGAGGGAAGGCAACGAAGAGGATTTGAAAGCAAGGCAGAATTGCAGGAAACAGGTTTCAGGAGGCAGACTCGACTCGCCTTGAAAGCACATGAAAAGCGGCAAAGCGTTGACAATGATGCCCTTGGCCAAAAAGGGCGTATGCGTTTTTTCCTGAATATATTCAGGAAAAAACGCATACGCCCTTTTTGGCCAACCAGGCAAGCCCGAAAGGCAAATCAGCGCTACAAAGAAGTCTCGCTTGCCATCGGTCAAAAGGGCCATGCTGAAAAAAGTGTAAAAACCAGAAATGCAGGACAGGCCATGGAGACATGGGAGCCTTGCTACGCTGATGGGCGGGCTGTAAATTGCCAGCAGCCACTCTGGAGAAGTGTACGGTGTGTCCTGAAACATGTAATAAGCACAGCTTAGAGAGCATAGGGCACTTCCACTCATGGGCGTATAAATCGGGAAACCTAAAAATCAACAAGACACAGGCACCCCAAAGTTTAGGGCTGCTCTGTTTCCAAGAACCTCCACTTCGGTACACCTTCAATATCCCAGGAAAGCGAAAAATGGATAAAGAAGTTGTGGTACTTAGGCACAATGGAATATCACTCAGCCATGAAATCAATGTCATAAGGCTAGTAGCAGCAGGATGAGTGGATTTAGGTACGATGACTCTCAGTGAAATAAGTCACAGAGAAAAAGACACTTATCCTAAGATATCACTTATAGAGGGAATGTCAAAATCGCTACACTTGAACTGAATTACAAAACAGAACAGAGTCACACATTTAGAAAACACACTATGGCTGCTTAACGGGAAAGGTGAGGTGGGGTGATGCATAAAACAAGGGTTTGAAATTAGCTCAGATACCGTTCCACAAGCCAAATATGTAATAGACAAGACCTACTCCCTGCTCAGTGAACTGGACTCAACAGCCCCTATTCACCGCCCAAGAATATATCTGACTAGTAAGAGTCTTAAAACCTATGTATTGATCTCTCTCTGGAAGTGCATCAAGAGGGTGTAAAGCGGCATAAACACAGCAGTGAAAAGCAGCTAAACCCCATTATAAAAATAGATTACTTAAAAAAAACCCCATAAAACAAAGACAGTGAAAGAGAGAGAAATTCTTACAAAATCCGTTCAGGGGCTCTGATGCAACCTGGATTGACCATATCTAGACCCACAGCTGGATGAGACATGAGGCTGGACACTCTTGGGGCTGAGAGGATTGGTGAGCTTGGGTGAGCAAACGCAGACCCTTTAAAGTCCTACTGCGTGGTACCCATGCCGTGGGTCCCAAATCTCCAGGTTCAAGGGCATCTTCCTACATCGAAAACATGCGTGGGAAACCCAGAAGATGGTACACCGTGTGATCGGGAAAGGGTTCTCAAACGCACCTCATTTCTCCTCTCCTTGTGCTCGGGTTCGCCATTCCAGCCGCTCTACTAACAATCTCCCTACTTGGAGAATCTGCACCTTTAACCTCCTGTTTCGGACAGGTCGCAATTTGGCCTGAGGATGAACGGGAAGACGGGGAACCAATGAGAGACTAGCTCTAGGTGTTGGGACAGGCACAGGTCACTCTATTTTCCCATCAGGAAGAAGAATGAACCACAGGCTCAGCCTGCCCCCCGGAACCAGAATACGGCCTGAAGCAATCCTGCGCTTTGGCGGCCAGCTCCCAAAAAAGCGAGTTGACAAATGGAGCTCAGGGGCACTGCAATTCACAAACCTGCAGAGTTATAAATGATAACTCTCGTCCACAAATATATTGAGGGAAGGCAACGAAGAGGATTTGAAAGCAAGGCAGAATTGCAGGAAACAGGTTTCAGGAGGCAGAGTCGACTCGCCTTGAAAGCACATGAAAAGCGGCAAAGCGTTGACAATGATGCCCTTGGCCAAAAAGGGCGTATGCGTTTTTTCCTGAATATATTCAGGAAAAAACGCATACGCCCTTTTTGGCCAACCAGGCAAGCCCGAAAGGCAAATCAGCGCTACAAAGAAGTCTCGCTTGCCATCGGTCAAAAGGGCCATGCTGAAAAAAGTGTAAAAACCAGAAATGCAGGACAGGCCATGGAGACATGGGAGCCTTGCTACGCTGATGGGCGGGCTGTAAATTGCCAGCAGCCACTCTGGAGAAGTGTACGGTGTGTCCTGAAACATGTAATAAGCACAGCTTAGAGAGCATAGGGCACTTCCACTCATGGGCGTATAAATCGGGAAACCTAAAAATCAACAAGACACAGGCACCCCAAAGTTTAGGGCTGCTCTGTTTCCAAGAACCTCCACTTCGGTACACCTTCAATATCCCAGGAAAGCGAAAAATGGATAAAGAAGTTGTGGTACTTAGGCACAATGGAATATCACTCAGCCATGAAATCAATGTCATAAGGCTAGTAGCAGCAGGATGAGTGGATTTAGGTACGATGACTCTCAGTGAAATAAGTCACAGAGAAAAAGACACTTATCCTAAGATATCACTTATAGAGGGAATGTCAAAATCGCTACACTTGAACTGAATTACAAAACAGAACAGAGTCACACATTTAGAAAACACACTATGGCTGCTTAACGGGAAAGGTGAGGTGGGGTGATGCATAAAACAAGGGTTTGAAATTAGCTCAGATACCGTTCCACAAGCCAAATATGTAATAGACAAGACCTACTCCCTGCTCAGTGAACTGGACTCAACAGCCCCTATTCACCGCCCAAGAATATATCTGACTAGTAAGAGTCTTAAAACCTATGTATTGATCTCTCTCTGGAAGTGCATCAAGAGGGTGTAAAGCGGCATAAACACAGCAGTGAAAAGCAGCTAAACCCCATTATAAAAATAGATTACTTAAAAAAAACCCCATAAAACAAAGACAGTGAAAGAGAGAGAAATTCTTACAAAATCCGTTCAGGGGCTCTGATGCAACCTGGATTGACCATATCTAGACCCACAGCTGGATGAGACATGAGGCTGGACACTCTTGGGGCTGAGAGGATTGGTGAGCTTGGGTGAGCAAACGCAGACCCTTTAAAGTCCTACTGCGTGGTACCCATGCCGTGGGTCCCAAATCTCCAGGTTCAAGGGCATCTTCCTACATCGAAAACATGCGTGGGAAACCCAGAAGATGGTACACCGTGTGATCGGGAAAGGGTTCTCAAACGCACCTCATTTCTCCTCTCCTTGTGCTCGGGTTCGCCATTCCAGCCGCTCTACTAACAATCTCCCTACTTGGAGAATCTGCACCTTTAACCTCCTGTTTCGGACAGGTCGCAATTTGGCCTGAGGATGAACGGGAAGACGGGGAACCAATGAGAGACTAGCTCTAGGTGTTGGGACAGGCACAGGTCACTCTATTTTCCCATCAGGAAGAAGAATGAACCACAGGCTCAGCCTGCCCCCCGGAACCAGAATACGGCCTGAAGCAATCCTGCGCTTTGGCGGCCAGCTCCCAAAAAAGCGAGTTGACAAATGGAGCTCAGGGGCACTGCAATTCACAAACCTGCAGAGTTATAAATGATAACTCTCGTCCACAAATATATTGAGGGAAGGCAACGAAGAGGATTTGAAAGCAAGGCAGAATTGCAGGAAACAGGTTTCAGGAGGCAGACTCGACTCGCCTTGAAAGCACATGAAAAGCGGCAAAGCGTTGACAATGATGCCCTTGGCCAAAAAGGGCGTATGCGTTTTTTCCTGAATATATTCAGGAAAAAACGCATACGCCCTTTTTGGCCAACCAGGCAAGCCCGAAAGGCAAATCAGCGCTACAAAGAAGTCTCGCTTGCCATCGGTCAAAAGGGCCATGCTGAAAAAAGTGTAAAAACCAGAAATGCAGGACAGGCCATGGAGACATGGGAGCCTTGCTACGCTGATGGGCGGGCTGTAAATTGCCAGCAGCCACTCTGGAGAAGTGTACGGTGTGTCCTGAAACATGTAATAAGCACAGCTTAGAGAGCATAGGGCACTTCCACTCATGGGCGTATAAATCGGGAAACCTAAAAATCAACAAGACACAGGCACCCCAAAGTTTAGGGCTGCTCTGTTTCCAAGAACCTCCACTTCGGTACACCTTCAATATCCCAGGAAAGCGAAAAATGGATAAAGAAGTTGTGGTACTTAGGCACAATGGAATATCACTCAGCCATGAAATCAATGTCATAAGGCTAGTAGCAGCAGGATGAGTGGATTTAGGTACGATGACTCTCAGTGAAATAAGTCACAGAGAAAAAGACACTTATCCTAAGATATCACTTATAGAGGGAATGTCAAAATCGCTACACTTGAACTGAATTACAAAACAGAACAGAGTCACACATTTAGAAAACACACTATGGCTGCTTAACGGGAAAGGTGAGGTGGGGTGATGCATAAAACAAGGGTTTGAAATTAGCTCAGATACCGTTCCACAAGCCAAATATGTAATAGACAAGACCTACTCCCTGCTCAGTGAACTGGACTCAACAGCCCCTTTCACCGCCCAAGAATATATCTGACTAGTAAGAGTCTTAAAACCTATGTATTGATCTCTCTCTGGAAGTGCATCAAGAGGGTGTAAAGCGGCATAAACACAGCAGTGAAAAGCAGCTAAACCCCATTATAAAAATAGATTACTTAAAAAAAACCCCATAAAACAAAGACAGTGAAAGAGAGAGAAATTCTTACAAAATCCGTTCAGGGGCTCTGATGCAACCTGGATTGACCATATCTAGACCCACAGCTGGATGAGACATGAGGCTGGACACTCTTGGGGCTGAGAGGATTGGTGAGCTTGGGTGAGCAAACGCAGACCCTTTAAAGTCCTACTGCGTGGTACCCATGCCGTGGGTCCCAAGTCTCCAGGTTCAAGGGCATCTTCCTACATCGAAAACATGCGTGGGAAACCCAGAAGATGGTACACCGTGTGATCGGGAAAGTGTTCTCAAACGCACCTCATTTCTCCTCTCCTTGTGCTCGGGTTCGCCATTCCAGCCGCTCTACTAACAATCTCCCTACTTGGAGAATCTGCACCTTTAACCTCCTGTTTCGGACAGGTCGCAATTTGGCCTGAGGATGAACGGGAAGACGGGGAACCAATGAGAGACTAGCTCTAGGTGTTGGGACAGGCACAGGTCACTCTATTTTCCCATCAGGAAGAAGAATGAACCACAGGCTCAGCCTGCCCCCCGGAACCAGAATACGGCCTGAAGCAATCCTGCGCTTTGGCGGCCAGCTCCCAAAAAAGCGAGTTGACAAATGGAGCTCAAGGGCACTGCAATTCACAAACCTGCAGAGTTATAAATGATAACTCTCGTCCACAAATATATTGAGGGAAGGCAACGAAGAGGATTTGAAAGCAAGGCAGAATTGCAGGAAACAGGTTTCAGGAGGCAGACTCGACTCACCTTGAAAGCACATGAAAAGTGGCAAAGCGTTGACAATGATGCCCTTGGCCAAAAAGGGCGTATGCGTTTTTTCCTGAATATATTCAGGAAAAAACGCATACGCCCTTTTTGGCCAACCAGGCAAGCCGGAAAGGCAAATCAGCGCTACAAAGAAGTCTCGCTTGCCATCGGTCAAAAGGGCCATGCTGAAAAAAGTGTAAAAACCAGAAATGCAGGACAGGCCATGGAGACATGGGAGCCTTGCTACGCTGATGGGCGGGCTGTAAATTGCCAGCAGCCACTCTGGAGAAGTGTACGGTGTGTCCTGAAACATGTAATAAGCACAGCTTAGAGAGCATAGGGCACTTCCACTCATGGGCGTATAAATCGGGAAACCTAAAAATCAACAAGACACAGGCACCCCAAAGTTTAGGGCTGCTCTGTTTCCAAGAACCTCCACTTCGGTACACCTTCAATATCCCAGGAAAGCGAAAAATGGATAAAGAAGTTGTGGTACTTAGGCACAATGGAATATCACTCAGCCATGAAATCAATGTCATAAGGCTAGTAGCAGCAGGATGAGTGGATTTAGGTACGATGACTCTCAGTGAAATAAGTCACAGAGAAAAAGACACTTATCCTAAGATATCATTTATAGAGGGAATGTCAAAATCGCTACACTTGAACTGAATTACAAAACAGAACAGAGTCACACATTTAGAAAACACACTATGGCTGCTTAACGGGAAAGGTGAGGTGGGGTGATGCATAAAACAAGGGTTTGAAATTAGCTCAGATACCGTTCCACAAGCCAAATATGTAATAGACAAGACCTACTCCCTGCTCAGTGAACTGGACTCAACAGCCCCTATTCACCGCCCAAGAATATATCTGACTAGTAAGAGTCTTAAAACCTATGTATTGATCTCTCTCTGGAAGTGCATCAAGAGGGTGTAAAGCGGCATAAACACAGCAGTGAAAAGCAGCTAAACCCCATTATAAAAATAGATTACTTTAAAAAAACCCCATAAAACAAAGACAGTGAAAGAGAGAGAAATGCTTACAAAATCCGTTCAGGGGCTCTGATGCAACCTGGATTGACCATATCTAGACCCACAGCTGGATGAGACATGAGGCTGGACACTCTTGGGGCTGAGAGGATTGGTGAGCTTGGGTGAGCAAACGCAGACCCTTTAAAGTCCTACTGCGTGGTACCCATGCCGTGGGTCCCAAATCTCCAGGTTCAAGGGCATCTTCCTACATCGAAAACATGCGTGGGAAACCCAGAAGATGGTACACCGTGTGATCGGGAAAGGGTTCTCAAACGCACCTCATTTCTCCTCTCCTTGTGCTCGGGTTCGCCATTCCAGCCGCTCTACTAACAATCTCCCTACTTGGAGAATCTGCACCTTTAACCTCCTGTTTCGGACAGGTCGCAATTTGGCCTGAGGATGAACGGGAAGACGGGGAACCAATGAGAGACTAGCTCTAGGTGTTGGGACAGGCACAGGTCACTCTATTTTCCCATCAGGAAGAAGAATGAACCACAGGCTCAGCCTGCCCCCCGGAACCAGAATACGGCCTGAAGCAATCCTGCGCTTTGGCGGCCAGCTCCCAAAAAAGCGAGTTGACAAATGGAGCTCAAGGGCACTGCAATTCACAAACCTGCAGAGTTATAAATGATAACTCTCGTCCACAAATATATTGAGGGAAGGCAACGAAGAGGATTTGAAAGCAAGGCAGAATTGCAGGAAACAGGTTTCAGGAGGCAGAGTCGACTCGCCTTGAAAGCACATGAAAAGCGGCAAAGCGTTGACAATGATGCCCTTGGCCAAAAAGGGCGTATGCGTTTTTTCCTGAATATATTCAGGAAAAAACGCATACGCCCTTTTTGGCCAACCAGGCAAGCCGGAAAGGCAAATCAGCGCTACAAAGAAGTCTCGCTTGCCATCGGTCAAAAGGGCCATGCTGAAAAAAGTGTAAAAACCAGAAATGCAGGACAGGCCATGGAGACATGGGAGCCTTGCTATGCTCATGGGCGGGCTGTAAATTGCCAACAGCCACTCTGGAGAAGTGTACGGTGTGTCCTGAAACATGTAATAAGCACAGCTTAGAGAGCATAGGGCACTTCCACTCATGGGCGTATAAATCGGGAAACCTAAAAATCAACAAGACACAGGCACCCCAAAGTTTAGGGCTGCTCTGTTTCCAAGAACCTCCACTTCGGTACACCTTCAATATCCCAGGAAAGCGAAAAATGGATAAAGAAGTTGTGGTACTTAGGCACAATGGAATATCACTCAGCCATGAAATCAATGTCATAAGGCTAGTAGCAGCAGGATGAGTGGATTTAGGTACGATGACTCTCAGTGAAATAAGTCACAGAGAAAAAGACACTTATCCTAAGATATCACTTATAGAGGGAATGTCAAAATCGCTACACTTGAACTGAATTACAAAACAGAACAGAGTCACACATTTAGAAAACACACTATGGCTGCTTAACGGGAAAGGTGAGGTGGGGTGATGCATAAAACAAGGGTTTGAAATTAGCTCAGATACCGTTCCACAAGCCAAATATGTAATAGACAAGACCTACTCCCTGCTCAGTGAACTGGACTCAACAGCCCCTATTCACCGCCCAAGAATATATCTGACTAGTAAGAGTCTTAAAACCTATGTATTGATCTCTCTCTGGAAGTGCATCAAGAGGGTGTAAAGCGGCATAAACACAGCAGTGAAAAGCAGCTAAACCCCATTATAAAAATAGATTACTTAAAAAAAACCCCATAAAACAAAGACAGTGAAAGAGAGAGAAATTCTTACAAAATCCGTTCAGGGGCTCTGATGCAACCTGGATTGACCATATCTAGACCCACAGCTGGATGAGACATGAGGCTGGACACTCTTGGGGCTGAGAGGATTGGTGAGCTTGGGTGAGCAAACGCAGACCCTTTAAAGTCCTACTGCGTGGTACCCATGCCGTGGGTCCCAAATCTCCAGGTTCAAGGGCATCTTCCTACATCGAAAACATGCGTGGGAAACCCAGAAGATGGTACACCGTGTGATCGGGAAAGGGTTCTCAAACGCACCTCATTTCTCCTCTCCTTGTGCTCGGGTTCGCCATTCCAGCCGCTCTACTAACAATCTCCCTACTTGGAGAATCTGCACCTTTAACCTCCTGTTTCGGACAGGTCGCAATTTGGCCTGAGGATGAACGGGAAGACGGGGAACCAATGAGAGACTAGCTCTAGGTGTTGGGACAGGCACAGGTCACTCTATTTTCCCATCAGGAAGAAGAATGAACCACAGGCTCAGCCTGCCCCCCGGAACCAGAATACGGCCTGAAGCAATCCTGCGCTTTGGCGGCCAGCTCCCAAAAAAGCGAGTTGACAAATGGAGCTCAGGGGCACTGCAATTCACAAACCTGCAGAGTTATAAATGATAACTCTCGTCCACAAATATATTGAGGGAAGGCAACGAAGAGGATTTGAAAGCAAGGCAGAATTGCAGGAAACAGGTTTCAGGAGGCAGACTCGACTCGCCTTGAAAGCACATGAAAAGCGGCAAAGCGTTGACAATGATGCCCTTGGCCAAAAAGGGCGTATGCGTTTTTTCCTGAATATATTCAGGAAAAAACGCATACGCCCTTTTTGGCCAACCAGGCAAGCCCGAAAGGCAAATCAGCGCTACAAAGAAGTCTCGCTTGCCATCGGTCAAAAGGGCCATGCTGAAAAAAGTGTAAAAACCAGAAATGCAGGACAGGCCATGGAGACATGGGAGCCTTGCTACGCTGATGGGCGGGCTGTAAATTGCCAGCAGCCACTCTGGAGAAGTGTACGGTGTGTCCTGAAACATGTAATAAGCACAGCTTAGAGAGCATAGGGCACTTCCACTCATGGGCGTATAAATCGGGAAACCTAAAAATCAACAAGACACAGGCACCCCAAAGTTTAGGGCTGCTCTGTTTCCAAGAACCTCCACTTCGGTACACCTTCAATATCCCAGGAAAGCGAAAAATGGATAAAGAAGTTGTGGTACTTAGGCACAATGGAATATCACTCAGCCATGAAATCAATGTCATAAGGCTAGTAGCAGCAGGATGAGTGGATTTAGGTACGATGACTCTCAGTGAAATAAGTCACAGAGAAAAAGACACTTATCCTAAGATATCACTTATAGAGGGAATGTCAAAATCGCTACACTTGAACTGAATTACAAAACAGAACAGAGTCACACATTTAGAAAACACACTATGGCTGCTTAACGGGAAAGGTGAGGTGGGGTGATGCATAAAACAAGGGTTTGAAATTAGCTCAGATACCGTTCCACAAGCCAAATATGTAATAGACAAGACCTACTCCCTGCTCAGTGAACTGGACTCAACAGCCCCTTTCACCGCCCAAGAATATATCTGACTAGTAAGAGTCTTAAAACCTATGTATTGATCTCTCTCTGGAAGTGCATCAAGAGGGTGTAAAGCGGCATAAACACAGCAGTGAAAAGCAGCTAAACCCCATTATAAAAATAGATTACTTAAAAAAAACCCCATAAAACAAAGACAGTGAAAGAGAGAGAAATTCTTACAAAATCCGTTCAGGGGCTCTGATGCAACCTGGATTGACCATATCTAGACCCACAGCTGGATGAGACATGAGGCTGGACACTCTTGGGGCTGAGAGGATTGGTGAGCTTGGGTGAGCAAACGCAGACCCTTTAAAGTCCTACTGCGTGGTACCCATGCCGTGGGTCCCAAGTCTCCAGGTTCAAGGGCATCTTCCTACATCGAAAACATGCGTGGGAAACCCAGAAGATGGTACACCGTGTGATCGGGAAAGTGTTCTCAAACGCACCTCATTTCTCCTCTCCTTGTGCTCGGGTTCGCCATTCCAGCCGCTCTACTAACAATCTCCCTACTTGGAGAATCTGCACCTTTAACCTCCTGTTTCGGACAGGTCGCAATTTGGCCTGAGGATGAACGGGAAGACGGGGAACCAATGAGAGACTAGCTCTAGGTGTTGGGACAGGCACAGGTCACTCTATTTTCCCATCAGGAAGAAGAATGAACCACAGGCTCAGCCTGCCCCCCGGAACCAGAATACGGCCTGAAGCAATCCTGCGCTTTGGCGGCCAGCTCCCAAAAAAGCGAGTTGACAAATGGAGCTCAAGGGCACTGCAATTCACAAACCTGCAGAGTTATAAATGATAACTCTCGTCCACAAATATATTGAGGGAAGGCAACGAAGAGGATTTGAAAGCAAGGCAGAATTGCAGGAAACAGGTTTCAGGAGGCAGACTCGACTCACCTTGAAAGCACATGAAAAGTGGCAAAGCGTTGACAATGATGCCCTTGGCCAAAAAGGGCGTATGCGTTTTTTCCTGAATATATTCAGGAAAAAACGCATACGCCCTTTTTGGCCAACCAGGCAAGCCGGAAAGGCAAATCAGCGCTACAAAGAAGTCTCGCTTGCCATCGGTCAAAAGGGCCATGCTGAAAAAAGTGTAAAAACCAGAAATGCAGGACAGGCCATGGAGACATGGGAGCCTTGCTACGCTGATGGGCGGGCTGTAAATTGCCAGCAGCCACTCTGGAGAAGTGTACGGTGTGTCCTGAAACATGTAATAAGCACAGCTTAGAGAGCATAGGGCACTTCCACTCATGGGCGTATAAATCGGGAAACCTAAAAATCAACAAGACACAGGCACCCCAAAGTTTAGGGCTGCTCTGTTTCCAAGAACCTCCACTTCGGTACACCTTCAATATCCCAGGAAAGCGAAAAATGGATAAAGAAGTTGTGGTACTTAGGCACAATGGAATATCACTCAGCCATGAAATCAATGTCATAAGGCTAGTAGCAGCAGGATGAGTGGATTTAGGTACGATGACTGTCAGTGAAATAAGTCACAGAGAAAAAGACACTTATCCTAAGATATCATTTATAGAGGGAATGTCAAAATCGCTACACTTGAACTGAATTACAAAACAGAACAGAGTCACACATTTAGAAAACACACTATGGCTGCTTAACGGGAAAGGTGAGGTGGGGTGATGCATAAAACAAGGGTTTGAAATTAGCTCAGATACCGTTCCACAAGCCAAATATGTAATAGACAAGACCTACTCCCTGCTCAGTGAACTGGACTCAACAGCCCCTATTCACCGCCCAAGAATATATCTGACTAGTAAGAGTCTTAAAACCTATGTATTGATCTCTCTCTGGAAGTGCATCAAGAGGGTGTAAAGCGGCATAAACACAGCAGTGAAAAGCAGCTAAACCCCATTATAAAAATAGATTACTTTAAAAAAACCCCATAAAACAAAGACAGTGAAAGAGAGAGAAATGCTTACAAAATCCGTTCAGGGGCTCTGATGCAACCTGGATTGACCATATCTAGACCCACAGCTGGATGAGACATGAGGCTGGACACTCTTGGGGCTGAGAGGATTGGTGAGCTTGGGTGAGCAAACGCAGACCCTTTAAAGTCCTACTGCGTGGTACCCATGCCGTGGGTCCCAAATCTCCAGGTTCAAGGGCATCTTCCTACATCGAAAACATGCGTGGGAAACCCAGAAGATGGTACACCGTGTGATCGGGAAAGGGTTCTCAAACGCACCTCATTTCTCCTCTCCTTGTGCTCGGGTTCGCCATTCCAGCCGCTCTACTAACAATCTCCCTACTTGGAGAATCTGCACCTTTAACCTCCTGTTTCGGACAGGTCGCAATTTGGCCTGAGGATGAACGGGAAGACGGGGAACCAATGAGAGACTAGCTCTAGGTGTTGGGACAGGCACAGGTCACTCTATTTTCCCATCAGGAAGAAGAATGAACCACAGGCTCAGCCTGCCCCCCGGAACCAGAATACGGCCTGAAGCAATCCTGCGCTTTGGCGGCCAGCTCCCAAAAAAGCGAGTTGACAAATGGAGCTCAAGGGCACTGCAATTCACAAACCTGCAGAGTTATAAATGATAACTCTCGTCCACAAATATATTGAGGGAAGGCAACGAAGAGGATTTGAAAGCAAGGCAGAATTGCAGGAAACAGGTTTCAGGAGGCAGAGTCGACTCGCCTTGAAAGCACATGAAAAGCGGCAAAGCGTTGACAATGATGCCCTTGGCCAAAAAGGGCGTATGCGTTTTTTCCTGAATATATTCAGGAAAAAACGCATACGCCCTTTTTGGCCAACCAGGCAAGCCGGAAAGGCAAATCAGCGCTACAAAGAAGTCTCGCTTGCCATCGGTCAAAAGGGCCATGCTGAAAAAAGTGTAAAAACCAGAAATGCAGGACAGGCCATGGAGACATGGGAGCCTTGCTATGCTCATGGGCGGGCTGTAAATTGCCAACAGCCAGTCTGGAGAAGTGTACGGTGTGTCCTGAAACATGTAATAAGCACAGCTTAGAGAGCATAGGGCACTTCCACTCATGGGCGTATAAATCGGGAAACCTAAAAATCAACAAGACACAGGCACCCCAAAGTTTAGGGCTGCTCTGTTTCCAAGAACCTCCACTTCGGTACACCTTCAATATCCCAGGAAAGCGAAAAATGGATAAAGAAGTTGTGGTACTTAGGCACAATGGAATATCACTCAGCCATGAAATCAATGTCATAAGGCTAGTAGCAGCAGGATGAGTGGATTTAGGTACGATGACTCTCAGTGAAATAAGTCACAGAGAAAAAGACACTTATCCTAAGATATCACTTATAGAGGGAATGTCAAAATCGCTACACTTGAACTGAATTACAAAACAGAACAGAGTCACACATTTAGAAAACACACTATGGCTGCTTAACGGGAAAGGTGAGGTGGGGTGATGCATAAAACAAGGGTTTGAAATTAGCTCAGATACCGTTCCACAAGCCAAATATGTAATAGACAAGACCTACTCCCTGCTCAGTGAACTGGACTCAACAGCCCCTATTCACCGCCCAAGAATATATCTGACTAGTAAGAGTCTTAAAACCTATGTATTGATCTCTCTCTGGAAGTGCATCAAGAGGGTGTAAAGCGGCATAAACACAGCAGTGAAAAGCAGCTAAACCCCATTATAAAAATAGATTACTTAAAAAAAACCCCATAAAACAAAGACAGTGAAAGAGAGAGAAATTCTTACAAAATCCGTTCAGGGGCTCTGATGCAACCTGGATTGACCATATCTAGACCCACAGCTGGATGAGACATGAGGCTGGACACTCTTGGGGCTGAGAGGATTGGTGAGCTTGGGTGAGCAAACGCAGACCCTTTAAAGTCCTACTGCGTGGTACCCATGCCGTGGGTCCCAAATCTCCAGGTTCAAGGGCATCTTCCTACATCGAAAACATGCGTGGGAAACCCAGAAGATGGTACACCGTGTGATCGGGAAAGGGTTCTCAAACGCACCTCATTTCTCCTCTCCTTGTGCTCGGGTTCGCCATTCCAGCCGCTCTACTAACAATCTCCCTACTTGGAGAATCTGCACCTTTAACCTCCTGTTTCGGACAGGTCGCAATTTGGCCTGAGGATGAACGGGAAGACGGGGAACCAATGAGAGACTAGCTCTAGGTGTTGGGACAGGCACAGGTCACTCTATTTTCCCATCAGGAAGAAGAATGAACCACAGGCTCAGCCTGCCCCCCGGAACCAGAATACGGCCTGAAGCAATCCTGCGCTTTGGCGGCCAGCTCCCAAAAAAGCGAGTTGACAAATGGAGCTCAGGGGCACTGCAATTCACAAACCTGCAGAGTTATAAATGATAACTCTCGTCCACAAATATATTGAGGGAAGGCAACGAAGAGGATTTGAAAGCAAGGCAGAATTGCAGGAAACAGGTTTCAGGAGGCAGACTCGACTCGCCTTGAAAGCACATGAAAAGCGGCAAAGCGTTGACAATGATGCCCTTGGCCAAAAAGGGCGTATGCGTTTTTTCCTGAATATATTCAGGAAAAAACGCATACGCCCTTTTTGGCCAACCAGGCAAGCCCGAAAGGCAAATCAGCGCTACAAAGAAGTCTCGCTTGCCATCGGTCAAAAGGGCCATGCTGAAAAAAGTGTAAAAACCAGAAATGCAGGACAGGCCATGGAGACATGGGAGCCTTGCTACGCTGATGGGCGGGCTGTAAATTGCCAGCAGCCACTCTGGAGAAGTGTACGGTGTGTCCTGAAACATGTAATAAGCACAGCTTAGAGAGCATAGGGCACTTCCACTCATGGGCGTATAAATCGGGAAACCTAAAAATCAACAAGACACAGGCACCCCAAAGTTTAGGGCTGCTCTGTTTCCAAGAACCTCCACTTCGGTACACCTTCAATATCCCAGGAAAGCGAAAAATGGATAAAGAAGTTGTGGTACTTAGGCACAATGGAATATCACTCAGCCATGAAATCAATGTCATAAGGCTAGTAGCAGCAGGATGAGTGGATTTAGGTACGATGACTCTCAGTGAAATAAGTCACAGAGAAAAAGACACTTATCCTAAGATATCACTTATAGAGGGAATGTCAAAATCGCTACACTTGAACTGAATTACAAAACAGAACAGAGTCACACATTTAGAAAACACACTATGGCTGCTTAACGGGAAAGGTGAGGTGGGGTGATGCATAAAACAAGGGTTTGAAATTAGCTCAGATACCGTTCCACAAGCCAAATATGTAATAGACAAGACCTACTCCCTGCTCAGTGAACTGGACTCAACAGCCCCTTTCACCGCCCAAGAATATATCTGACTAGTAAGAGTCTTAAAACCTATGTATTGATCTCTCTCTGGAAGTGCATCAAGAGGGTGTAAAGCGGCATAAACACAGCAGTGAAAAGCAGCTAAACCCCATTATAAAAATAGATTACTTAAAAAAAACCCCATAAAACAAAGACAGTGAAAGAGAGAGAAATTCTTACAAAATCCGTTCAGGGGCTCTGATGCAACCTGGATTGACCATATCTAGACCCACAGCTGGATGAGACATGAGGCTGGACACTCTTGGGGCTGAGAGGATTGGTGAGCTTGGGTGAGCAAACGCAGACCCTTTAAAGTCCTACTGCGTGGTACCCATGCCGTGGGTCCCAAGTCTCCAGGTTCAAGGGCATCTTCCTACATCGAAAACATGCGTGGGAAACCCAGAAGATGGTACACCGTGTGATCGGGAAAGTGTTCTCAAACGCACCTCATTTCTCCTCTCCTTGTGCTCGGGTTCGCCATTCCAGCCGCTCTACTAACAATCTCCCTACTTGGAGAATCTGCACCTTTAACCTCCTGTTTCGGACAGGTCGCAATTTGGCCTGAGGATGAACGGGAAGACGGGGAACCAATGAGAGACTAGCTCTAGGTGTTGGGACAGGCACAGGTCACTCTATTTTCCCATCAGGAAGAAGAATGAACCACAGGCTCAGCCTGCCCCCCGGAACCAGAATACGGCCTGAAGCAATCCTGCGCTTTGGCGGCCAGCTCCCAAAAAAGCGAGTTGACAAATGGAGCTCAAGGGCACTGCAATTCACAAACCTGCAGAGTTATAAATGATAACTCTCGTCCACAAATATATTGAGGGAAGGCAACGAAGAGGATTTGAAAGCAAGGCAGAATTGCAGGAAACAGGTTTCAGGAGGCAGACTCGACTCACCTTGAAAGCACATGAAAAGTGGCAAAGCGTTGACAATGATGCCCTTGGCCAAAAAGGGCGTATGCGTTTTTTCCTGAATATATTCAGGAAAAAACGCATACGCCCTTTTTGGCCAACCAGGCAAGCCGGAAAGGCAAATCAGCGCTACAAAGAAGTCTCGCTTGCCATCGGTCAAAAGGGCCATGCTGAAAAAAGTGTAAAAACCAGAAATGCAGGACAGGCCATGGAGACATGGGAGCCTTGCTACGCTGATGGGCGGGCTGTAAATTGCCAGCAGCCACTCTGGAGAAGTGTACGGTGTGTCCTGAAACATGTAATAAGCACAGCTTAGAGAGCATAGGGCACTTCCACTCATGGGCGTATAAATCGGGAAACCTAAAAATCAACAAGACACAGGCACCCCAAAGTTTAGGGCTGCTCTGTTTCCAAGAACCTCCACTTCGGTACACCTTCAATATCCCAGGAAAGCGAAAAATGGATAAAGAAGTTGTGGTACTTAGGCACAATGGAATATCACTCAGCCATGAAATCAATGTCATAAGGCTAGTAGCAGCAGGATGAGTGGATTTAGGTACGATGACTGTCAGTGAAATAAGTCACAGAGAAAAAGACACTTATCCTAAGATATCATTTATAGAGGGAATGTCAAAATCGCTACACTTGAACTGAATTACAAAACAGAACAGAGTCACACATTTAGAAAACACACTATGGCTGCTTAACGGGAAAGGTGAGGTGGGGTGATGCATAAAACAAGGGTTTGAAATTAGCTCAGATACCGTTCCACAAGCCAAATATGTAATAGACAAGACCTACTCCCTGCTCAGTGAACTGGACTCAACAGCCCCTATTCACCGCCCAAGAATATATCTGACTAGTAAGAGTCTTAAAACCTATGTATTGATCTCTCTCTGGAAGTGCATCAAGAGGGTGTAAAGCGGCATAAACACAGCAGTGAAAAGCAGCTAAACCCCATTATAAAAATAGATTACTTTAAAAAAACCCCATAAAACAAAGACAGTGAAAGAGAGAGAAATGCTTACAAAATCCGTTCAGGGGCTCTGATGCAACCTGGATTGACCATATCTAGACCCACAGCTGGATGAGACATGAGGCTGGACACTCTTGGGGCTGAGAGGATTGGTGAGCTTGGGTGAGCAAACGCAGACCCTTTAAAGTCCTACTGCGTGGTACCCATGCCGTGGGTCCCAAATCTCCAGGTTCAAGGGCATCTTCCTACATCGAAAACATGCGTGGGAAACCCAGAAGATGGTACACCGTGTGATCGGGAAAGGGTTCTCAAACGCACCTCATTTCTCCTCTCCTTGTGCTCGGGTTCGCCATTCCAGCCGCTCTACTAACAATCTCCCTACTTGGAGAATCTGCACCTTTAACCTCCTGTTTCGGACAGGTCGCAATTTGGCCTGAGGATGAACGGGAAGACGGGGAACCAATGAGAGACTAGCTCTAGGTGTTGGGACAGGCACAGGTCACTCTATTTTCCCATCAGGAAGAAGAATGAACCACAGGCTCAGCCTGCCCCCCGGAACCAGAATACGGCCTGAAGCAATCCTGCGCTTTGGCGGCCAGCTCCCAAAAAAGCGAGTTGACAAATGGAGCTCAAGGGCACTGCAATTCACAAACCTGCAGAGTTATAAATGATAACTCTCGTCCACAAATATATTGAGGGAAGGCAACGAAGAGGATTTGAAAGCAAGGCAGAATTGCAGGAAACAGGTTTCAGGAGGCAGAGTCGACTCGCCTTGAAAGCACATGAAAAGCGGCAAAGCGTTGACAATGATGCCCTTGGCCAAAAAGGGCGTATGCGTTTTTTCCTGAATATATTCAGGAAAAAACGCATACGCCCTTTTTGGCCAACCAGGCAAGCCGGAAAGGCAAATCAGCGCTACAAAGAAGTCTCGCTTGCCATCGGTCAAAAGGGCCATGCTGAAAAAAGTGTAAAAACCAGAAATGCAGGACAGGCCATGGAGACATGGGAGCCTTGCTATGCTCATGGGCGGGCTGTAAATTGCCAACAGCCACTCTGGAGAAGTGTACGGTGTGTCCTGAAACATGTAATAAGCACAGCTTAGAGAGCATAGGGCACTTCCACTCATGGGCGTATAAATCGGGAAACCTAAAAATCAACAAGACACAGGCACCCCAAAGTTTAGGGCTGCTCTGTTTCCAAGAACCTCCACTTCGGTACACCTTCAATATCCCAGGAAAGCGAAAAATGGATAAAGAAGTTGTGGTACTTAGGCACAATGGAATATCACTCAGCCATGAAATCAATGTCATAAGGCTAGTAGCAGCAGGATGAGTGGATTTAGGTACGATGACTCTCAGTGAAATAAGTCACAGAGAAAAAGACACTTATCCTAAGATATCACTTATAGAGGGAATGTCAAAATCGCTACACTTGAACTGAATTACAAAACAGAACAGAGTCACACATTTAGAAAACACACTATGGCTGCTTAACGGGAAAGGTGAGGTGGGGTGATGCATAAAACAAGGGTTTGAAATTAGCTCAGATACCGTTCCACAAGCCAAATATGTAATAGACAAGACCTACTCCCTGCTCAGTGAACTGGACTCAACAGCCCCTATTCACCGCCCAAGAATATATCTGACTAGTAAGAGTCTTAAAACCTATGTATTGATCTCTCTCTGGAAGTGCATCAAGAGGGTGTAAAGCGGCATAAACACAGCAGTGAAAAGCAGCTAAACCCCATTATAAAAATAGATTACTTAAAAAAAACCCCATAAAACAAAGACAGTGAAAGAGAGAGAAATGCTTACAAAATCCGTTCAGGGGCTCTGATGCAACCTGGATTGACCATATCTAGACCCACAGCTGGATGAGACATGAGGCTGGACACTCTTGGGGCTGAGAGGATTGGTGAGCTTGGGTGAGCAAACGCAGACCCTTTAAAGTCCTACTGCGTGGTACCCATGCCGTGGGTCCCAAATCTCCAGGTTCAAGGGCATCTTCCTACATCGAAAACATGCGTGGGAAACCCAGAAGATGGTACACCGTGTGATCGGGAAAGGGTTCTCAAACGCACCTCATTTCTCCTCTCCTTGTGCTCGGGTTCGCCATTCCAGCCGCTCTACTAACAATCTCCCTACTTGGAGAATCTGCACCTTTAACCTCCTGTTTCGGACAGGTCGCAATTTGGCCTGAGGATGAACGGGAAGACGGGGAACCAATGAGAGACTAGCTCTAGGTGTTGGGACAGGCACAGGTCACTCTATTTTCCCATCAGGAAGAAGAATGAACCACAGGCTCAGCCTGCCCCCCGGAACCAGAATACGGCCTGAAGCAATCCTGCGCTTTGGCGGCCAGCTCCCAAAAAAGCGAGTTGACAAATGGAGCTCAGGGGCACTGCAATTCACAAACCTGCAGAGTTATAAATGATAACTCTCGTCCACAAATATATTGAGGGAAGGCAACGAAGAGGATTTGAAAGCAAGGCAGAATTGCAGGAAACAGGTTTCAGGAGGCAGACTCGACTCGCCTTGAAAGCACATGAAAAGCGGCAAAGCGTTGACAATGATGCCCTTGGCCAAAAAGGGCGTATGCGTTTTTTCCTGAATATATTCAGGAAAAAACGCATACGCCCTTTTTGGCCAACCAGGCAAGCCCGAAAGGCAAATCAGCGCTACAAAGAAGTCTCGCTTGCCATCGGTCAAAAGGGCCATGCTGAAAAAAGTGTAAAAACCAGAAATGCAGGACAGGCCATGGAGACATGGGAGCCTTGCTACGCTGATGGGCGGGCTGTAAATTGCCAGCAGCCACTCTGGAGAAGTGTACGGTGTGTCCTGAAACATGTAATAAGCACAGCTTAGAGAGCATAGGGCACTTCCACTCATGGGCGTATAAATCGGGAAACCTAAAAATCAACAAGACACAGGCACCCCAAAGTTTAGGGCTGCTCTGTTTCCAAGAACCTCCACTTCGGTACACCTTCAATATCCCAGGAAAGCGAAAAATGGATAAAGAAGTTGTGGTACTTAGGCACAATGGAATATCACTCAGCCATGAAATCAATGTCATAAGGCTAGTAGCAGCAGGATGAGTGGATTTAGGTACGATGACTCTCAGTGAAATAAGTCACAGAGAAAAAGACACTTATCCTAAGATATCACTTATAGAGGGAATGTCAAAATCGCTACACTTGAACTGAATTACAAAACAGAACAGAGTCACACATTTAGAAAACACACTATGGCTGCTTAACGGGAAAGGTGAGGTGGGGTGATGCATAAAACAAGGGTTTGAAATTAGCTCAGATACCGTTCCACAAGCCAAATATGTAATAGACAAGACCTACTCCCTGCTCAGTGAACTGGACTCAACAGCCCCTATTCACCGCCCAAGAATATATCTGACTAGTAAGAGTCTTAAAACCTATGTATTGATCTCTCTCTGGAAGTGCATCAAGAGGGTGTAAAGCGGCATAAACACAGCAGTGAAAAGCAGCTAAACCCCATTATAAAAATAGATTACTTAAAAAAAACCCCATAAAACAAAGACAGTGAAAGAGAGAGAAATTCTTACAAAATCCGTTCAGGGGCTCTGATGCAACCTGGATTGACCATATCTAGACCCACAGCTGGATGAGACATGAGGCTGGACACTCTTGGGGCTGAGAGGATTGGTGAGCTTGGGTGAGCAAACGCAGACCCTTTAAAGTCCTACTGCGTGGTACCCATGCCGTGGGTCCCAAATCTCCAGGTTCAAGGGCATCTTCCTACATCGAAAACATGCGTGGGAAACCCAGAAGATGGTACACCGTGTGATCGGGAAAGGGTTCTCAAACGCACCTCATTTCTCCTCTCCTTGTGCTCGGGTTCGCCATTCCAGCCGCTCTACTAACAATCTCCCTACTTGGAGAATCTGCACCTTTAACCTCCTGTTTCGGACAGGTCGCAATTTGGCCTGAGGATGAACGGGAAGACGGGGAACCAATGAGAGACTAGCTCTAGGTGTTGGGACAGGCACAGGTCACTCTATTTTCCCATCAGGAAGAAGAATGAACCACAGGCTCAGCCTGCCCCCCGGAACCAGAATACGGCCTGAAGCAATCCTGCGCTTTGGCGGCCAGCTCCCAAAAAAGCGAGTTGACAAATGGAGCTCAGGGGCACTGCAATTCACAAACCTGCAGAGTTATAAATGATAACTCTCGTCCACAAATATATTGAGGGAAGGCAACGAAGAGGATTTGAAAGCAAGGCAGAATTGCAGGAAACAGGTTTCAGGAGGCAGACTCGACTCGCCTTGAAAGCACATGAAAAGCGGCAAAGCGTTGACAATGATGCCCTTGGCCAAAAAGGGCGTATGCGTTTTTTCCTGAATATATTCAGGAAAAAACGCATACGCCCTTTTTGGCCAACCAGGCAAGCCCGAAAGGCAAATCAGCGCTACAAAGAAGTCTCGCTTGCCATCGGTCAAAAGGGCCATGCTGAAAAAAGTGTAAAAACCAGAAATGCAGGACAGGCCATGGAGACATGGGAGCCTTGCTACGCTGATGGGCGGGCTGTAAATTGCCAGCAGCCACTCTGGAGAAGTGTACGGTGTGTCCTGAAACATGTAATAAGCACAGCTTAGAGAGCATAGGGCACTTCCACTCATGGGCGTATAAATCGGGAAACCTAAAAATCAACAAGACACAGGCACCCCAAAGTTTAGGGCTGCTCTGTTTCCAAGAACCTCCACTTCGGTACACCTTCAATATCCCAGGAAAGCGAAAAATGGATAAAGAAGTTGTGGTACTTAGGCACAATGGAATATCACTCAGCCATGAAATCAATGTCATAAGGCTAGTAGCAGCAGGATGAGTGGATTTAGGTACGATGACTCTCAGTGAAATAAGTCACAGAGAAAAAGACACTTATCCTAAGATATCACTTATAGAGGGAATGTCAAAATCGCTACACTTGAACTGAATTACAAAACAGAACAGAGTCACACATTTAGAAAACACACTATGGCTGCTTAACGGGAAAGGTGAGGTGGGGTGATGCATAAAACAAGGGTTTGAAATTAGCTCAGATACCGTTCCACAAGCCAAATATGTAATAGACAAGACCTACTCCCTGCTCAGTGAACTGGACTCAACAGCCCCTTTCACCGCCCAAGAATATATCTGACTAGTAAGAGTCTTAAAACCTATGTATTGATCTCTCTCTGGAAGTGCATCAAGAGGGTGTAAAGCGGCATAAACACAGCAGTGAAAAGCAGCTAAACCCCATTATAAAAATAGATTACTTAAAAAAAACCCCATAAAACAAAGACAGTGAAAGAGAGAGAAATTCTTACAAAATCCGTTCAGGGGCTCTGATGCAACCTGGATTGACCATATCTAGACCCACAGCTGGATGAGACATGAGGCTGGACACTCTTGGGGCTGAGAGGATTGGTGAGCTTGGGTGAGCAAACGCAGACCCTTTAAAGTCCTACTGCGTGGTACCCATGCCGTGGGTCCCAAGTCTCCAGGTTCAAGGGCATCTTCCTACATCGAAAACATGCGTGGGAAACCCAGAAGATGGTACACCGTGTGATCGGGAAAGTGTTCTCAAACGCACCTCATTTCTCCTCTCCTTGTGCTCGGGTTCGCCATTCCAGCCGCTCTACTAACAATCTCCCTACTTGGAGAATCTGCACCTTTAACCTCCTGTTTCGGACAGGTCGCAATTTGGCCTGAGGATGAACGGGAAGACGGGGAACCAATGAGAGACTAGCTCTAGGTGTTGGGACAGGCACAGGTCACTCTATTTTCCCATCAGGAAGAAGAATGAACCACAGGCTCAGCCTGCCCCCCGGAACCAGAATACGGCCTGAAGCAATCCTGCGCTTTGGCGGCCAGCTCCCAAAAAAGCGAGTTGACAAATGGAGCTCAAGGGCACTGCAATTCACAAACCTGCAGAGTTATAAATGATAACTCTCGTCCACAAATATATTGAGGGAAGGCAACGAAGAGGATTTGAAAGCAAGGCAGAATTGCAGGAAACAGGTTTCAGGAGGCAGACTCGACTCACCTTGAAAGCACATGAAAAGTGGCAAAGCGTTGACAATGATGCCCTTGGCCAAAAAGGGCGTATGCGTTTTTTCCTGAATATATTCAGGAAAAAACGCATACGCCCTTTTTGGCCAACCAGGCAAGCCCGAAAGGCAAATCAGCGCTACAAAGAAGTCTCGCTTGCCATCGGTCAAAAGGGCCATGCTGAAAAAAGTGTAAAAACCAGAAATGCAGGACAGGCCATGGAGACATGGGAGCCTTGCTACGCTGATGGGCGGGCTGTAAATTGCCAGCAGCCACTCTGGAGAAGTGTACGGTGTGTCCTGAAACATGTAATAAGCACAGCTTAGAGAGCATAGGGCACTTCCACTCATGGGCGTATAAATCGGGAAACCTAAAAATCAACAAGACACAGGCACCCCAAAGTTTAGGGCTGCTCTGTTTCCAAGAACCTCCACTTCGGTACACCTTCAATATCCCAGGAAAGCGAAAAATGGATAAAGAAGTTGTGGTACTTAGGCACAATGGAATATCACTCAGCCATGAAATCAATGTCATAAGGCTAGTAGCAGCAGGATGAGTGGATTTAGGTACGATGACTGTCAGTGAAATAAGTCACAGAGAAAAAGACACTTATCCTAAGATATCATTTATAGAGGGAATGTCAAAATCGCTACACTTGAACTGAATTACAAAACAGAACAGAGTCACACATTTAGAAAACACACTATGGCTGCTTAACGGGAAAGGTGAGGTGGGGTGATGCATAAAACAAGGGTTTGAAATTAGCTCAGATACCGTTCCACAAGCCAAATATGTAATAGACAAGACCTACTCCCTGCTCAGTGAACTGGACTCAACAGCCCCTATTCACCGCCCAAGAATATATCTGACTAGTAAGAGTCTTAAAACCTATGTATTGATCTCTCTCTGGAAGTGCATCAAGAGGGTGTAAAGCGGCATAAACACAGCAGTGAAAAGCAGCTAAACCCCATTATAAAAATAGATTACTTTAAAAAAACCCCATAAAACAAAGACAGTGAAAGAGAGAGAAATGCTTACAAAATCCGTTCAGGGGCTCTGATGCAACCTGGATTGACCATATCTAGACCCACAGCTGGATGAGACATGAGGCTGGACACTCTTGGGGCTGAGAGGATTGGTGAGCTTGGGTGAGCAAACGCAGACCCTTTAAAGTCCTACTGCGTGGTACCCATGCCGTGGGTCCCAAATCTCCAGGTTCAAGGGCATCTTCCTACATCGAAAACATGCGTGGGAAACCCAGAAGATGGTACACCGTGTGATCGGGAAAGGGTTCTCAAACGCACCTCATTTCTCCTCTCCTTGTGCTCGGGTTCGCCATTCCAGCCGCTCTACTAACAATCTCCCTACTTGGAGAATCTGCACCTTTAACCTCCTGTTTCGGACAGGTCGCAATTTGGCCTGAGGATGAACGGGAAGACGGGGAACCAATGAGAGACTAGCTCTAGGTGTTGGGACAGGCACAGGTCACTCTATTTTCCCATCAGGAAGAAGAATGAACCACAGGCTCAGCCTGCCCCCCGGAACCAGAATACGGCCTGAAGCAATCCTGCGCTTTGGCGGCCAGCTCCCAAAAAAGCGAGTTGACAAATGGAGCTCAAGGGCACTGCAATTCACAAACCTGCAGAGTTATAAATGATAACTCTCGTCCACAAATATATTGAGGGAAGGCAACGAAGAGGATTTGAAAGCAAGGCAGAATTGCAGGAAACAGGTTTCAGGAGGCAGAGTCGACTCGCCTTGAAAGCACATGAAAAGCGGCAAAGCGTTGACAATGATGCCCTTGGCCAAAAAGGGCGTATGCGTTTTTTCCTGAATATATTCAGGAAAAAACGCATACGCCCTTTTTGGCCAACCAGGCAAGCCGGAAAGGCAAATCAGCGCTACAAAGAAGTCTCGCTTGCCATCGGTCAAAAGGGCCATGCTGAAAAAAGTGTAAAAACCAGAAATGCAGGACAGGCCATGGAGACATGGGAGCCTTGCTATGCTCATGGGCGGGCTGTAAATTGCCAACAGCCACTCTGGAGAAGTGTACGGTGTGTCCTGAAACATGTAATAAGCACAGCTTAGAGAGCATAGGGCACTTCCACTCATGGGCGTATAAATCGGGAAACCTAAAAATCAACAAGACACAGGCACCCCAAAGTTTAGGGCTGCTCTGTTTCCAAGAACCTCCACTTCGGTACACCTTCAATATCCCAGGAAAGCGAAAAATGGATAAAGAAGTTGTGGTACTTAGGCACAATGGAATATCACTCAGCCATGAAATCAATGTCATAAGGCTAGTAGCAGCAGGATGAGTGGATTTAGGTACGATGACTCTCAGTGAAATAAGTCACAGAGAAAAAGACACTTATCCTAAGATATCACTTATAGAGGGAATGTCAAAATCGCTACACTTGAACTGAATTACAAAACAGAACAGAGTCACACATTTAGAAAACACACTATGGCTGCTTAACGGGAAAGGTGAGGTGGGGTGATGCATAAAACAAGGGTTTGAAATTAGCTCAGATACCGTTCCACAAGCCAAATATGTAATAGACAAGACCTACTCCCTGCTCAGTGAACTGGACTCAACAGCCCCTATTCACCGCCCAAGAATATATCTGACTAGTAAGAGTCTTAAAACCTATGTATTGATCTCTCTCTGGAAGTGCATCAAGAGGGTGTAAAGCGGCATAAACACAGCAGTGAAAAGCAGCTAAACCCCATTATAAAAATAGATTACTTAAAAAAAACCCCATAAAACAAAGACAGTGAAAGAGAGAGAAATTCTTACAAAATCCGTTCAGGGGCTCTGATGCAACCTGGATTGACCATATCTAGACCCACAGCTGGATGAGACATGAGGCTGGACACTCTTGGGGCTGAGAGGATTGGTGAGCTTGGGTGAGCAAACGCAGACCCTTTAAAGTCCTACTGCGTGGTACCCATGCCGTGGGTCCCAAATCTCCAGGTTCAAGGGCATCTTCCTACATCGAAAACATGCGTGGGAAACCCAGAAGATGGTACACCGTGTGATCGGGAAAGGGTTCTCAAACGCACCTCATTTCTCCTCTCCTTGTGCTCGGGTTCGCCATTCCAGCCGCTCTACTAACAATCTCCCTACTTGGAGAATCTGCACCTTTAACCTCCTGTTTCGGACAGGTCGCAATTTGGCCTGAGGATGAACGGGAAGACGGGGAACCAATGAGAGACTAGCTCTAGGTGTTGGGACAGGCACAGGTCACTCTATTTTCCCATCAGGAAGAAGAATGAACCACAGGCTCAGCCTGCCCGCCGGAACCAGAATACGGCCTGAAGCAATCCTGCGCTTTGGCGGCCAGCTCCCAAAAAAGCGAGTTGACAAATGGAGCTCAGGGGCACTGCAATTCACAAACCTGCAGAGTTATAAATGATAACTCTCGTCCACAAATATATTGAGGGAAGGCAACGAAGAGGATTTGAAAGCAAGGCAGAATTGCAGGAAACAGGTTTCAGGAGGCAGACTCGACTCGCCTTGAAAGCACATGAAAAGCGGCAAAGCGTTGACAATGATGCCCTTGGCCAAAAAGGGCGTATGCGTTTTTTCCTGAATATATTCAGGAAAAAACGCATACGCCCTTTTTGGCCAACCAGGCAATCCCGAAAGGCAAATCAGCGCTACAAAGAAGTCTCGCTTGCCATCGGTCAAAAGGGCCATGCTGAAAAAAGTGTAAAAACCAGAAATGCAGGACAGGCCATGGAGACATGGGAGCCTTGCTACGCTGATGGGCGGGCTGTAAATTGCCAGCAGCCACTCTGGAGAAGTGTACGGTGTGTCCTGAAACATGTAATAAGCACAGCTTAGAGAGCATAGGGCACTTCCACTCATGGGCGTATAAATCGGGAAACCTAAAAATCAACAAGACACAGGCACCCCAAAGTTTAGGGCTGCTCTGTTTCCAAGAACCTCCACTTCGGTACACCTTCAATATCCCAGGAAAGCGAAAAATGGATAAAGAAGTTGTGGTACTTAGGCACAATGGAATATCACTCAGCCATGAAATCAATGTCATAAGGCTAGTAGCAGCAGGATGAGTGGATTTAGGTACGATGACTCTCAGTGAAATAAGTCACAGAGAAAAAGACACTTATCCTAAGATATCACTTATAGAGGGAATGTCAAAATCGCTACACTTGAACTGAATTACAAAACAGAACAGAGTCACACATTTAGAAAACACACTATGGCTGCTTAACGGGAAAGGTGAGGTGGGGTGATGCATAAAACAAGGGTTTGAAATTAGCTCAGATACCGTTCCACAAGCCAAATATGTAATAGACAAGACCTACTCCCTGCTCAGTGAACTGGACTCAACAGCCCCTTTCACCGCCCAAGAATATATCTGACTAGTAAGAGTCTTAAAACCTATGTATTGATCTCTCTCTGGAAGTGCATCAAGAGGGTGTAAAGCGGCATAAACACAGCAGTGAAAAGCAGCTAAACCCCATTATAAAAATAGATTACTTAAAAAAAACCCCATAAAACAAAGACAGTGAAAGAGAGAGAAATTCTTACAAAATCCGTTCAGGGGCTCTGATGCAACCTGGATTGACCATATCTAGACCCACAGCTGGATGAGACATGAGGCTGGACACTCTTGGGGCTGAGAGGATTGGTGAGCTTGGGTGAGCAAACGCAGACCCTTTAAAGTCCTACTGCGTGGTACCCATGCCGTGGGTCCCAAGTCTCCAGGTTCAAGGGCATCTTCCTACATCGAAAACATGCGTGGGAAACCCAGAAGATGGTACACCGTGTGATCGGGAAAGGGTTCTCAAACGCACCTCATTTCTCCTCTCCTTGTGCTCGGGTTCGCCATTCCAGCCGCTCTACTAACAATCTCCCTACTTGGAGAATCTGCACCTTTAACCTCCTGTTTCGGACAGGTCGCAATTTGGCCTGAGGATGAACGGGAAGACGGGGAACCAATGAGAGACTAGCTCTAGGTGTTGGGACAGGCACAGGTCACTCTATTTTCCCATCAGGAAGAAGAATGAACCACAGGCTCAGCCTGCCCCCCGGAACCAGAATACGGCCTGAAGCAATCCTGCGCTTTGGCGGCCAGCTCCCAAAAAAGCGAGTTGACAAATGGAGCTCAAGGGCACTGCAATTCACAAACCTGCAGAGTTATAAATGATAACTCTCGTCCACAAATATATTGAGGGAAGGCAACGAAGAGGATTTGAAAGCAAGGCAGAATTGCAGGAAACAGGTTTCAGGAGGCAGACTCGACTCACCTTGAAAGCACATGAAAAGTGGCAAAGCGTTGACAATGATGCCCTTGGCCAAAAAGGGCGTATGCGTTTTTTCCTGAATATATTCAGGAAAAAACGCATACGCCCTTTTTGGCCAACCAGGCAAGCCGGAAAGGCAAATCAGCGTTACAAAGAAGTCTCGCTTGCCATCGGTCAAAAGGGCCATGCTGAAAAAAGTGTAAAAACCAGAAATGCAGGACAGGCCATGGAGACATGGGAGCCTTGCTACGCTGATGGGCGGGCTGTAAATTGCCAGCAGCCACTCTGGAGAAGTGTACGGTGTGTCCTGAAACATGTAATAAGCACAGCTTAGAGAGCATAGGGCACTTCCACTCATGGGCGTATAAATCGGGAAACCTAAAAATCAACAAGACACAGGCACCCCAAAGTTTAGGGCTGCTCTGTTTCCAAGAACCTCCACTTCGGTACACCTTCAATATCCCAGGAAAGCGAAAAATGGATAAAGAAGTTGTGGTACTTAGGCACAATGGAATATCACTCAGCCATGAAATCAATGTCATAAGGCTAGTAGCAGCAGGATGAGTGGATTTAGGTACGATGACTGTCAGTGAAATAAGTCACAGAGAAAAAGACACTTATCCTAAGATATCATTTATAGAGGGAATGTCAAAATCGCTACACTTGAACTGAATTACAAAACAGAACAGAGTCACACATTTAGAAAACACACTATGGCTGCTTAACGGGAAAGGTGAGGTGGGGTGATGCATAAAACAAGGGTTTGAAATTAGCTCAGATACCGTTCCACAAGCCAAATATGTAATAGACAAGACCTACTCCCTGCTCAGTGAACTGGACTCAACAGCCCCTATTCACCGCCCAAGAATATATCTGACTAGTAAGAGTCTTAAAACCTATGTATTGATCTCTCTCTGGAAGTGCATCAAGAGGGTGTAAAGCGGCATAAACACAGCAGTGAAAAGCAGCTAAACCCCATTATAAAAATAGATTACTTTAAAAAAACCCCATAAAACAAAGACAGTGAAAGAGAGAGAAATGCTTACAAAATCCGTTCAGGGGCTCTGATGCAACCTGGATTGACCATATCTAGACCCACAGCTGGATGAGACATGAGGCTGGACACTCTTGGGGCTGAGAGGATTGGTGAGCTTGGGTGAGCAAACGCAGACCCTTTAAAGTCCTACTGCGTGGTACCCATGCCGTGGGTCCCAAATCTCCAGGTTCAAGGGCATCTTCCTACATCGAAAACATGCGTGGGAAACCCAGAAGATGGTACACCGTGTGATCGGGAAAGGGTTCTCAAACGCACCTCATTTCTCCTCTCCTTGTGCTCGGGTTCGCCATTCCAGCCGCTCTACTAACAATCTCCCTACTTGGAGAATCTGCACCTTTAACCTCCTGTTTCGGACAGGTCGCAATTTGGCCTGAGGATGAACGGGAAGACGGGGAACCAATGAGAGACTAGCTCTAGGTGTTGGGACAGGCACAGGTCACTCTATTTTCCCATCAGGAAGAAGAATGAACCACAGGCTCAGCCTGCCCCCCGGAACCAGAATACGGCCTGAAGCAATCCTGCGCTTTGGCGGCCAGCTCCCAAAAAAGCGAGTTGACAAATGGAGCTCAAGGGCACTGCAATTCACAAACCTGCAGAGTTATAAATGATAACTCTCGTCCACAAATATATTGAGGGAAGGCAACGAAGAGGATTTGAAAGCAAGGCAGAATTGCAGGAAACAGGTTTCAGGAGGCAGAGTCGACTCGCCTTGAAAGCACATGAAAAGCGGCAAAGCGTTGACAATGATGCCCTTGGCCAAAAAGGGCGTATGCGTTTTTTCCTGAATATATTCAGGAAAAAACGCATACGCCCTTTTTGGCCAACCAGGCAAGCCGGAAAGGCAAATCAGCGCTACAAAGAAGTCTCGCTTGCCATCGGTCAAAAGGGCCATGCTGAAAAAAGTGTAAAAACCAGAAATGCAGGACAGGCCATGGAGACATGGGAGCCTTGCTATGCTCATGGGCGGGCTGTAAATTGCCAACAGCCACTCTGGAGAAGTGTACGGTGTGTCCTGAAACATGTAATAAGCACAGCTTAGAGAGCATAGGGCACTTCCACTCATGGGCGTATAAATCGGGAAACCTAAAAATCAACAAGACACAGGCACCCCAAAGTTTAGGGCTGCTCTGTTTCCAAGAACCTCCACTTCGGTACACCTTCAATATCCCAGGAAAGCGAAAAATGGATAAAGAAGTTGTGGTACTTAGGCACAATGGAATATCACTCAGCCATGAAATCAATGTCATAAGGCTAGTAGCAGCAGGATGAGTGGATTTAGGTACGATGACTCTCAGTGAAATAAGTCACAGAGAAAAAGACACTTATCCTAAGATATCACTTATAGAGGGAATGTCAAAATCGCTACACTTGAACTGAATTACAAAACAGAACAGAGTCACACATTTAGAAAACACACTATGGCTGCTTAACGGGAAAGGTGAGGTGGGGTGATGCATAAAACAAGGGTTTGAAATTAGCTCAGATACCGTTCCACAAGCCAAATATGTAATAGACAAGACCTACTCCCTGCTCAGTGAACTGGACTCAACAGCCCCTATTCACCGCCCAAGAATATATCTGACTAGTAAGAGTCTTAAAACCTATGTATTGATCTCTCTCTGGAAGTGCATCAAGAGGGTGTAAAGCGGCATAAACACAGCAGTGAAAAGCAGCTAAACCCCATTATAAAAATAGATTACTTAAAAAAAACCCCATAAAACAAAGACAGTGAAAGAGAGAGAAATTCTTACAAAATCCGTTCAGGGGCTCTGATGCAACCTGGATTGACCATATCTAGACCCACAGCTGGATGAGACATGAGGCTGGACACTCTTGGGGCTGAGAGGATTGGTGAGCTTGGGTGAGCAAACGCAGACCCTTTAAAGTCCTACTGCGTGGTACCCATGCCGTGGGTCCCAAATCTCCAGGTTCAAGGGCATCTTCCTACATCGAAAACATGCGTGGGAAACCCAGAAGATGGTACACCGTGTGATCGGGAAAGGGTTCTCAAACGCACCTCATTTCTCCTCTCCTTGTGCTCGGGTTCGCCATTCCAGCCGCTCTACTAACAATCTCCCTACTTGGAGAATCTGCACCTTTAACCTCCTGTTTCGGACAGGTCGCAATTTGGCCTGAGGATGAACGGGAAGACGGGGAACCAATGAGAGACTAGCTCTAGGTGTTGGGACAGGCACAGGTCACTCTATTTTCCCATCAGGAAGAAGAATGAACCACAGGCTCAGCCTGCCCCCCGGAACCAGAATACGGCCTGAAGCAATCCTGCGCTTTGGCGGCCAGCTCCCAAAAAAGCGAGTTGACAAATGGAGCTCAGGGGCACTGCAATTCACAAACCTGCAGAGTTATAAATGATAACTCTCGTCCACAAATATATTGAGGGAAGGCAACGAAGAGGATTTGAAAGCAAGGCAGAATTGCAGGAAACAGGTTTCAGGAGGCAGACTCGACTCGCCTTGAAAGCACATGAAAAGCGGCAAAGCGTTGACAATGATGCCCTTGGCCAAAAAGGGCGTATGCGTTTTTTCCTGAATATATTCAGGAAAAAACGCATACGCCCTTTTTGGCCAACCAGGCAAGCCCGAAAGGCAAATCAGCGCTACAAAGAAGTCTCGCTTGCCATCGGTCAAAAGGGCCATGCTGAAAAAAGTGTAAAAACCAGAAATGCAGGACAGGCCATGGAGACATGGGAGCCTTGCTACGCTGATGGGCGGGCTGTAAATTGCCAGCAGCCACTCTGGAGAAGTGTACGGTGTGTCCTGAAACATGTAATAAGCACAGCTTAGAGAGCATAGGGCACTTCCACTCATGGGCGTATAAATCGGGAAACCTAAAAATCAACAAGACACAGGCACCCCAAAGTTTAGGGCTGCTCTGTTTCCAAGAACCTCCACTTCGGTACACCTTCAATATCCCAGGAAAGCGAAAAATGGATAAAGAAGTTGTGGTACTTAGGCACAATGGAATATCACTCAGCCATGAAATCAATGTCATAAGGCTAGTAGCAGCAGGATGAGTGGATTTAGGTACGATGACTCTCAGTGAAATAAGTCACAGAGAAAAAGACACTTATCCTAAGATATCACTTATAGAGGGAATGTCAAAATCGCTACACTTGAACTGAATTACAAAACAGAACAGAGTCACACATTTAGAAAACACACTATGGCTGCTTAACGGGAAAGGTGAGGTGGGGTGATGCATAAAACAAGGGTTTGAAATTAGCTCAGATACCGTTCCACAAGCCAAATATGTAATAGACAAGACCTACTCCCTGCTCAGTGAACTGGACTCAACAGCCCCTATTCACCGCCCAAGAATATATCTGACTAGTAAGAGTCTTAAAACCTATGTATTGATCTCTCTCTGGAAGTGCATCAAGAGGGTGTAAAGCGGCATAAACACAGCAGTGAAAAGCAGCTAAACCCCATTATAAAAATAGATTACTTAAAAAAAACCCCATAAAACAAAGACAGTGAAAGAGAGAGAAATTCTTACAAAATCCGTTCAGGGGCTCTGATGCAACCTGGATTGACCATATCTAGACCCACAGCTGGATGAGACATGAGGCTGGACACTCTTGGGGCTGAGAGGATTGGTGAGCTTGGGTGAGCAAACGCAGACCCTTTAAAGTCCTACTGCGTGGTACCCATGCCGTGGGTCCCAAATCTCCAGGTTCAAGGGCATCTTCCTACATCGAAAACATGCGTGGGAAACCCAGAAGATGGTACACCGTGTGATCGGGAAAGGGTTCTCAAACGCACCTCATTTCTCCTCTCCTTGTGCTCGGGTTCGCCATTCCAGCCGCTCTACTAACAATCTCCCTACTTGGAGAATCTGCACCTTTAACCTCCTGTTTCGGACAGGTCGCAATTTGGCCTGAGGATGAACGGGAAGACGGGGAACCAATGAGAGACTAGCTCTAGGTGTTGGGACAGGCACAGGTCACTCTATTTTCCCATCAGGAAGAAGAATGAACCACAGGCTCAGCCTGCCCCCCGGAACCAGAATACGGCCTGAAGCAATCCTGCGCTTTGGCGGCCAGCTCCCAAAAAAGCGAGTTGACAAATGGAGCTCAGGGGCACTGCAATTCACAAACCTGCAGAGTTATAAATGATAACTCTCGTCCACAAATATATTGAGGGAAGGCAACGAAGAGGATTTGAAAGCAAGGCAGAATTGCAGGAAACAGGTTTCAGGAGGCAGACTCGACTCGCCTTGAAAGCACATGAAAAGCGGCAAAGCGTTGACAATGATGCCCTTGGCCAAAAAGGGCGTATGCGTTTTTTCCTGAATATATTCAGGAAAAAACGCATACGCCCTTTTTGGCCAACCAGGCAAGCCCGAAAGGCAAATCAGCGCTACAAAGAAGTCTCGCTTGCCATCGGTCAAAAGGGCCATGCTGAAAAAAGTGTAAAAACCAGAAATGCAGGACAGGCCATGGAGACATGGGAGCCTTGCTACGCTGATGGGCGGGCTGTAAATTGCCAGCAGCCACTCTGGAGAAGTGTACGGTGTGTCCTGAAACATGTAATAAGCACAGCTTAGAGAGCATAGGGCACTTCCACTCATGGGCGTATAAATCGGGAAACCTAAAAATCAACAAGACACAGGCACCCCAAAGTTTAGGGCTGCTCTGTTTCCAAGAACCTCCACTTCGGTACACCTTCAATATCCCAGGAAAGCGAAAAATGGATAAAGAAGTTGTGGTACTTAGGCACAATGGAATATCACTCAGCCATGAAATCAATGTCATAAGGCTAGTAGCAGCAGGATGAGTGGATTTAGGTACGATGACTCTCAGTGAAATAAGTCACAGAGAAAAAGACACTTATCCTAAGATATCACTTATAGAGGGAATGTCAAAATCGCTACACTTGAACTGAATTACAAAACAGAACAGAGTCACACATTTAGAAAACACACTATGGCTGCTTAACGGGAAAGGTGAGGTGGGGTGATGCATAAAACAAGGGTTTGAAATTAGCTCAGATACCGTTCCACAAGCCAAATATGTAATAGACAAGACCTACTCCCTGCTCAGTGAACTGGACTCAACAGCCCCTATTCACCGCCCAAGAATATATCTGACTAGTAAGAGTCTTAAAACCTATGTATTGATCTCTCTCTGGAAGTGCATCAAGAGGGTGTAAAGCGGCATAAACACAGCAGTGAAAAGCAGCTAAACCCCATTATAAAAATAGATTACTTAAAAAAAACCCCATAAAACAAAGACAGTGAAAGAGAGAGAAATTCTTACAAAATCCGTTCAGGGGCTCTGATGCAACCTGGATTGACCATATCTAGACCCACAGCTGGATGAGACATGAGGCTGGACACTCTTGGGGCTGAGAGGATTGGTGAGCTTGGGTGAGCAAACGCAGACCCTTTAAAGTCCTACTGCGTGGTACCCATGCCGTGGGTCCCAAATCTCCAGGTTCAAGGGCATCTTCCTACATCGAAAACATGCGTGGGAAACCCAGAAGATGGTACACCGTGTGATCGGGAAAGGGTTCTCAAACGCACCTCATTTCTCCTCTCCTTGTGCTCGGGTTCGCCATTCCAGCCGCTCTACTAACAATCTCCCTACTTGGAGAATCTGCACCTTTAACCTCCTGTTTCGGACAGGTCGCAATTTGGCCTGAGGATGAACGGGAAGACGGGGAACCAATGAGAGACTAGCTCTAGGTGTTGGGACAGGCACAGGTCGCTCTATTTTCCCATCAGGAAGAAGAATGAACCACAGGCTCAGCCTGCCCCCCGGAACCAGAATACGGCCTGAAGCAATCCTGCGCTTTGGCGGCCAGCTCCCAAAAAAGCGAGTTGACAAATGGAGCTCAGGGGCACTGCAATTCACAAACCTGCAGAGTTATAAATGATAACTCTCGTCCACAAATATATTGAGGGAAGGCAACGAAGAGGATTTGAAAGCAAGGCAGAATTGCAGGAAACAGGTTTCAGGAGGCAGACTCGACTCGCCTTGAAAGCACATGAAAAGCGGCAAAGCGTTGACAATGATGCCCTTGGCCAAAAAGGGCGTATGCGTTTTTTCCTGAATATATTCAGGAAAAAACGCATACGCCCTTTTTGGCCAACCAGGCAAGCCCGAAAGGCAAATCAGCGCTACAAAGAAGTCTCGCTTGCCATCGGTCAAAAGGGCCATGCTGAAAAAAGTGTAAAAACCAGAAATGCAGGACAGGCCATGGAGACATGGGAGCCTTGCTACGCTGATGGGCGGGCTGTAAATTGCCAGCAGCCACTCTGGAGAAGTGTACGGTGTGTCCTGAAACATGTAATAAGCACAGCTTAGAGAGCATAGGGCACTTCCACTCATGGGCGTATAAATCGGGAAACCTAAAAATCAACAAGACACAGGCACCCCAAAGTTTAGGGCTGCTCTGTTTCCAAGAACCTCCACTTCGGTACACCTTCAATATCCCAGGAAAGCGAAAAATGGATAAAGAAGTTGTGGTACTTAGGCACAATGGAATATCACTCAGCCATGAAATCAATGTCATAAGGCTAGTAGCAGCAGGATGAGTGGATTTAGGTACGATGACTCTCAGTGAAATAAGTCACAGAGAAAAAGACACTTATCCTAAGATATCACTTATAGAGGGAATGTCAAAATCGCTACACTTGAACTGAATTACAAAACAGAACAGAGTCACACATTTAGAAAACACACTATGGCTGCTTAACGGGAAAGGTGAGGTGGGGTGATGCATAAAACAAGGGTTTGAAATTAGCTCAGATACCGTTCCACAGGCCAAATATGTAATAGACAAGACCTACTCCCTGCTCAGTGAACTGGACTCAACAGCCCCTATTCACCGCCCAAGAATATATCTGACTAGTAAGAGTCTTAAAACCTATGTATTGATCTCTCTCTGGAAGTGCATCAAGAGGGTGTAAAGCGGCATAAACACAGCAGTGAAAAGCAGCTAAACCCCATTATTAAAATAGATTACTTAAAAAAAACCCCATAAAACAAAGACAGTGAAAGAGAGAGAAATTCTTACAAAATCCGTTCAGGGGCTCTGATGCAACCTGGATTGACCATATCTAGACCCACAGCTGGATGAGACATGAGGCTGGACACTCTTGGGGCTGAGAGGATTGGTGAGCTTGGGTGAGCAAACGCAGACCCTTTAAAGTCCTACTGCGTGGTACCCATGCCGTGGGTCCCAAATCTCCAGGTTCAAGGGCATCTTCCTACATCGAAAACATGTGTGGGAAACCCAGAAGATGGTACACCGTGTGATCGGGAAAGGGTTCTCAAACGCACCTCATTTCTCCTCTCCTTGTGCTCGGGTTCGCCATTCCAGCCGCTCTACTAACAATCTCCCTACTTGGAGAATCAGCACCTTTAACCTCCTGTTTCGGACAGGTCGCAATTTGGCCTGAGGATGAACGGGAAGAGGGGGAACCAATGAGAGACTAGCTCTAGGTGTTGGGACAGGCACAGGTCGCTCTATTTTCCCATCAGGAAGAAGAATGAACCACAGGCTCAGCCTGCCCCCGGAACCAGAATACGGCCTGAAGCAATCCTGCGCTTTGGCGGCCAGCTCCCAAAAAAGCGAGTTGACAAATGGAGCTCAGGGGCACTGCAACTCACAAACCTGCAGAGTTATAAATGATAACTCTCGTCCACAAATATATTGAGGGAAGGCAACGAAGAGGATTTGAAAGCAAGGCAGAATTGCAGGAAACAGGTTTCAGGAGGCAGAGTCGACTCGCCTTGAAAGCACATGAAAAGCGGCAAAGCGTTGACAATGATGCCCTTGGCCAAAAAGGGCGTATGCGTTTTTTCCTGAATATATTCAGGAAAAAACGCATACGCCCTTTTTGGCCAACCAGGCAAGCCCGAAAGGCAAATCAGCGCTACAAAGAAGTCTCGCTTGCCATCGGTCAAAAGGGCCATGCTGAAAAAAGTGTAAAAACCAGAAATGCAGGACAGGCCATGGAGACATGGGAGCCTTGCTACGCTGATGGGCGGGCTGTAAATTGCCAGCAGCCACTCTGGAGAAGTGTACGGTGTGTCCTGAAACATGTAATAAGCACAGCTTAGAGAGCATAGGGCACTTCCACTCATGGGCGTATAAATCGGGAAACCTAAAAATCAACAAGACACAGGCACCCCAAAGTTTAGGGCTGCTCTGTTTCCAAGAACCTCCACTTCGCTACACCTTCAATATCCCAGGAAAGCGAAAAATGGATAAAGAAGTTGTGGTACTTAGGCACAATGGAATATCACTCAGCCATGAAATCAATGTCATAAGGCTAGTAGCAGCAGGATGAGTGGATTTAGGTACGATGACTCTCAGTGAAATAAGTCACAGAGAAAAAGACACTTATCCTAAGATATCACTTATAGAGGGAATGTCAAAATCGCTACACTTGAACTGAATTACAAAACAGAACAGAGTCACACATTTAGAAAACACACTATGGCTGCTTAACGGGAAAGGTGAGGTGGGGTGATGCATAAAACAAGGGTTTGAAATTAGCTCAGATACCGTTCCACAGGCCAAATATGTAATAGACAAGACCTACTCCCTGCTCAGTGAACTGGACTCAACAGCCCCTATTCACCGCCCAAGAATATATCTGACTAGTAAGAGTCTTAAAACCTATGTATTGATCTCTCTCTGGAAGTGCATCAAGAGGGTGTAAAGCGGCATAAACACAGCAGTGAAAAGCAGCTAAACCCCATTATTAAAATAGATTACTTAAAAAAAACCCCATAAAACAAAGACAGTGAAAGAGAGAGAAATTCTTACAAAATCCGTTCAGGGGCTCTGATGCAACCTGGATTGACCATATCTAGACCCACAGCTGGATGAGACATGAGGCTGGACACTCTTGGGGCTGAGAGGATTGGTGAGCTTGGGTGAGCAAACGCAGACCCTTTAAAGTCCTACTGCGTGGTACCCATGCCGTGGGTCCCAAATCTCCAGGTTCAAGGGCATCTTCCTACATCGAAAACATGTGTGGGAAACCCAGAAGATGGTACACCGTGTGATCGGGAAAGGGTTCTCAAACGCACCTCATTTCTCCTCTCCTTGTGCTCGGGTTCGCCATTCCAGCCGCTCTACTAACAATCTCCCTACTTGGAGAATCAGCACCTTTAACCTCCTGTTTCGGACAGGTCGCAATTTGGCCTGAGGATGAACGGGAAGAGGGGGAACCAATGAGAGACTAGCTCTAGGTGTTGGGACAGGCACAGGTCGCTCTATTTTCCCATCAGGAAGAAGAATGAACCACAGGCTCAGCCTGCCCCCGGAACCAGAATACGGCCTGAAGCAATCCTGCGCTTTGGCGGCCAGCTCCCAAAAAAGCGAGTTGACAAATGGAGCTCAGGGGCACTGCAACTCACAAACCTGCAGAGTTATAAATGATAACTCTCGTCCACAAATATATTGAGGGAAGGCAACGAAGAGGATTTGAAAGCAAGGCAGAATTGCAGGAAACAGGTTTCAGGAGGCAGAGTCGACTCGCCTTGAAAGCACATGAAAAGCGGCAAAGCGTTGACAATGATGCCCTTGGCCAAAAAGGGCGTATGCGTTTTTTCCTGAATATATTCAGGAAAAAACGCATACGCCCTTTTTGGCCAACCAGGCAAGCCCGAAAGGCAAATCAGCGCTACAAAGAAGTCTCGCTTGCCATCGGTCAAAAGGGCCATGCTGAAAAAAGTGTAAAAACCAGAAATGCAGGACAGGCCATGGAGACATGGGAGCCTTGCTACGCTGATGGGCGGGCTGTAAATTGCCAGCAGCCACTCTGGAGAAGTGTACGGTGTGTCCTGAAACATGTAATAAGCACAGCTTAGAGAGCATAGGGCACTTCCACTCATGGGCGTATAAATCGGGAAACCTAAAAATCAACAAGACACAGGCACCCCAAAGTTTAGGGCTGCTCTGTTTCCAAGAACCTCCACTTCGCTACACCTTCAATATCCCAGGAAAGCGAAAAATGGATAAAGAAGTTGTGGTACTTAGGCACAATGGAATATCACTCAGCCATGAAATCAATGTCATAAGGCTAGTAGCAGCAGGATGAGTGGATTTAGGTACGATGACTCTCAGTGAAATAAGTCACAGAGAAAAAGACACTTATCCTAAGATATCACTTATAGAGGGAATGTCAAAATCGCTACACTTGAACTGAATTACAAAACAGAACAGAGTCACACATTTAGAAAACACACTATGGCTGCTTAACGGGAAAGGTGAGGTGGGGTGATGCATAAAACAAGGGTTTGAAATTAGCTCAGATACCGTTCCACAGGCCAAATATGTAATAGACAAGACCTACTCCCTGCTCAGTGAACTGGACTCAACAGCCCCTATTCACCGCCCAAGAATATATCTGACTAGTAAGAGTCTTAAAACCTATGTATTGATCTCTCTCTGGAAGTGCATCAAGAGGGTGTAAAGCGGCATAAACACAGCAGTGAAAAGCAGCTAAACCCCATTATTAAAATAGATTACTTAAAAAAAACCCCATAAAACAAAGACAGTGAAAGAGAGAGAAATTCTTACAAAATCCGTTCAGGGGCTCTGATGCAACCTGGATTGACCATATCTAGACCCACAGCTGGATGAGACATGAGGCTGGACACTCTTGGGGCTGAGAGGATTGGTGAGCTTGGGTGAGCAAACGCAGACCCTTTAAAGTCCTACTGCGTGGTACCCATGCCGTGGGTCCCAAATCTCCAGGTTCAAGGGCATCTTCCTACATCGAAAACATGTGTGGGAAACCCAGAAGATGGTACACCGTGTGATCGGGAAAGGGTTCTCAAACGCACCTCATTTCTCCTCTCCTTGTGCTCGGGTTCGCCATTCCAGCCGCTCTACTAACAATCTCCCTACTTGGAGAATCAGCACCTTTAACCTCCTGTTTCGGACAGGTCGCAATTTGGCCTGAGGATGAACGGGAAGAGGGGGAACCAATGAGAGACTAGCTCTAGGTGTTGGGACAGGCACAGGTCGCTCTATTTTCCCATCAGGAAGAAGAATGAACCACAGGCTCAGCCTGCCCCCGGAACCAGAATACGGCCTGAAGCAATCCTGCGCTTTGGCGGCCAGCTCCCAAAAAAGCGAGTTGACAAATGGAGCTCAGGGGCACTGCAACTCACAAACCTGCAGAGTTATAAATGATAACTCTCGTCCACAAATATATTGAGGGAAGGCAACGAAGAGGATTTGAAAGCAAGGCAGAATTGCAGGAAACAGGTTTCAGGAGGCAGAGTCGACTCGCCTTGAAAGCACATGAAAAGCGGCAAAGCGTTGACAATGATGCCCTTGGCCAAAAAGGGCGTATGCGTTTTTTCCTGAATATATTCAGGAAAAAACGCATACGCCCTTTTTGGCCAACCAGGCAAGCCCGAAAGGCAAATCAGCGCTACAAAGAAGTCTCGCTTGCCATCGGTCAAAAGGGCCATGCTGAAAAAAGTGTAAAAACCAGAAATGCAGGACAGGCCATGGAGACATGGGAGCCTTGCTACGCTGATGGGCGGGCTGTAAATTGCCAGCAGCCACTCTGGAGAAGTGTACGGTGTGTCCTGAAACATGTAATAAGCACAGCTTAGAGAGCATAGGGCACTTCCACTCATGGGCGTATAAATCGGGAAACCTAAAAATCAACAAGACACAGGCACCCCAAAGTTTAGGGCTGCTCTGTTTCCAAGAACCTCCACTTCGCTACACCTTCAATATCCCAGGAAAGCGAAAAATGGATAAAGAAGTTGTGGTACTTAGGCACAATGGAATATCACTCAGCCATGAAATCAATGTCATAAGGCTAGTAGCAGCAGGATGAGTGGATTTAGGTACGATGACTCTCAGTGAAATAAGTCACAGAGAAAAAGACACTTATCCTAAGATATCACTTATAGAGGGAATGTCAAAATCGCTACACTTGAACTGAATTACAAAACAGAACAGAGTCACACATTTAGAAAACACACTATGGCTGCTTAACGGGAAAGGTGAGGTGGGGTGATGCATAAAACAAGGGTTTGAAATTAGCTCAGATACCGTTCCACAGGCCAAATATGTAATAGACAAGACCTACTCCCTGCTCAGTGAACTGGACTCAACAGCCCCTATTCACCGCCCAAGAATATATCTGACTAGTAAGAGTCTTAAAACCTATGTATTGATCTCTCTCTGGAAGTGCATCAAGAGGGTGTAAAGCGGCATAAACACAGCAGTGAAAAGCAGCTAAACCCCATTATTAAAATAGATTACTTAAAAAAAACCCCATAAAACAAAGACAGTGAAAGAGAGAGAAATTCTTACAAAATCCGTTCAGGGGCTCTGATGCAACCTGGATTGACCATATCTAGACCCACAGCTGGATGAGACATGAGGCTGGACACTCTTGGGGCTGAGAGGATTGGTGAGCTTGGGTGAGCAAACGCAGACCCTTTAAAGTCCTACTGCGTGGTACCCATGCCGTGGGTCCCAAATCTCCAGGTTCAAGGGCATCTTCCTACATCGAAAACATGTGTGGGAAACCCAGAAGATGGTACACCGTGTGATCGGGAAAGGGTTCTCAAACGCACCTCATTTCTCCTCTCCTTGTGCTCGGGTTCGCCATTCCAGCCGCTCTACTAACAATCTCCCTACTTGGAGAATCAGCACCTTTAACCTCCTGTTTCGGACAGGTCGCAATTTGGCCTGAGGATGAACGGGAAGAGGGGGAACCAATGAGAGACTAGCTCTAGGTGTTGGGACAGGCACAGGTCGCTCTATTTTCCCATCAGGAAGAAGAATGAACCACAGGCTCAGCCTGCCCCCGGAACCAGAATACGGCCTGAAGCAATCCTGCGCTTTGGCGGCCAGCTCCCAAAAAAGCGAGTTGACAAATGGAGCTCAGGGGCACTGCAACTCACAAACCTGCAGAGTTATAAATGATAACTCTCGTCCACAAATATATTGAGGGAAGGCAACGAAGAGGATTTGAAAGCAAGGCAGAATTGCAGGAAACAGGTTTCAGGAGGCAGAGTCGACTCGCCTTGAAAGCACATGAAAAGCGGCAAAGCGTTGACAATGATGCCCTTGGCCAAAAAGGGCGTATGCGTTTTTTCCTGAATATATTCAGGAAAAAACGCATACGCCCTTTTTGGCCAACCAGGCAAGCCCGAAAGGCAAATCAGCGCTACAAAGAAGTCTCGCTTGCCATCGGTCAAAAGGGCCATGCTGAAAAAAGTGTAAAAACCAGAAATGCAGGACAGGCCATGGAGACATGGGAGCCTTGCTACGCTGATGGGCGGGCTGTAAATTGCCAGCAGCCACTCTGGAGAAGTGTACGGTGTGTCCTGAAACATGTAATAAGCACAGCTTAGAGAGCATAGGGCACTTCCACTCATGGGCGTATAAATCGGGAAACCTAAAAATCAACAAGACACAGGCACCCCAAAGTTTAGGGCTGCTCTGTTTCCAAGAACCTCCACTTCGCTACACCTTCAATATCCCAGGAAAGCGAAAAATGGATAAAGAAGTTGTGGTACTTAGGCACAATGGAATATCACTCAGCCATGAAATCAATGTCATAAGGCTAGTAGCAGCAGGATGAGTGGATTTAGGTACGATGACTCTCAGTGAAATAAGTCACAGAGAAAAAGACACTTATCCTAAGATATCACTTATAGAGGGAATGTCAAAATCGCTACACTTGAACTGAATTACAAAACAGAACAGAGTCACACATTTAGAAAACACACTATGGCTGCTTAACGGGAAAGGTGAGGTGGGGTGATGCATAAAACAAGGGTTTGAAATTAGCTCAGATACCGTTCCACAGGCCAAATATGTAATAGACAAGACCTACTCCCTGCTCAGTGAACTGGACTCAACAGCCCCTATTCACCGCCCAAGAATATATCTGACTAGTAAGAGTCTTAAAACCTATGTATTGATCTCTCTCTGGAAGTGCATCAAGAGGGTGTAAAGCGGCATAAACACAGCAGTGAAAAGCAGCTAAACCCCATTATTAAAATAGATTACTTAAAAAAAACCCCATAAAACAAAGACAGTGAAAGAGAGAGAAATTCTTACAAAATCCGTTCAGGGGCTCTGATGCAACCTGGATTGACCATATCTAGACCCACAGCTGGATGAGACATGAGGCTGGACACTCTTGGGGCTGAGAGGATTGGTGAGCTTGGGTGAGCAAACGCAGACCCTTTAAAGTCCTACTGCGTGGTACCCATGCCGTGGGTCCCAAATCTCCAGGTTCAAGGGCATCTTCCTACATCGAAAACATGTGTGGGAAACCCAGAAGATGGTACACCGTGTGATCGGGAAAGGGTTCTCAAACGCACCTCATTTCTCCTCTCCTTGTGCTCGGGTTCGCCATTCCAGCCGCTCTACTAACAATCTCCCTACTTGGAGAATCAGCACCTTTAACCTCCTGTTTCGGACAGGTCGCAATTTGGCCTGAGGATGAACGGGAAGAGGGGGAACCAATGAGAGACTAGCTCTAGGTGTTGGGACAGGCACAGGTCGCTCTATTTTCCCATCAGGAAGAAGAATGAACCACAGGCTCAGCCTGCCCCCGGAACCAGAATACGGCCTGAAGCAATCCTGCGCTTTGGCGGCCAGCTCCCAAAAAAGCGAGTTGACAAATGGAGCTCAGGGGCACTGCAACTCACAAACCTGCAGAGTTATAAATGATAACTCTCGTCCACAAATATATTGAGGGAAGGCAACGAAGAGGATTTGAAAGCAAGGCAGAATTGCAGGAAACAGGTTTCAGGAGGCAGAGTCGACTCGCCTTGAAAGCACATGAAAAGCGGCAAAGCGTTGACAATGATGCCCTTGGCCAAAAAGGGCGTATGCGTTTTTTCCTGAATATATTCAGGAAAAAACGCATACGCCCTTTTTGGCCAACCAGGCAAGCCCGAAAGGCAAATCAGCGCTACAAAGAAGTCTCGCTTGCCATCGGTCAAAAGGGCCATGCTGAAAAAAGTGTAAAAACCAGAAATGCAGGACAGGCCATGGAGACATGGGAGCCTTGCTACGCTGATGGGCGGGCTGTAAATTGCCAGCAGCCACTCTGGAGAAGTGTACGGTGTGTCCTGAAACATGTAATAAGCACAGCTTAGAGAGCATAGGGCACTTCCACTCATGGGCGTATAAATCGGGAAACCTAAAAATCAACAAGACACAGGCACCCCAAAGTTTAGGGCTGCTCTGTTTCCAAGAACCTCCACTTCGCTACACCTTCAATATCCCAGGAAAGCGAAAAATGGATAAAGAAGTTGTGGTACTTAGGCACAATGGAATATCACTCAGCCATGAAATCAATGTCATAAGGCTAGTAGCAGCAGGATGAGTGGATTTAGGTACGATGACTCTCAGTGAAATAAGTCACAGAGAAAAAGACACTTATCCTAAGATATCACTTATAGAGGGAATGTCAAAATCGCTACACTTGAACTGAATTACAAAACAGAACAGAGTCACACATTTAGAAAACACACTATGGCTGCTTAACGGGAAAGGTGAGGTGGGGTGATGCATAAAACAAGGGTTTGAAATTAGCTCAGATACCGTTCCACAGGCCAAATATGTAATAGACAAGACCTACTCCCTGCTCAGTGAACTGGACTCAACAGCCCCTATTCACCGCCCAAGAATATATCTGACTAGTAAGAGTCTTAAAACCTATGTATTGATCTCTCTCTGGAAGTGCATCAAGAGGGTGTAAAGCGGCATAAACACAGCAGTGAAAAGCAGCTAAACCCCATTATTAAAATAGATTACTTAAAAAAAACCCCATAAAACAAAGACAGTGAAAGAGAGAGAAATTCTTACAAAATCCGTTCAGGGGCTCTGATGCAACCTGGATTGACCATATCTAGACCCACAGCTGGATGAGACATGAGGCTGGACACTCTTGGGGCTGAGAGGATTGGTGAGCTTGGGTGAGCAAACGCAGACCCTTTAAAGTCCTACTGCGTGGTACCCATGCCGTGGGTCCCAAATCTCCAGGTTCAAGGGCATCTTCCTACATCGAAAACATGTGTGGGAAACCCAGAAGATGGTACACCGTGTGATCGGGAAAGGGTTCTCAAACGCACCTCATTTCTCCTCTCCTTGTGCTCGGGTTCGCCATTCCAGCCGCTCTACTAACAATCTCCCTACTTGGAGAATCAGCACCTTTAACCTCCTGTTTCGGACAGGTCGCAATTTGGCCTGAGGATGAACGGGAAGAGGGGGAACCAATGAGAGACTAGCTCTAGGTGTTGGGACAGGCACAGGTCGCTCTATTTTCCCATCAGGAAGAAGAATGAACCACAGGCTCAGCCTGCCCCCGGAACCAGAATACGGCCTGAAGCAATCCTGCGCTTTGGCGGCCAGCTCCCAAAAAAGCGAGTTGACAAATGGAGCTCAGGGGCACTGCAACTCACAAACCTGCAGAGTTATAAATGATAACTCTCGTCCACAAATATATTGAGGGAAGGCAACGAAGAGGATTTGAAAGCAAGGCAGAATTGCAGGAAACAGGTTTCAGGAGGCAGAGTCGACTCGCCTTGAAAGCACATGAAAAGCGGCAAAGCGTTGACAATGATGCCCTTGGCCAAAAAGGGCGTATGCGTTTTTTCCTGAATATATTCAGGAAAAAACGCATACGCCCTTTTTGGCCAACCAGGCAAGCCGGAAAGGCAAATCAGCGCTACAAAGAAGTCTCGCTTGCCATCGGTCAAAAGGGCCATGCTGAAAAAAGTGTAAAAACCAGAAATGCAGGACAGGCCATGGAGACATGGGAGCCTTGCTACGCTGATGGGCGGGCTGTAAATTGCCAGCAGCCACTCTGGAGAAGTGTACGGTGTGTCCTGAAACATGTAATAAGCACAGCTTAGAGAGCATAGGGCACTTCCACTCATGGGCGTATAAATCGGGAAACCTAAAAATCAACAAGACACAGGCACCCCAAAGTTTAGGGCTGCTCTGTTTCCAAGAACCTCCACTTCGCTACACCTTCAATATCCCAGGAAAGCGAAAAATGGATAAAGAAGTTGTGGTACTTAGGCACAATGGAATATCACTCAGCCATGAAATCAATGTCATAAGGCTAGTAGCAGCAGGATGAGTGGATTTAGGTACGATGACTCTCAGTGAAATAAGTCACAGAGAAAAAGACACTTATCCTAAGATATCACTTATAGAGGGAATGTCAAAATCGCTACACTTGAACTGAATTACAAAACAGAACAGAGTCACACATTTAGAAAACACACTATGGCTGCTTAACGGGAAAGGTGAGGTGGGGTGATGCATAAAACAAGGGTTTGAAATTAGCTCAGATACCGTTCCACAAGCCAAATATGTAATAGACAAGACCTACTCCCTGCTCAGTGAACTGGACTCAACAGCCCCTATTCACCGCCCAAGAATATATCTGACTAGTAAGAGTCTTAAAACCTATGTATTGATCTCTCTCTGGAAGTGCATCAAGAGGGTGTAAAGCGGCATAAACACAGCAGTGAAAAGCAGCTAAACCCCATTATAAAAATAGATTACTTTAAAAAAACCCCATAAAACAAAGACAGTGAAAGAGAGAGAAATGCTTACAAAATCCGTTCAGGGGCTCTGATGCAACCTGGATTGACCATATCTAGACCCACAGCTGGATGAGACATGAGGCTGGACACTCTTGGGGCTGAGAGGATTGGTGAGCTTGGGTGAGCAAACGCAGACCCTTTAAAGTCCTACTGCGTGGTACCCATGCCGTGGGTCCCAAATCTCCAGGTTCAAGGGCATCTTCCTACATCGAAAACATGTGTGGGAAACCCAGAAGATGGTACACCGTGTGATCGGGAAAGGGTTCTCAAACGCACCTCATTTCTCCTCTCCTTGTGCTCGGGTTCGCCATTCCAGCCGCTCTACTAACAATCTCCCTACTTGGAGAATCAGCACCTTTAACCTCCTGTTTCGGACAGGTCGCAATTTGGCCTGAGGATGAACGGGAAGAGGGGGAACCAATGAGAGACTAGCTCTAGGTGTTGGGACAGGCACAGGTCGCTCTATTTTCCCATCAGGAAGAAGAATGAACCACAGGCTCAGCCTGCCCCCGGAACCAGAATACGGCCTGAAGCAATCCTGCGCTTTGGCGGCCAGCTCCCAAAAAAGCGAGTTGACAAATGGAGCTCAGGGGCACTGCAATTCACAAACCTGCAGAGTTATAAATGATAACTCTCGTCCACAAATATATTGAGGGAAGGCAACGAAGAGGATTTGAAAGCAAGGCAGAATTGCAGGAAACAGGTTTCAGGAGGCAGAGTCGACTCGCCTTGAAAGCACATGAAAAGCGGCAAAGCGTTGACAATGATGCCCTTGGCCAAAAAGGGCGTATGCGTTTTTTCCTGAATATATTCAGGAAAAAACGCATACGCCCTTTTTGGCCAACCAGGCAAGCCGGAAAGGCAAATCAGCGCTACAAAGAAGTCTCGCTTGCCATCGGTCAAAAGGGCCATGCTGAAAAAAAGTGTAAAAACCAGAAATGCAGGACAGGCCATGGAGACATGGGAGCCTTGCTACGCTGATGGGCGGGCTGTAAATTGCCAGCAGCCACTCTGGAGAAGTGTACGGTGTGTCCTGAAACATGTAATAAGCACAGCTTAGAGAGCATAGGGCACTTCCACTCATGGGCGTATAAATCGGGAAACCTAAAAATCAACAAGACACAGGCACCCCAAAGTTTAGGGCTGCTCTGTTTCCAAGAACCTCCACTTCGGTACACCTTCAATATCCCAGGAAAGCGAAAAATGGATAAAGAAGTTGTGGTACTTAGGCACAATGGAATATCACTCAGCCATGAAATCAATGTCATAAGGCTAGTAGCAGCAGGATGAGTGGATTTAGGTACGATGACTCTCAGTGAAATAAGTCACAGAGAAAAAGACACTTATCCTAAGATATCACTTATAGAGGGAATGTCAAAATCGCTACACTTGAACTGAATTACAAAACAGAACAGAGTCACACATTTAGAAAACACACTATGGCTGCTTAACGGGAAAGGTGAGGTGGGGTGATGCATAAAACAAGGGTTTGAAATTAGCTCAGATACCGTTCCACAAGCCAAATATGTAATAGACAAGACCTACTCCCTGCTCAGTGAACTGGACTCAACAGCCCCTATTCACCGCCCAAGAATATATCTGACTAGTAAGAGTCTTAAAACCTATGTATTGATCTCTCTCTGGAAGTGCATCAAGAGGGTGTAAAGCGGCATAAACACAGCAGTGAAAAGCAGCTAAACCCCATTATAAAAATAGATTACTTTAAAAAAACCCCATAAAACAAAGACAGTGAAAGAGAGAGAAATGCTTACAAAATCCGTTCAGGGGCTCTGATGCAACCTGGATTGACCATATCTAGACCCACAGCTGGATGAGACATGAGGCTGGACACTCTTGGGGCTGAGAGGATTGGTGAGCTTGGGTGAGCAAACGCAGACCCTTTAAAGTCCTACTGCGTGGTACCCATGCCGTGGGTCCCAAATCTCCAGGTTCAAGGGCATCTTCCGACATCGAAAACATGCGTGGGAAACCCAGAAGATGGTACACCGTGTGATCGGGAAAGGGTTCTCAAACGCACCTCATTTCTCCTCTCCTTGTGCTCGGGTTCGCCATTCCAGCCGCTCTACTAACAATCTCCCTACTTGGAGAATCTGCACCTTTAACCTCCTGTTTCGGACAGGTCGCAATTTGGCCTGAGGATGAACGGGAAGACGGGAAACCAATGAGAGACTAGCTCTAGGTGTTGGGACAGGCACAGGTCACTCTATTTTCCCATCAGGAAGAAGAATGAACCACAGGCTCAGCCTGCCCCCCGGAACCAGAATACGGCCTGAAGCAATCCTGCGCTTTGGCGGCCAGCTCCCAAAAAAGCGAGTTGACAAATGGAGCTCAGGGGCACTGCAATTCACAAACCTGCAGAGTTATAAATGATAACTCTCGTCCACAAATATATTGAGGGAAGGCAACGAAGAGGATGTGAAAGCAAGGCAGAATTGCAGGAAACAGGTTTCAGGAGGCAGAGTCGACTCGCCTTGAAAGCACATGAAAAGCGGCAAAGCGTTGACAATGATGCCCTTGGCCAAAAAGGGCGTATGCGTTTTTTCCTGAATATATTCAGGAAAAAACGCATACGCCCTTTTTGGCCAACCAGGCAAGCCCGAAAGGCAAATCAGCGCTACAAAGAAGTCTCGCTTGCCATCGGTCAAAAGGGCCATGCTGAAAAAAGTGTAAAAACCAGAAATGCAGGACAGGCCATGGAGACATGGGAGCCTTGCTACGCTGATGGGCGGGCTGTAAATTGCCAGCAGCCACTCTGGAGAAGTGTACGGTGTGTCCTGAAACATGTAATAAGCACAGCTTAGAGAGCATAGGGCACTTCCACTCATGGGCGTATAAATCGGGAAACCTAAAAATCAACAAGACACAGGCACCCCAAAGTTTAGGGCTGCTCTGTTTCCAAGAACCTCCACTTCGCTACACCTTCAATATCCCAGGAAAGCGAAAAATGGATAAAGAAGTTGTGGTACTTAGGCACAATGGAATATCACTCAGCCATGAAATCAATGTCATAAGGCTAGTAGCAGCAGGATGAGTGGATTTAGGTACGATGACTCTCAGTGAAATAAGTCACAGAGAAAAAGACACTTATCCTAAGATATCACTTATAGAGGGAATGTCAAAATCGCTACACTTGAACTGAATTACAAAACAGAACAGAGTCACACATTTAGAAAACACACTATGGCTGCTTAACGGGAAAGGTGAGGTGGGGTGATGCATAAAACAAGGGTTTGAAATTAGCTCAGATACCGTTCCACAAGCCAAATATGTAATAGACAAGACCTACTCCCTGCTCAGTGAACTGGACTCAACAGCCCCTATTCACCGCCCAAGAATATATCTGACTAGTAAGAGTCTTAAAACCTATGTATTGATCTCTCTCTGGAAGTGCATCAAGAGGGTGTAAAGCGGCATAAACACAGCAGTGAAAAGCAGCTAAACCCCATTATAAAAATAGATTACTTAAAAAAAACCCCATAAAACAAAGACAGTGAAAGAGAGAGAAATTCTTACAAAATCCGTTCAGGGGCTCTGATGCAACCTGGATTGACCATATCTAGACCCACAGCTGGATGAGACATGAGGCTGGACACTCTTGGGGCTGAGAGGATTGGTGAGCTTGGGTGAGCAAACGCAGACCCTTTAAAGTCCTACTGCGTGGTACCCATGCCGTGGGTCCCAAATCTCCAGGTTCAAGGGCATCTTCCTACATCGAAAACATGTGTGGGAAACCCAGAAGATGGTACACCGTGTGATCGGGAAAGGGTTCTCAAACGCACCTCATTTCTCCTCTCCTTGTGCTCGGGTTCGCCATTCCAGCCGCTCTACTAACAATCTCCCTACTTGGAGAATCTGCACCTTTAACCTCCTGTTTCGGACAGGTCGCAATTTGGCCTGAGGATGAACGGGAAGACGGGGAACCAATGAGAGACTAGCTCTAGGTGTTGGGACAGGCACAGGTCACTCTATTTTCCCATCAGGAAGAAGAATGAACCACAGGCTCAGCCTGCCCCCCGGAACCACAATACGGCCTGAAGCAATCCTGCGCTTTGGCGGCCAGCTCCCAAAAAAGCGAGTTGACAAATGGAGCTCAGGGGCACTGCAACTCACAAACCTGCAGAGTTATAAATGATAACTCTCGTCCACAAATATATTGAGGGAAGGCAACGAAGAGGATTTGAAAGCAAGGCAGAATTGCAGGAAACAGGTTTCAGGAGGCAGAGTCGACTCGCCTTGAAAGCACATGAAAAGCGGCAAAGCGTTGACAATGATGCCCTTGGCCAAAAAGGGCGTATGCGTTTTTTCCTGAATATATTCAGGAAAAAACGCATACGCCCTTTTTGGCCAACCAGGCAAGCCCGAAAGGCAAATCAGCGCTACAAAGAAGTCTCGCTTGCCATCGGTCAAAAGGGCCATGCTGAAAAAAGTGTAAAAACCAGAAATGCAGGACAGGCCATGGAGACATGGGAGCCTTGCTACGCTGATGGGCGGGCTGTAAATTGCCAGCAGCCACTCTGGAGAAGTGTACGGTGTGTCCTGAAACATGTAATAAGCACAGCTTAGAGAGCATAGGGCACTTCCACTCATGGGCGTATAAATCGGGAAACCTAAAAATCAACAAGACACAGGCACCCCAAAGTTTAGGGCTGCTCTGTTTCCAAGAACCTCCACTTCGCTACACCTTCAATATCCCAGGAAAGCGAAAAATGGATAAAGAAGTTGTGGTACTTAGGCACAATGGAATATCACTCAGCCATGAAATCAATGTCATAAGGCTAGTAGCAGCAGGATGAGTGGATTTAGGTACGATGACTCTCAGTGAAATAAGTCACAGAGAAAAAGACACTTATCCTAAGATATCACTTATAGAGGGAATGTCAAAATCGCTACACTTGAACTGAATTACAAAACAGAACAGAGTCACACATTTAGAAAACACACTATGGCTGCTTAACGGGAAAGGTGAGGTGGGGTGATGCATAAAACAAGGGTTTGAAATTAGCTCAGATACCGTTCCACAGGCCAAATATGTAATAGACAAGACCTACTCCCTGCTCAGTGAACTGGACTCAACAGCCCCTATTCACCGCCCAAGAATATATCTGACTAGTAAGAGTCTTAAAACCTATGTATTGATCTCTCTCTGGAAGTGCATCAAGAGGGTGTAAAGCGGCATAAACACAGCAGTGAAAAGCAGCTAAACCCCATTATAAAAATAGATTACTTAAAAAAAACCCCATAAAACAAAGACAGTGAAAGAGAGAGAAATTCTTACAAAATCCGTTCAGGGGCTCTGATGCAACCTGGATTGACCATATCTAGACCCACAGCTGGATGAGACATGAGGCTGGACACTCTTGGGGCTGAGAGGATTGGTGAGCTTGGGTGAGCAAACGCAGACCCTTTAAAGTCCTACTGCGTGGTACCCATGCCGTGGGTCCCAAATCTCCAGGTTCAAGGGCATCTTCCTACATCGAAAACATGTGTGGGAAACCCAGAAGATGGTACACCGTGTGATCGGGAAAGGGTTCTCAAACGCACCTCATTTCTCCTCTCCTTGTGCTCGGGTTCGCCATTCCAGCCGCTCTACTAACAATCTCCCTACTTGGAGAATCAGCACCTTTAACCTCCTGTTTCGGACAGGTCGCAATTTGGCCTGAGGATGAACGGGAAGAGGGGGAACCAATGAGAGACTAGCTCTAGGTGTTGGGACAGGCACAGGTCGCTCTATTTTCCCATCAGGAAGAAGAATGAACCACAGGCTCAGCCTGCCCCCGGAACCAGAATACGGCCTGAAGCAATCCTGCGCTTTGGCGGCCAGCTCCCAAAAAAGCGAGTTGACAAATGGAGCTCAGGGGCACTGCAACTCACAAACCTGCAGAGTTATAAATGATAACTCTCGTCCACAAATATATTGAGGGAAGGCAACGAAGAGGATTTGAAAGCAAGGCAGAATTGCAGGAAACAGGTTTCAGGAGGCAGAGTCGACTCGCCTTGAAAGCACATGAAAAGCGGCAAAGCGTTGACAATGATGCCCTTGGCCAAAAAGGGCGTATGCGTTTTTTCCTGAATATATTCAGGAAAAAACGCATACGCCCTTTTTGGCCAACCAGGCAAGCCCGAAAGGCAAATCAGCGCTACAAAGAAGTCTCGCTTGCCATCGGTCAAAAGGGCCATGCTGAAAAAAGTGTAAAAACCAGAAATGCAGGACAGGCCATGGAGACATGGGAGCCTTGCTACGCTGATGGGCGGGCTGTAAATTGCCAGCAGCCACTCTGGAGAAGTGTACGGTGTGTCCTGAAACATGTAATAAGCACAGCTTAGAGAGCATAGGGCACTTCCACTCATGGGCGTATAAATCGGGAAACCTAAAAATCAACAAGACACAGGCACCCCAAAGTTTAGGGCTGCTCTGTTTCCAAGAACCTCCACTTCGCTACACCTTCAATATCCCAGGAAAGCGAAAAATGGATAAAGAAGTTGTGGTACTTAGGCACAATGGAATATCACTCAGCCATGAAATCAATGTCATAAGGCTAGTAGCAGCAGGATGAGTGGATTTAGGTACGATGACTCTCAGTGAAATAAGTCACAGAGAAAAAGACACTTATCCTAAGATATCACTTATAGAGGGAATGTCAAAATCGCTACACTTGAACTGAATTACAAAACAGAACAGAGTCACACATTTAGAAAACACACTATGGCTGCTTAACGGGAAAGGTGAGGTGGGGTGATGCATAAAACAAGGGTTTGAAATTAGCTCAGATACCGTTCCACAGGCCAAATATGTAATAGACAAGACCTACTCCCTGCTCAGTGAACTGGACTCAACAGCCCCTATTCACCGCCCAAGAATATATCTGACTAGTAAGAGTCTTAAAACCTATGTATTGATCTCTCTCTGGAAGTGCATCAAGAGGGTGTAAAGCGGCATAAACACAGCAGTGAAAAGCAGCTAAACCCCATTATTAAAATAGATTACTTAAAAAAAACCCCATAAAACAAAGACAGTGAAAGAGAGAGAAATTCTTACAAAATCCGTTCAGGGGCTCTGATGCAACCTGGATTGACCATATCTAGACCCACAGCTGGATGAGACATGAGGCTGGACACTCTTGGGGCTGAGAGGATTGGTGAGCTTGGGTGAGCAAACGCAGACCCTTTAAAGTCCTACTGCGTGGTACCCATGCCGTGGGTCCCAAATCTCCAGGTTCAAGGGCATCTTCCTACATCGAAAACATGCGTGGGAAACCCAGAAGATGGTACACCGTGTGATCGGGAAAGGGTTCTCAAACGCACCTCATTTCTCCTCTCCTTGTGCTCGGGTTCGCCATTCCAGCCGCTCTACTAACAATCTCCCTACTTGGAGAATCAGCACCTTTAACCTCCTGTTTCGGACAGGTCGCAATTTGGCCTGAGGATGAACGGGAAGAGGGGGAACCAATGAGAGACTAGCTCTAGGTGTTGGGACAGGCACAGGTCGCTCTATTTTCCCATCAGGAAGAAGAATGAACCACAGGCTCAGCCTGCCCCCGGAACCAGAATACGGCCTGAAGCAATCCTGCGCTTTGGCGGCCAGCTCCCAAAAAAGCGAGTTGACAAATGGAGCTCAGGGGCACTGCAACTCACAAACCTGCAGAGTTATAAATGATAACTCTCGTCCACAAATATATTGAGGGAAGGCAACGAAGAGGATTTGAAAGCAAGGCAGAATTGCAGGAAACAGGTTTCAGGAGGCAGAGTCGACTCGCCTTGAAAGCACATGAAAAGCGGCAAAGCGTTGACAATGATGCCCTTGGCCAAAAAGGGCGTATGCGTTTTTTCCTGAATATATTCAGGAAAAAACGCATACGCCCTTTTTGGCCAACCAGGCAAGCCCGAAAGGCAAATCAGCGCTACAAAGAAGTCTCGCTTGCCATCGGTCAAAAGGGCCATGCTGAAAAAAGTGTAAAAACCAGAAATGCAGGACAGGCCATGGAGACATGGGAGCCTTGCTACGCTGATGGGCGGGCTGTAAATTGCCAGCAGCCACTCTGGAGAAGTGTACGGTGTGTCCTGAAACATGTAATAAGCACAGCTTAGAGAGCATAGGGCACTTCCACTCATGGGCGTATAAATCGGGAAACCTAAAAATCAACAAGACACAGGCACCCCAAAGTTTAGGGCTGCTCTGTTTCCAAGAACCTCCACTTCGCTACACCTTCAATATCCCAGGAAAGCGAAAAATGGATAAAGAAGTTGTGGTACTTAGGCACAATGGAATATCACTCAGCCATGAAATCAATGTCATAAGGCTAGTAGCAGCAGGATGAGTGGATTTAGGTACGATGACTCTCAGTGAAATAAGTCACAGAGAAAAAGACACTTATCCTAAGATATCACTTATAGAGGGAATGTCAAAATCGCTACACTTGAACTGAATTACAAAACAGAACAGAGTCACACATTTAGAAAACACACTATGGCTGCTTAACGGGAAAGGTGAGGTGGGGTGATGCATAAAACAAGGGTTTGAAATTAGCTCAGATACCGTTCCACAGGCCAAATATGTAATAGACAAGACCTACTCCCTGCTCAGTGAACTGGACTCAACAGCCCCTATTCACCGCCCAAGAATATATCTGACTAGTAAGAGTCTTAAAACCTATGTATTGATCTCTCTCTGGAAGTGCATCAAGAGGGTGTAAAGCGGCATAAACACAGCAGTGAAAAGCAGCTAAACCCCATTATTAAAATAGATTACTTAAAAAAAACCCCATAAAACAAAGACAGTGAAAGAGAGAGAAATTCTTACAAAATCCGTTCAGGGGCTCTGATGCAACCTGGATTGACCATATCTAGACCCACAGCTGGATGAGACATGAGGCTGGACACTCTTGGGGCTGAGAGGATTGGTGAGCTTGGGTGAGCAAACGCAGACCCTTTAAAGTCCTACTGCGTGGTACCCATGCCGTGGGTCCCAAATCTCCAGGTTCAAGGGCATCTTCCTACATCGAAAACATGTGTGGGAAACCCAGAAGATGGTACACCGTGTGATCGGGAAAGGGTTCTCAAACGCACCTCATTTCTCCTCTCCTTGTGCTCGGGTTCGCCATTCCAGCCGCTCTACTAACAATCTCCCTACTTGGAGAATCAGCACCTTTAACCTCCTGTTTCGGACAGGTCGCAATTTGGCCTGAGGATGAACGGGAAGAGGGGGAACCAATGAGAGACTAGCTCTAGGTGTTGGGACAGGCACAGGTCGCTCTATTTTCCCATCAGGAAGAAGAATGAACCACAGGCTCAGCCTGCCCCCGGAACCAGAATACGGCCTGAAGCAATCCTGCGCTTTGGCGGCCAGCTCCCAAAAAAGCGAGTTGACAAATGGAGCTCAGGGGCACTGCAACTCACAAACCTGCAGAGTTATAAATGATAACTCTCGTCCACAAATATATTGAGGGAAGGCAACGAAGAGGATTTGAAAGCAAGGCAGAATTGCAGGAAACAGGTTTCAGGAGGCAGAGTCGACTCGCCTTGAAAGCACATGAAAAGCGGCAAAGCGTTGACAATGATGCCCTTGGCCAAAAAGGGCGTATGCGTTTTTTCCTGAATATATTCAGGAAAAAACGCATACGCCCTTTTTGGCCAACCAGGCAAGCCCGAAAGGCAAATCAGCGCTACAAAGAAGTCTCGCTTGCCATCGGTCAAAAGGGCCATGCTGAAAAAAGTGTAAAAACCAGAAATGCAGGACAGGCCATGGAGACATGGGAGCCTTGCTACGCTGATGGGCGGGCTGTAAATTGCCAGCAGCCACTCTGGAGAAGTGTACGGTGTGTCCTGAAACATGTAATAAGCACAGCTTAGAGAGCATAGGGCACTTCCACTCATGGGCGTATAAATCGGGAAACCTAAAAATCAACAAGACACAGGCACCCCAAAGTTTAGGGCTGCTCTGTTTCCAAGAACCTCCACTTCGCTACACCTTCAATATCCCAGGAAAGCGAAAAATGGATAAAGAAGTTGTGGTACTTAGGCACAATGGAATATCACTCAGCCATGAAATCAATGTCATAAGGCTAGTAGCAGCAGGATGAGTGGATTTAGGTACGATGACTCTCAGTGAAATAAGTCACAGAGAAAAAGACACTTATCCTAAGATATCACTTATAGAGGGAATGTCAAAATCGCTACACTTGAACTGAATTACAAAACAGAACAGAGTCACACATTTAGAAAACACACTATGGCTGCTTAACGGGAAAGGTGAGGTGGGGTGATGCATAAAACAAGGGTTTGAAATTAGCTCAGATACCGTTCCACAGGCCAAATATGTAATAGACAAGACCTACTCCCTGCTCAGTGAACTGGACTCAACAGCCCCTATTCACCGCCCAAGAATATATCTGACTAGTAAGAGTCTTAAAACCTATGTATTGATCTCTCTCTGGAAGTGCATCAAGAGGGTGTAAAGCGGCATAAACACAGCAGTGAAAAGCAGCTAAACCCCATTATTAAAATAGATTACTTAAAAAAAACCCCATAAAACAAAGACAGTGAAAGAGAGAGAAATTCTTACAAAATCCGTTCAGGGGCTCTGATGCAACCTGGATTGACCATATCTAGACCCACAGCTGGATGAGACATGAGGCTGGACACTCTTGGGGCTGAGAGGATTGGTGAGCTTGGGTGAGCAAACGCAGACCCTTTAAAGTCCTACTGCGTGGTACCCATGCCGTGGGTCCCAAATCTCCAGGTTCAAGGGCATCTTCCTACATCGAAAACATGCGTGGGAAACCCAGAAGATGGTACACCGTGTGATCGGGAAAGGGTTCTCAAACGCACCTCATTTCTCCTCTCCTTGTGCTCGGGTTCGCCATTCCAGCCGCTCTACTAACAATCTCCCTACTTGGAGAATCAGCACCTTTAACCTCCTGTTTCGGACAGGTCGCAATTTGGCCTGAGGATGAACGGGAAGAGGGGGAACCAATGAGAGACTAGCTCTAGGTGTTGGGACAGGCACAGGTCGCTCTATTTTCCCATCAGGAAGAAGAATGAACCACAGGCTCAGCCTGCCCCCGGAACCAGAATACGGCCTGAAGCAATCCTGCGCTTTGGCGGCCAGCTCCCAAAAAAGCGAGTTGACAAATGGAGCTCAGGGGCACTGCAACTCACAAACCTGCAGAGTTATAAATGATAACTCTCGTCCACAAATATATTGAGGGAAGGCAACGAAGAGGATTTGAAAGCAAGGCAGAATTGCAGGAAACAGGTTTCAGGAGGCAGAGTCGACTCGCCTTGAAAGCACATGAAAAGCGGCAAAGCGTTGACAATGATGCCCTTGGCCAAAAAGGGCGTATGCGTTTTTTCCTGAATATATTCAGGAAAAAACGCATACGCCCTTTTTGGCCAACCAGGCAAGCCGGAAAGGCAAATCAGCGCTACAAAGAAGTCTCGCTTGCCATCGGTCAAAAGGGCCATGCTGAAAAAAGTGTAAAAACCAGAAATGCAGGACAGGCCATGGAGACATGGGAGCCTTGCTACGCTGATGGGCGGGCTGTAAATTGCCAGCAGCCACTCTGGAGAAGTGTACGGTGTGTCCTGAAACATGTAATAAGCACAGCTTAGAGAGCATAGGGCACTTCCACTCATGGGCGTATAAATCGGGAAACCTAAAAATCAACAAGACACAGGCACCCCAAAGTTTAGGGCTGCTCTGTTTCCAAGAACCTCCACTTCGCTACACCTTCAATATCCCAGGAAAGCGAAAAATGGATAAAGAAGTTGTGGTACTTAGGCACAATGGAATATCACTCAGCCATGAAATCAATGTCATAAGGCTAGTAGCAGCAGGATGAGTGGATTTAGGTACGATGACTCTCAGTGAAATAAGTCACAGAGAAAAAGACACTTATCCTAAGATATCACTTATAGAGGGAATGTCAAAATCGCTACACTTGAACTGAATTACAAAACAGAACAGAGTCACACATTTAGAAAACACACTATGGCTGCTTAACGGGAAAGGTGAGGTGGGGTGATGCATAAAACAAGGGTTTGAAATTAGCTCAGATACCGTTCCACAAGCCAAATATGTAATAGACAAGACCTACTCCCTGCTCAGTGAACTGGACTCAACAGCCCCTATTCACCGCCCAAGAATATATCTGACTAGTAAGAGTCTTAAAACCTATGTATTGATCTCTCTCTGGAAGTGCATCAAGAGGGTGTAAAGCGGCATAAACACAGCAGTGAAAAGCAGCTAAACCCCATTATAAAAATAGATTACTTTAAAAAAAACCCATAAAACAAAGACAGTGAAAGAGTGAGAAATTCTTACAAAATCCGTTCAGGGGCTCTGATGCAACCTGGATTGACCATATCTAGACCCACAGCTGGATGAGACATGAGGCTGGACACTCTTGGGGCTGAGAGGATTGGTGAGCTTGGGTGAGCAAACGCAGACCCTTTAAAGTCCTACTGCGTGGTACCCATGCCGTGGGTCCCAAATCTCCAGGTTCAAGGGCATCTTCCTACATCGAAAACATGCGTGGGAAACCCAGAAGATGGTACACCGTGTGATCGGGAAAGGGTTCTCAAACGCACCTCATTTCTCCTCTCCTTGTGCTCGGGTTCGCCATTCCAGCCGCTCTACTAACAATCTCCCTACTTGGAGAATCAGCACCTTTAACCTCCTGTTTCGGACAGGTCGCAATTTGGCCTGAGGATGAACGGGAAGAGAGGGAACCAATGAGAGACTAGCTCTAGGTGTTGGGACAGGCACAGGTCGCTCTATTTTCCCATCAGGAAGAAGAATGAACCACAGGCTCAGCCTGCCCCCAGAACCAGAATACGGCCTGAAGCAATCCTGCGCTTTGGCGGCCAGCTCCCAAAAAAGCGAGTTGACAAATGGAGCTCTGGGGCACTGCAACTCACAAACCTGCAGAGTTATAAATGATAACTCTCGTCCACAAATATATTGAGGGAAGGCAACGAAGAGGATTTGAAAGCAAGGCAGAATTGCAGGAAACAGGTTTCAGGAGGCAGAGTCGACTCGCCTTGAAAGCACAGGAAAAGCGGCAAAGCGTTGACAATGATGCCCTTGGCCAAAAAGGGCGTATGCGTTTTTTCCTGAATATATTCAGGAAAAAACGCATACGCCCTTTTTGGCCAACCAGGCAAGCCCGAAAGGCAAATCAGCGCTACAAAGAAGTCTCGCTTGCCATCGGTCAAAAGGGCCATGCTGAAAAAAGTGTAAAAACCAGAAATGCAGGACAGGCCATGGAGACATGGGAGCCTTGCTACGCTGATGGGCGGGCTGTAAATTGCCAGCAGCCACTCTGGAGAAGTGTACGGTGTGTCCTGAAACATGTAATAAGCACAGCTTAGAGAGCATAGGGCACTTCCACTCATGGGCGTATAAATCGGGAAACCTAAAAATCAACAAGACACAGGCACCCCAAAGTTTAGGGCTGCTCTGTTTCCAAGAACCTCCACTTCGGTACACCTTCAATATCCCAGGAAAGCGAAAAATGGATAAAGAAGTTGTGGTACTTAGGCACAATGGAATATCACTCAGCCATGAAATCAATGTCATAAGGCTAGTAGCAGCAGGATGAGTGGATTTAGGTACGATGACTCTCAGTGAAATAAGTCACAGAGAAAAAGACACTTATCCTAAGATATCACTTATAGAGGGAATGTCAAAATCGCTACACTTGAACTGAATTACAAAACAGAACAGAGTCACACATTTAGAAAACACACTATGGCTGCTTAACGGGAAAGGTGAGGTGGGGTGATGCATAAAACAAGGGTTTGAAATTAGCTCAGATACCGTTCCACAAGCCAAATATGTAATAGACAAGACCTACTCCCTGCTCAGTGAACTGGACTCAACAGCCCCTATTCACCGCCCAAGAATATATCTGACTAGTAAGAGTCTTAAAACCTATGTATTGATCTCTCTCTGGAAGTGCATCAAGAGGGTGTAAAGCGGCATAAACACAGCAGTGAAAAGCAGCTAAACCCCATTATAAAAATAGATTACTTTAAAAAAACCCCATAAAACAAAGACAGTGAAAGAGAGAGAAATTCTTACAAAATCCGTTCAGGGGCTCTGATGCAACCTGGATTGACCATATCTAGACCCACAGCTGGATGAGACATGAGGCTGGACACTCTTGGGGCTGAGAGGATTGGTGAGCTTGGGTGAGCAAACGCAGACCCTTTAAAGTCCTACTGCGTGGTACCCATGCCGTGGGTCCCAAATCTCCAGGTTCAAGGGCATCTTCCGACATCGAAAACATGTGTGGGAAACCCAGAAGATGGTACACCGTGTGATCGGGAAAGGGTTCTCAAACGCACCTCATTTCTCCTCTCCTTGTGCTCGGGTTCGCCATTCCAGCCGCTCTACTAACAATCTCCCTACTTGGAGAATCAGCACCTTTAACCTCCTGTTTCGGACAGGTCGCAATTTGGCCTGAGGATGAACGGGAAGACGGGGAACCAATGAGAGACTAGCTCTAGGTGTTGGGACAGGCACAGGTCGCTCTATTTTCCCATCAGGAAGAAGAATGAACCACAGGCTCAGCCTGCCCCCCGGAACCAGAATACGGCCTGAAGCAATCCTGCGCTTTGGCGGCCAGCTCCCAAAAAAGCGAGTTGACAAATGGAGCTCAAGGGCACTGCAACTCACAAACCTGCAGAGTTATAAATGATAACTCTCGTCCACAAATATATTGAGGGAAGGCAACGAAGAGGATTTGAAAGCAAGGCAGAATTGCAGGAAACAGGTTTCAGGAGGCAGAGTCGACTCGCCTTGAAAGCACAGGAAAAGCGGCAAAGCGTTGACAATGATGCCCTTGGCCAAAAAGGGCGTATGCGTTTTTTCCTGAATATATTCAGGAAAAAACGCATACGCCCTTTTTGGCCAACCAGGCAAGCCCGAAAGGCAAATCAGCGCTACAAAGAAGTCTCGCTTGCCATCGGTCAAAAGGGCCATGCTGAAAAAAGTGTAAAAACCAGAAATGCAGGACAGGCCATGGAGACATGGGAGCCTTGCTACGCTGATGGGCGGGCTGTAAATTGCCAGCAGCCACTCTGGAGAAGTGTACGGTGTGTCCTGAAACATGTAATAAGCACAGCTTAGAGAGCATAGGGCACTTCCACTCATGGGCGTATAAATCGGGAAACCTAAAAATCAACAAGACACAGGCACCCCAAAGTTTAGGGCTGCTCTGTTTCCAAGAACCTCCACTTCGGTACACCTTCAATATCCCAGGAAAGCGAAAAATGGATAAAGAAGTTGTGGTACTTAGGCACAATGGAATATCACTCAGCCATGAAATCAATGTCATAAGGCTAGTAGCAGCAGGATGAGTGGATTTAGGTACGATGACTCTCAGTGAAATAAGTCACAGAGAAAAAGACACTTATCCTAAGATATCACTTATAGAGGGAATGTCAAAATCGCTACACTTGAACTGAATTACAAAACAGAACAGAGTCACACATTTAGAAAACACACTATGGCTGCTTAACGGGAAAGGTGAGGTGGGGTGATGCATAAAACAAGGGTTTGAAATTAGCTCAGATACCGTTCCACAAGCCAAATATGTAATAGACAAGACCTACTCCCTGCTCAGTGAACTGGACTCAACAGCCCCTATTCACCGCCCAAGAATATATCTGACTAGTAAGAGTCTTAAAACCTATGTATTGATCTCTCTCTGGAAGTGCATCAAGAGGGTGTAAAGCGGCATAAACACAGCAGTGAAAAGCAGCTAAACCCCATTATAAAAATAGATTACTTTAAAAAAACCCCATAAAACAAAGACAGTGAAAGAGAGAGAAATTCTTACAAAATCCGTTCAGGGGCTCTGATGCAACCTGGATTGACCATATCTAGACCCACAGCTGGATGAGACATGAGGCTGGACACTCTTGGGGCTGAGAGGATTGGTGAGCTTGGGTGAGCAAACGCAGACCCTTTAAAGTCCTACTGCGTGGTACCCATGCCGTGGGTCCCAAATCTCCAGGTTCAAGGGCATCTTCCTACATCGAAAACATGTGTGGGAAACCCAGAAGATGGTACACCGTGTGATCGGGAAAGGGTTCTCAAACGCACCTCATTTCTCCTCTCCTTGTGCTCGGGTTCGCCATTCCAGCCGCTCTACTAACAATCTCCCTACTTGGAGAATCTGCACCTTTAACCTCCTGTTTCGGACAGGTCGCAATTTGGCCTGAGGATGAACGGGAAGAGGGGGAACCAATGAGAGACTAGCTCTAGGTGTTGGGACAGGCACAGGTCGCTCTATTTTCCCATCAGGAAGAAGAATGAACCACAGGCTCAGCCTGCCCCCGGAACCAGAATACGGCCTGAAGCAATCCTGCGCTTTGGCGGCCAGCTCCCAAAAAAGCGAGTTGACAAATGGAGCTCAGGCGTACTGCAACTCACAAACCTGCAGAGTTATAAATGATAACTCTCGTCCACAAATATATTGAGGGAAGGCAACGAAGAGGATTTGAAAGCAAGGCAGAATTGCAGGAAACAGGTTTCAGGAGGCAGAGTCGACTCGCCTTGAAAGCACATGAAAAGCGGCAAAGCGTTGACAATGATGCCCTTGGCCAAAAAGGGCGTATGCGTTTTTTCCTGAATATATTCAGGAAAAAACGCATACGCCCTTTTTGGCCAACCAGGCAAGCCAGAAAGGCAAATCAGCGCTACAAAGAAGTCTCGCTTGCCATCGGTCAAAAGGGCCATGCTGAAAAAAGTGTAAAAACCAGAAATGCAGGACAGGCCATGGAGACATGGGAGCCTTGCTACGCTGATGGGCGGGCTGTAAATTGCCAGCAGCCACTCTGGAGAAGTGTACGGTGTGTCCTGAAACATGTAATAAGCACAGCTTAGAGAGCATAGGGCACTTCCACTCATGGGCGTATAAATCGGGAAACCTAAAAATCAACAAGACACAGGCACCCCAAAGTTTAGGGCTGCTCTGTTTCCAAGAACCTCCACTTCGCTACACCTTCAATATCCCAGGAAAGCGAAAAATGGATAAAGAAGTTGTGGTACTTAGGCACAATGGAATATCACTCAGCCATGAAATCAATGTCATAAGGCTAGTAGCAGCAGGATGAGTGGATTTAGGTACGATGACTCTCAGTGAAATAAGTCACAGAGAAAAAGACACTTATCCTAAGATATCACTTATAGAGGGAATGTCAAAATCGCTACACTTGAACGGAATTACAAAACAGAACAGAGTCACACATTTAGAAAACACACTATGGCTGCTTAACGGGAAAGGTGAGGTGGGGTGATGCATAAAACAAGGGTTTGAAATTAGCTCAGATACCGTTCCACAAGCCAAATATGTAATAGACAAGACCTACTCCCTGCTCAGTGAACTGGACTCAACAGCCCCTATTCACCGCCCAAGAATATATCTGACTAGTAAGAGTCTTAAAACCTATGTATTGATCTCTCTCTGGAAGTGCATCAAGAGGGTGTAAAGCGGCATAAACACAGCAGTGAAAAGCAGCTAAACCCCATTATAAAAATAGATTACTTAAAAAAAACCCCATAAAACAAAGACAGTGAAAGAGAGAGAAATTCTTACAAAATCCGTTCAGGGGCTCTGATGCAACCTGGATTGACCATATCTAGACCCACAGCTGGATGAGACATGAGGCTGGACACTCTTGGGGCTGAGAGGATTGGTGAGCTTGGGTGAGCAAACGCAGACCCTTTAAAGTCCTACTGCGTGGTACCCATGCCGTGGGTCCCAAATCTCCAGGTTCAAGGGCATCTTCCTACATCGAAAACATGTGTGGGAAACCCAGAAGATGGTACACCGTGTGATCGGGAAAGGGTTCTCAAACGCACCTCATTTCTCCTCTCCTTGTGCTCGGGTTCGCCATTCCAGCCGCTCTACTAACAATCTCCCTACTTGGAGAATCTGCACCTTTAACCTCCTGTTTCGGACAGGTCGCAATTTGGCCTGAGGATGAACGGGAAGACGGGGAACCAATGAGAGACTAGCTCTAGGTGTTGGGACAGGCACAGGTCACTCTATTTTCCCATCAGGAAGAAGAATGAACCACAGGCTCAGCCTGCCCCCCGGAACCAGAATACGGCCTGAAGCAATCCTGCGCTTTGGCGGCCAGCTCCCAAAAAAGCGAGTTGACAAATGGAGCTCAAGGGCACTGCAATTCACAAACCTGCAGAGTTATAAATGATAACTCTCGTCCACAAATATATTGAGGGAAGGCAACGAAGAGGATTTGAAAGCAAGGCAGAATTGCAGGAAACAGGTTTCAGGAGGCAGAGTCGACTCGCCTTGAAAGCACATGAAAAGCGGCAAAGCGTTGACAATGATGCCCTTGGCCAAAAAGGGCGTATGCGTTTTTTCCTGAATATATTCAGGAAAAAACGCATACGCCCTTTTTGGCCAACCAGGCAAGCCGGAAAGGCAAATCAGCGCTACAATGAAGTCTCGCTTGCCATCGGTCAAAAGGGCCATGCTGAAAAAAGTGTAAAAACCAGAAATGCAGGACAGGCCATGGAGACATGGGAGCCTTGCTACGCTGATGGGCGGGCTGTAAATTGCCAGCAGCCACTCTGGAGAAGTGTACGGTGTGTCCTGAAACATGTAATAAGCACAGCTTAGAGAGCATAGGGCACTTCCACTCATGGGCGTATAAATCGGGAAACCTAAAAATCAACAAGACACAGGCACCCCAAAGTTTAGGGCTGCTCTGTTTCCAAGAACCTCCACTTCGGTACACCTTCAATATCCCAGGAAAGCGAAAAATGGATAAAGAAGTTGTGGTACTTAGGCACAATGGAATATCACTCAGCCATGAAATCAATGTCATAAGGCTAGTAGCAGCAGGATGAGTGGATTTAGGTACGATGACTCTCAGTGAAATAAGTCACAGAGAAAAAGACACTTATCCTAAGATATCACTTATAGAGGGAATGTCAAAATCGCTACACTTGAACTGAATTACAAAACAGAACAGAGTCACACATTTAGAAAACACACTATGGCTGCTTAACGGGAAAGGTGAGGTGGGGTGATGCATAAAACAAGGGTTTGAAATTAGCTCAGATACCGTTCCACAAGCCAAATATGTAATAGACAAGACCTACTCCCTGCTCAGTGAACTGGACTCAACAGCCCCTATTCACCGCCCAAGAATATATCTGACTAGTAAGAGTCTTAAAACCTAGGTATTGATCTCTCTCTGGAAGTGCATCAAGAGGGTGTAAAGCGGCATAAACACAGCAGTGAAAAGCAGCTAAACCCCATTATAAAAATAGATTACTTAAAAAAAACCCCATAAAACAAAGACAGTGAAAGAGAGAGAAATTCTTACAAAATCCGTTCAGGGGCTCTGATGCAACCTGGATTGACCATATCTAGACCCACAGCTGGATGAGACATGAGGCTGGACACTCTTGGGGCTGAGAGGATTGGTGAGCTTGGGTGAGCAAACGCAGACCCTTTAAAGTCCTACTGCGTGGTACCCATGCCGTGGGTCCCAAATCTCCAGGTTCAAGGGCATCTTCCTACATCGAAAACATGCGTGGGAAACCCAGAAGATGGTACACCGTGTGATCGGGAAAGGGTTCTCAAACGCACCTCATTTCTCCTCTCCTTGTGCTCGGGTTCGCCATTCCAGCCGCTCTACTAACAATCTCCCTACTTGGAGAATCTGCACCTTTAACCTCCTGTTTCGGACAGGTCGCAATTTGGCCTGAGGATGAACGGGAAGACGGGGAACCAATGAGAGACTAGCTCTAGGTGTTGGGACAGGCACAGGTCACTCTATTTTCCCATCAGGAGGAAGAATGAAGCACAGGCTCAGCCTGCCCCCCGGAACCAGAAAACGGCCTGAAGCAATCCTGCGCTTTGGCGGCCAGCTCCCAAAAAAGCGAGTTGACAAATGGAGCTCAGGGGCACTGCAATTCACAAACCTGCAGAGTTATAAATGATAACTCTCGTCCACAAATATATTGAGGGAAGGCAACGAAGAGGATTTGAAAGCAAGGCAGAATTGCAGGAAACAGGTTTCAGGAGGCAGAGTCGACTCGCCTTGAAAGCACATGAAAAGCGGCAAAGCGTTGACAATGATGCCCTTGGCCAAAAAGGGCGTATGCGTTTTTTCCTGAATATATTCAGGAAAAAACGCATACGCCCTTTTTGGCCAACCAGGCAAGCCGGAAAGGCAAATCAGCGCTACAAAGAAGTCTCGCTTGCCATCGGTCAAAAGGGCCATGCTGAAAAAAGTGTAAAAACCAGAAATGCAGGACAGGCCATGGAGACATGGGAGCCTTGCTACGCTGATGGGCGGGCTGTAAATTGCCAGCAGCCACTCTGGAGAAGTGTACGGTGTGTCCTGAAACATGTAATAAGCACAGCTTAGAGAGCATAGGGCACTTCCACTCATGGGCGTATAAATCGGGAAACCTAAAAATCAACAAGACACAGGCACCCCAAAGTTTAGGGCTGCTCTGTTTCCAAGAACCTCCACTTCGGTACACCTTCAATATCCCAGGAAAGCGAAAAATGGATAAAGAAGTTGTGGTACTTAGGCACAATGGAATATCACTCAGCCATGAAATCAATGTCATAAGGCTAGTAGCAGCAGGATGAGTGGATTTAGGTACGATGACTCTCAGTGAAATAAGTCACAGAGAAAAAGACACTTATCCTAAGATATCACTTATAGAGGGAATGTCAAAATCGCTACACTTGAACTGAATTACAAAACAGAACAGAGTCACACATTTAGAAAACACACTATGGCTGCTTAACGGGAAAGGTGAGGTGGGGTGATGCATAAAACAAGGGTTTGAAATTAGCTCAGATACCGTTCCACAAGCCAAATATGTAATAGACAAGACCTACTCCCTGCTCAGTGAACTGGACTCAACAGCCCCTATTCACCGCCCAAGAATATATCTGACTAGTAAGAGTCTTAAAACCTATGTATTGATCTCTCTCTGGAAGTGCATCAAGAGGGTGTAAAGCGGCATAAACACAGCAGTGAAAAGCAGCTAAACCCCATTATAAAAATAGATTACTTTAAAAAAACCCCATAAAACAAAGACAGTGAAAGAGAGAGAAATGCTTACAAAATCCGTTCAGGGGCTCTGATGCAACCTGGATTGACCATATCTAGACCCACAGCTGGATGAGACATGAGGCTGGACACTCTTGGGGCTGAGAGGATTGGTGAGCTTGGGTGAGCAAACGCAGACCCTTTAAAGTCCTACTGCGTGGTACCCATGCCGTGGGTCCCAAATCTCCAGGTTCAAGGGCATCTTCCGACATCGAAAACATGTGTGGGAAACCCAGAAGATGGTACACCGTGTGATCGGGAAAGGGTTCTCAAACGCACCTCATTTCTCCTCTCCTTGTGCTCGGGTTCGCCATTCCAGCCGCTCTACTAACAATCTCCCTACTTGGAGAATCAGCACCTTTAACCTCCTGTTTCGGACAGGTCGCAATTTGGCCTGAGGATGAACGGGAAGAGGGGGAACCAATGAGAGACTAGCTCTAGGTGTTGGGACAGGCACAGGTCGCTCTATTTTCCCATCAGGAAGAAGAATGAACCACAGGCTCAGCCTGCCCCCGGAACCAGAATACGGCCTGAAGCAATCCTGCGCTTTGGCGGCCAGCTCCCAAAAAAGCGAGTTGACAAATGGAGCTCAGGGGCACTGCAACTCACAAACCTGCAGAGTTATAAATGATAACTCTCGTCCACAAATATATTGAGGGAAGGCAACGAAGAGGATTTGAAAGCAAGGCAGAATTGCAGGAAACAGGTTTCAGGAGGCAGAGTCGACTCGCCTTGAAAGCACATGAAAAGCGGCAAAGCGTTGACAATGATGCCCTTGGCCAAAAAGGGCGTATGCGTTTTTTCCTGAATATATTCAGGAAAAAACGCATACGCCCTTTTTGGCCAACCAGGCAAGCCCGAAAGGCAAATCAGCGCTACAAAGAAGTCTCGCTTGCCATCGGTCAAAAGGGCCATGCTGAAAAAAGTGTAAAAACCAGAAATGCAGGACAGGCCATGGAGACATGGGAGCCTTGCTACGCTGATGGGCGGGCTGTAAATTGCCAGCAGCCACTCTGGAGAAGTGTACGGTGTGTCCTGAAACATGTAATAAGCACAGCTTAGAGAGCATAGGGCACTTCCACTCATGGGCGTATAAATCGGGAAACCTAAAAATCAACAAGACACAGGCACCCCAAAGTTTAGGGCTGCTCTGTTTCCAAGAACCTCCACTTCGGTACACCTTCAATATCCCAGGAAAGCGAAAAATGGATAAAGAAGTTGTGGTACTTAGGCACAATGGAATATCACTCAGCCATGAAATCAATGTCATAAGGCTAGTAGCAGCAGGATGAGTGGATTTAGGTACGATGACTCTCAGTGAAATAAGTCACAGAGAAAAAGACACTTATCCTAAGATATCACTTATAGAGGGAATGTCAAAATCGCTACACTTGAACTGAATTACAAAACAGAACAGAGTCACACATTTAGAAAACACACTATGGCTGCTTAACGGGAAAGGTGAGGTGGGGTGATGCATAAAACAAGGGTTTGAAATTAGCTCAGATACCGTTCCACAAGCCAAATATGTAATAGACAAGACCTACTCCCTGCTCAGTGAACTGGACTCAACAGCCCCTATTCACCGCCCAAGAATATATCTGACTAGTAAGAGTCTTAAAACCTATGTATTGATCTCTCTCTGGAAGTGCATCAAGAGGGTGTAAAGCGGCATAAACACAGCAGTGAAAAGCAGCTAAACCCCATTATAAAAATAGATTACTTAAAAAAAACCCCATAAAACAAAGACAGTGAAAGAGAGAGAAATTCTTACAAAATCCGTTCAGGGGCTCTGATGCAACCTGGATTGACCATATCTAGACCCACAGCTGGATGAGACATGAGGCTGGACACTCTTGGGGCTGAGAGGATTGGTGAGCTTGGGTGAGCAAACGCAGACCCTTTAAAGTCCTACTGCGTGGTACCCATGCCGTGGGTCCCAAATCTCCAGGTTCAAGGGCATCTTCCTACATCGAAAACATGCGTGGGAAACCCAGAAGATGGTACACCGTGTGATCGGGAAAGGGTTCTCAAACGCACCTCATTTCTCCTCTCCTTGTGCTCGGGTTCGCCATTCCAGCCGCTCTACTAACAATCTCCCTACTTGGAGAATCTGCACCTTTAACCTCCTGTTTCGGACAGGTCGCAATTTGGCCTGAGGATGAACGGGAAGACGGGGAACCAATGAGAGACTAGCTCTAGGTGTTGGGACAGGCACAGGTCACTCTATTTTCCCATCAGGAAGAAGAATGAACCACAGGCTCAGCCTGCCCCCCGGAACCACAATACGGCCTGAAGCAATCCTGCGCTTTGGCGGCCAGCTCCCAAAAAAGCGAGTTGACAAATGGAGCTCAGGGGCACTGCAACTCACAAACCTGCAGAGTTATAAATGATAACTCTCGTCCACAAATATATTGAGGGAAGGCAACGAAGAGGATTTGAAAGCAAGGCAGAATTGCAGGAAACAGGTTTCAGGAGGCAGAGTCGACTCGCCTTGAAAGCACATGAAAAGCGGCAAAGCGTTGACAATGATGCCCTTGGCCAAAAAGGGCGTATGCGTTTTTTCCTGAATATATTCAGGAAAAAACGCATACGCCCTTTTTGGCCAACCAGGCAAGCCCGAAAGGCAAATCAGCGCTACAAAGAAGTCTCGCTTGCCATCGGTCAAAAGGGCCATGCTGAAAAAAGTGTAAAAACCAGAAATGCAGGACAGGCCATGGAGACATGGGAGCCTTGCTACGCTGATGGGCGGGCTGTAAATTGCCAGCAGCCACTCTGGAGAAGTGTACGGTGTGTCCTGAAACATGTAATAAGCACAGCTTCGAGAGCATAGGGCACTTCCACTCATGGGCGTATAAATCGGGAAACCTAAAAATCAACAAGACACAGGCACCCCAAAGTTTAGGGCTGCTCTGTTTCCAAGAACCTCCACTTCGCTACACCTTCAATATCCCAGGAAAGCGAAAAATGGATAAAGAAGTTGTGGTACTTAGGCACAATGGAATATCACTCAGCCATGAAATCAATGTCATAAGGCTAGTAGCAGCAGGATGAGTGGATTTAGGTACGATGACTCTCAGTGAAATAAGTCACAGAGAAAAAGACACTTATCCTAAGATATCACTTATAGAGGGAATGTCAAAATCGCTACACTTGAACTGAATTACAAAACAGAACAGAGTCACACATTTAGAAAACACACTATGGCTGCTTAACGGGAAAGGTGAGGTGGGGTGATGCATAAAACAAGGGTTTGAAATTAGCTCAGATACCGTTCCACAGGCCAAATATGTAATAGACAAGACCTACTCCCTGCTCAGTGAACTGGACTCAACAGCCCCTATTCACCGCCCAAGAATATATCTGACTAGTAAGAGTCTTAAAACCTATGTATTGATCTCTCTCTGGAAGTGCATCAAGAGGGTGTAAAGCGGCATAAACACAGCAGTGAAAAGCAGCTAAACCCCATTATAAAAATAGATTACTTAAAAAAAACCCCATAAAACAAAGACAGTGAAAGAGAGAGAAATTCTTACAAAATCCGTTCAGGGGCTCTGATGCAACCTGGATTGACCATATCTAGACCCACAGCTGGATGAGACATGAGGCTGGACACTCTTGGGGCTGAGAGGATTGGTGAGCTTGGGTGAGCAAACGCAGACCCTTTAAAGTCCTACTGCGTGGTACCCATGCCGTGGGTCCCAAATCTCCAGGTTCAAGGGCATCTTCCTACATCGAAAACATGTGTGGGAAACCCAGAAGATGGTACACCGTGTGATCGGGAAAGGGTTCTCAAACGCACCTCATTTCTCCTCTCCTTGTGCTCGGGTTCGCCATTCCAGCCGCTCTACTAACAATCTCCCTACTTGGAGAATCAGCACCTTTAACCTCCTGTTTCGGACAGGTCGCAATTTGGCCTGAGGATGAACGGGAAGACGGGGAACCAATGAGAGACTAGCTCTAGGTGTTGGGACAGGCACAGGTCGCTCTATTTTCCCATCAGGAAGAAGAATGAACCACAGGCTCAGCCTGCCCCCGGAACCAGAATACGGCCTGAAGCAATCCTGCGCTTTGGCGGCCAGCTCCCAAAAAAGCGAGTTGACAAATGGAGCTCAGGGGCACTGCAACTCACAAACCTGCAGAGTTATAAATGATAACTCTCGTCCACAAATATATTGAGGGAAGGCAACGAAGAGGATTTGAAAGCAAGGCAGAATTGCAGGAAACAGGTTTCAGGAGGCAGAGTCGACTCGCCTTGAAAGCACATGAAAAGCGGCAAAGCGTTGACAATGATGCCCTTGGCCAAAAAGGGCGTATGCGTTTTTTCCTGAATATATTCAGGAAAAAACGCATACGCCCTTTTTGGCCAACCAGGCAAGCCCGAAAGGCAAATCAGCGCTACAAAGAAGTCTCGCTTGCCATCGGTCAAAAGGGCCATGCTGAAAAAAGTGTAAAAACCAGAAATGCAGGACAGGCCATGGAGACATGGGAGCCTTGCTACGCTGATGGGCGGGCTGTAAATTGCCAGCAGCCACTCTGGAGAAGTGTACGGTGTGTCCTGAAACATGTAATAAGCACAGCTTAGAGAGCATAGGGCACTTCCACTCATGGGCGTATAAATCGGGAAACCTAAAAATCAACAAGACACAGGCACCCCAAAGTTTAGGGCTGCTCTGTTTCCAAGAACCTCCACTTCGCTACACCTTCAATATCCCAGGAAAGCGAAAAATGGATAAAGAAGTTGTGGTACTTAGGCACAATGGAATATCACTCAGCCATGAAATCAATGTCATAAGGCTAGTAGCAGCAGGATGAGTGGATTTAGGTACGATGACTCTCAGTGAAATAAGTCACAGAGAAAAAGACACTTATCCTAAGATATCACTTATAGAGGGAATGTCAAAATCGCTACACTTGAACGGAATTACAAAACAGAACAGAGTCACACATTTAGAAAACACACTATGGCTGCTTAACGGGAAAGGTGAGGTGGGGTGATGCATAAAACAAGGGTTTGAAATTAGCTCAGATACCGTTCCACAAGCCAAATATGTAATAGACAAGACCTACTCCCTGCTCAGTGAACTGGACTCAACAGCCCCTATTCACCGCCCAAGAATATATCTGACTAGTAAGAGTCTTAAAACCTATGTATTGATCTCTCTCTGGAAGTGCATCAAGAGGGTGTAAAGCGGCATAAACACAGCAGTGAAAAGCAGCTAAACCCCATTATTAAAATAGATTACTTAAAAAAAACCCCATAAAACAAAGACAGTGAAAGAGAGAGAAATTCTTACAAAATCCGTTCAGGGGCTCTGATGCAACCTGGATTGACCATATCTAGACCCACAGCTGGATGAGACATGAGGCTGGACACTCTTGGGGCTGAGAGGATTGGTGAGCTTGGGTGAGCAAACGCAGACCCTTTAAAGTCCTACTGCGTGGTACCCATGCCGTGGGTCCCAAATCTCCAGGTTCAAGGGCATCTTCCTACATCGAAAACATGTGTGGGAAACCCAGAAGATGGTACACCGTGTGATCGGGAAAGGGTTCTCAAACGCACCTCATTTCTCCTCTCCTTGTGCTCGGGTTCGCCATTCCAGCCGCTCTACTAACAATCTCCCTACTTGGAGAATCAGCACCTTTAACCTCCTGTTTCGGACAGGTCGCAATTTGGCCTGAGGATGAACGGGAAGAGGGGGAACCAATGAGAGACTAGCTCTAGGTGTTGGGACAGGCACAGGTCGCTCTATTTTCCCATCAGGAAGAAGAATGAACCACAGGCTCAGCCTGCCCCCGGAACCAGAATACGGCCTGAAGCAATCCTGCGCTTTGGCGGCCAGCTCCCAAAAAAGCGAGTTGACAAATGGAGCTCAGGGGCACTGCAACTCACAAACCTGCAGAGTTATAAATGATAACTCTCGTCCACAAATATATTGAGGGAAGGCAACGAAGAGGATTTGAAAGCAAGGCAGAATTGCAGGAAACAGGTTTCAGGAGGCAGAGTCGACTCGCCTTGAAAGCACATGAAAAGCGGCAAAGCGTTGACAATGATGCCCTTGGCCAAAAAGGGCGTATGCGTTTTTTCCTGAATATATTCAGGAAAAAACGCATACGCCCTTTTTGGCCAACCAGGCAAGCCCGAAAGGCAAATCAGCGCTACAAAGAAGTCTCGCTTGCCATCGGTCAAAAGGGCCATGCTGAAAAAAGTGTAAAAACCAGAAATGCAGGACAGGCCATGGAGACATGGGAGCCTTGCTACGCTGATGGGCGGGCTGTAAATTGCCAGCAGCCACTCTGGAGAAGTGTACGGTGTGTCCTGAAACATGTAATAAGCACAGCTTCGAGAGCATAGGGCACTTCCACTCATGGGCGTATAAATCGGGAAACCTAAAAATCAACAAGACACAGGCACCCCAAAGTTTAGGGCTGCTCTGTTTCCAAGAACCTCCACTTCGCTACACCTTCAATATCCCAGGAAAGCGAAAAATGGATAAAGAAGTTGTGGTACTTAGGCACAATGGAATATCACTCAGCCATGAAATCAATGTCATAAGGCTAGTAGCAGCAGGATGAGTGGATTTAGGTACGATGACTCTCAGTGAAATAAGTCACAGAGAAAAAGACACTTATCCTAAGATATCACTTATAGAGGGAATGTCAAAATCGCTACACTTGAACTGAATTACAAAACAGAACAGAGTCACACATTTAGAAAACACACTATGGCTGCTTAACGGGAAAGGTGAGGTGGGGTGATGCATAAAACAAGGGTTTGAAATTAGCTCAGATACCGTTCCACAGGCCAAATATGTAATAGACAAGACCTACTCCCTGCTCAGTGAACTGGACTCAACAGCCCCTATTCACCGCCCAAGAATATATCTGACTAGTAAGAGTCTTAAAACCTATGTATTGATCTCTCTCTGGAAGTGCATCAAGAGGGTGTAAAGCGGCATAAACACAGCAGTGAAAAGCAGCTAAACCCCATTATAAAAATAGATTACTTAAAAAAAACCCCATAAAACAAAGACAGTGAAAGAGAGAGAAATTCTTACAAAATCCGTTCAGGGGCTCTGATGCAACCTGGATTGACCATATCTAGACCCACAGCTGGATGAGACATGAGGCTGGACACTCTTGGGGCTGAGAGGATTGGTGAGCTTGGGTGAGCAAACGCAGACCCTTTAAAGTCCTACTGCGTGGTACCCATGCCGTGGGTCCCAAATCTCCAGGTTCAAGGGCATCTTCCTACATCGAAAACATGTGTGGGAAACCCAGAAGATGGTACACCGTGTGATCGGGAAAGGGTTCTCAAACGCACCTCATTTCTCCTCTCCTTGTGCTCGGGTTCGCCATTCCAGCCGCTCTACTAACAATCTCCCTACTTGGAGAATCAGCACCTTTAACCTCCTGTTTCGGACAGGTCGCAATTTGGCCTGAGGATGAACGGGAAGAGGGGGAACCAATGAGAGACTAGCTCTAGGTGTTGGGACAGGCACAGGTCGCTCTATTTTCCCATCAGGAAGAAGAATGAACCACAGGCTCAGCCTGCCCCCGGAACCAGAATACGGCCTGAAGCAATCCTGCGCTTTGGCGGCCAGCTCCCAAAAAAGCGAGTTGACAAATGGAGCTCAGGGGCACTGCAACTCACAAACCTGCAGAGTTATAAATGATAACTCTCGTCCACAAATATATTGAGGGAAGGCAACGAAGAGGATTTGAAAGCAAGGCAGAATTGCAGGAAACAGGTTTCAGGAGGCAGAGTCGACTCGCCTTGAAAGCACATGAAAAGCGGCAAAGCGTTGACAATGATGCCCTTGGCCAAAAAGGGCGTATGCGTTTTTTCCTGAATATATTCAGGAAAAAACGCATACGCCCTTTTTGGCCAACCAGGCAAGCCGGAAAGGCAAATCAGCGCTACAAAGAAGTCTCGCTTGCCATCGGTCAAAAGGGCCATGCTGAAAAAAGTGTAAAAACCAGAAATGCAGGACAGGCCATGGAGACATGGGAGCCTTGCTACGCTGATGGGCGGGCTGTAAATTGCCAGCAGCCACTCTGGAGAAGTGTACGGTGTGTCCTGAAACATGTAATAAGCACAGCTTAGAGAGCATAGGGCACTTCCACTCATGGGCGTATAAATCGGGAAACCTAAAAATCAACAAGACACAGGCACCCCAAAGTTTAGGGCTGCTCTGTTTCCAAGAACCTCCACTTCGGTACACCTTCAATATCCCAGGAAAGCGAAAAATGGATAAAGAAGTTGTGGTACTTAGGCACAATGGAATATCACTCAGCCATGAAATCAATGTCATAAGGCTAGTAGCAGCAGGATGAGTGGATTTAGGTACGATGACTCTCAGTGAAATAAGTCACAGAGAAAAAGACACTTATCCTAAGATATCACTTATAGAGGGAATGTCAAAATCGCTACACTTGAACTGAATTACAAAACAGAACAGAGTCACACATTTAGAAAACACACTATGGCTGCTTAACGGGAAAGGTGAGGTGGGGTGATGCATAAAACAAGGGTTTGAAATTAGCTCAGATACCGTTCCACAAGCCAAATATGTAATAGACAAGACCTACTCCCTGCTCAGTGAACTGGACTCAACAGCCCCTATTCACCGCCCAAGAATATATCTGACTAGTAAGAGTCTTAAAACCTATGTATTGATCTCTCTCTGGAAGTGCATCAAGAGGGTGTAAAGCGGCATAAACACAGCAGTGAAAAGCAGCTAAACCCCATTATAAAAATAGATTACTTTAAAAAAAACCCATAAAACAAAGACAGTGAAAGAGAGAGAAATTCTTACAAAATCCGTTCAGGGGCTCTGATGCAACCTGGATTGACCATATCTAGACCCACAGCTGGATGAGACATGAGGCTGGACACTCTTGGGGCTGAGAGGATTGGTGAGCTTGGGTGAGCAAACGCAGACCCTTTAAAGTCCTACTGCGTGGTACCCATGCCGTGGGTCCCAAATCTCCAGGTTCAAGGGCATCTTCCTACATCGAAAACATGCGTGGGAAACCCAGAAGATGGTACACCGTGTGATCGGGAAAGGGTTCTCAAACGCACCTCATTTCTCCTCTCCTTGTGCTCGGGTTCGCCATTCCAGCCGCTCTACTAACAATCTCCCTACTTGGAGAATCAGCACCTTTAACCTCCTGTTTCGGACAGGTCGCAATTTGGCCTGAGGATGAACGGGAAGAGGGGGAACCAATGAGAGACTAGCTCTAGGTGTTGGGACAGGCACAGGTCGCTCTATTTTCCCATCAGGAAGAAGAATGAACCACAGGCTCAGCCTGCCCCCAGAACCAGAATACGGCCTGAAGCAATCCTGCGCTTTGGCGGCCAGCTCCCAAAAAAGCGAGTTGACAAATGGAGCTCTGGGGCACTGCAACTCACAAACCTGCAGAGTTATAAATGATAACTCTCGTCCACAAATATATTGAGGGAAGGCAACGAAGAGGATTTGAAAGCAAGGCAGAATTGCAGGAAACAGGTTTCAGGAGGCAGAGTCGACTCGCCTTGAAAGCACATGAAAAGCGGCAAAGCGTTGACAATGATGCCCTTGGCCAAAAAGGGCGTATGCGTTTTTTCCTGAATATATTCAGGAAAAAACGCATACGCCCTTTTTGGCCAACCAGGCAAGCCCGAAAGGCAAATCAGCGCTACAAAGAAGTCTCGCTTGCCATCGGTCAAAAGGGCCATGCTGAAAAAAGTGTAAAAACCAGAAATGCAGGACAGGCCATGGAGACATGGGAGCCTTGCTACGCTGATGGGCGGGCTGTAAATTGCCAGCAGCCACTCTGGAGAAGTGTACGGTGTGTCCTGAAACATGTAATAAGCACAGCTTAGAGAGCATAGGGCACTTCCACTCATGGGCGTATAAATCGGGAAACCTAAAAATCAACAAGACACAGGCACCCCAAAGTTTAGGGCTGCTCTGTTTCCAAGAACCTCCACTTCGGTACACCTTCAATATCCCAGGAAAGCGAAAAATGGATAAAGAAGTTGTGGTACTTAGGCACAATGGAATATCACTCAGCCATGAAATCAATGTCATAAGGCTAGTAGCAGCAGGATGAGTGGATTTAGGTACGATGACTCTCAGTGAAATAAGTCACAGAGAAAAAGACACTTATCCTAAGATATCACTTATAGAGGGAATGTCAAAATCGCTACACTTGAACTGAATTACAAAACAGAACAGAGTCACACATTTAGAAAACACACTATGGCTGCTTAACGGGAAAGGTGAGGTGGGGTGATGCATAAAACAAGGGTTTGAAATTAGCTCAGATACCGTTCCACAAGCCAAATATGTAATAGACAAGACCTACTCCCTGCTCAGTGAACTGGACTCAACAGCCCCTATTCACCGCCCAAGAATATATCTGACTAGTAAGAGTCTTAAAACCTATGTATTGATCTCTCTCTGGAAGTGCATCAAGAGGGTGTAAAGCGGCATAAACACAGCAGTGAAAAGCAGCTAAACCCCATTATAAAAATAGATTACTTTAAAAAAACCCCATAAAACAAAGACAGTGAAAGAGAGAGAAATTCTTACAAAATCCGTTCAGGGGCTCTGATGCAACCTGGATTGACCATATCTAGACCCACAGCTGGATGAGACATGAGGCTGGACACTCTTGGGGCTGAGAGGATTGGTGAGCTTGGGTGAGCAAACGCAGACCCTTTAAAGTCCTACTGCGTGGTACCCATGCCGTGGGTCCCAAATCTCCAGGTTCAAGGGCATCTTCCTACATCGAAAACATGTGTGGGAAACCCAGAAGATGGTACACCGTGTGATCGGGAAAGGGTTCTCAAACGCACCTCATTTCTCCTCTCCTTGTGCTCGGGTTCGCCATTCCAGCCGCTCTACTAACAATCTCCCTACTTGGAGAATCAGCACCTTTAACCTCCTGTTTCGGACAGGTCGCAATTTGGCCTGAGGATGAACGGGAAGAGGGGGAACCAATGAGAGACTAGCTCTAGGTGTTGGGACAGGCACAGGTCGCTCTATTTTCCCATCAGGAAGAAGAATGAACCACAGGCTCAGCCTGCCCCCGGAACCAGAATACGGCCTGAAGCAATCCTGCGCTTTGGCGGCCAGCTCCCAAAAAAGCGAGTTGACAAATGGAGCTCAGGGGCACTGCAACTCACAAACCTGCAGAGTTATAAATGATAACTCTCGTCCACAAATATATTGAGGGAAGGCAACGAAGAGGATTTGAAAGCAAGGCAGAATTGCAGGAAACAGGTTTCAGGAGGCAGAGTCGACTCGCCTTGAAAGCACATGAAAAGCGGCAAAGCGTTGACAATGATGCCCTTGGCCAAAAAGGGCGTATGCGTTTTTTCCTGAATATATTCAGGAAAAAACGCATACGCCCTTTTTGGCCAACCAGGCAAGCCCGAAAGGCAAATCAGCGCTACAAAGAAGTCTCGCTTGCCATCGGTCAAAAGGGCCATGCTGAAAAAAGTGTAAAAACCAGAAATGCAGGACAGGCCATGGAGACATGGGAGCCTTGCTACGCTGATGGGCGGGCTGTAAATTGCCAGCAGCCACTCTGGAGAAGTGTACGGTGTGTCCTGAAACATGTAATAAGCACAGCTTAGAGAGCATAGGGCACTTCCACTCATGGGCGTATAAATCGGGAAACCTAAAAATCAACAAGACACAGGCACCCCAAAGTTTAGGGCTGCTCTGTTTCCAAGAACCTCCACTTCGGTACACCTTCAATATCCCAGGAAAGCGAAAAATGGATAAAGAAGTTGTGGTACTTAGGCACAATGGAATATCACTCAGCCATGAAATCAATGTCATAAGGCTAGTAGCAGCAGGATGAGTGGATTTAGGTACGATGACTCTCAGTGAAATAAGTCACAGAGAAAAAGACACTTATCCTAAGATATCACTTATAGAGGGAATGTCAAAATCGCTACACTTGAACTGAATTACAAAACAGAACAGAGTCACACATTTAGAAAACACACTATGGCTGCTTAACGGGAAAGGTGAGGTGGGGTGATGCATAAAACAAGGGTTTGAAATTAGCTCAGATACCGTTCCACAAGCCAAATATGTAATAGACAAGACCTACTCCCTGCTCAGTGAACTGGACTCAACAGCCCCTATTCACCGCCCAAGAATATATCTGACTAGTAAGAGTCTTAAAACCTATGTATTGATCTCTCTCTGGAAGTGCATCAAGAGGGTGTAAAGCGGCATAAACACAGCAGTGAAAAGCAGCTAAACCCCATTATAAAAATAGATTACTTAAAAAAAACCCCATAAAACAAAGACAGTGAAAGAGAGAGAAATTCTTACAAAATCCGTTCAGGGGCTCTGATGCAACCTGGATTGACCATATCTAGACCCACAGCTGGATGAGACATGAGGCTGGACACTCTTGGGGCTGAGAGGATTGGTGAGCTTGGGTGAGCAAACGCAGACCCTTTAAAGTCCTACTGCGTGGTACCCATGCCGTGGGTCCCAAATCTCCAGGTTCAAGGGCATCTTCCGACATCGAAAACATGTGTGGGAAACCCAGAAGATGGTACACCGTGTGATCGGGAAAGGGTTCTCAAACGCACCTCATTTCTCCTCTCCTTGTGCTCGGGTTCGCCATTCCAGCCGCTCTACTAACAATCTCCCTACTTGGAGAATCAGCACCTTTAACCTCCTGTTTCGGACAGGTCGCAATTTGGCCTGAGGATGAACGGGAAGACGGGGAACCAATGAGAGACTAGCTCTAGGTGTTGGGACAGGCACAGGTCGCTCTATTTTCCCATCAGGAAGAAGAATGAACCACAGGCTCAGCCTGCCCCCCGGAACCAGAATACGGCCTGAAGCAATCCTGCGCTTTGGCGGCCAGCTCCCAAAAAAGCGAGTTGACAAATGGAGCTCAAGGGCACTGCAACTCACAAACCTGCAGAGTTATAAATGATAACTCTCGTCCACAAATATATTGAGGGAAGGCAACGAAGAGGATTTGAAAGCAAGGCAGAATTGCAGGAAACAGGTTTCAGGAGGCAGAGTCGACTCGCCTTGAAAGCACATGAAAAGCGGCAAAGCGTTGACAATGATGCCCTTGGCCAAAAAGGGCGTATGCGTTTTTTCCTGAATATATTCAGGAAAAAACGCATACGCCCTTTTTGGCCAACCAGGCAAGCCGGAAAGGCAAATCAGCGCTACAAAGAAGTCTCGCTTGCCATCGGTCAAAAGGGCCATGCTGAAAAAAGTGTAAAAACCAGAAATGCAGGACAGGCCATGGAGACATGGGAGCCTTGCTACGCTGATGGGCGGGCTGTAAATTGCCAGCAGCCACTCTGGAGAAGTGTACGGTGTGTCCTGAAACATGTAATAAGCACAGCTTAGAGAGCATAGGGCACTTCCACTCATGGGCGTATAAATCGGGAAACCTAAAAATCAACAAGACACAGGCACCCCAAAGTTTAGGGCTGCTCTGTTTCCAAGAACCTCCACTTCGGTACACCTTCAATATCCCAGGAAAGCGAAAAATGGATAAAGAAGTTGTGGTACTTAGGCACAATGGAATATCACTCAGCCATGAAATCAATGTCATAAGGCTAGTAGCAGCAGGATGAGTGGATTTAGGTACGATGACTCTCAGTGAAATAAGTCACAGAGAAAAAGACACTTATCCTAAGATATCACTTATAGAGGGAATGTCAAAATCGCTACACTTGAACTGAATTACAAAACAGAACAGAGTCACACATTTAGAAAACACACTATGGCTGCTTAACGGGAAAGGTGAGGTGGGGTGATGCATAAAACAAGGGTTTGAAATTAGCTCAGATACCGTTCCACAAGCCAAATATGTAATAGACAAGACCTACTCCCTGCTCAGTGAACTGGACTCAACAGCCCCTATTCACCGCCCAAGAATATATCTGACTACTAAGAGTCTTAAAACCTATGTATTGATCTCTCTCTGGAAGTGCATCAAGAGGGTGTAAAGCGGCATAAACACAGCAGTGAAAAGCAGCTAAACCCCATTATAAAAATAGATTACTTTAAAAAAACCCCATAAAACAAAGACAGTGAAAGAGAGAGAAATTCTTACAAAATCCGTTCAGGGGCTCTGATGCAACCTGGATTGACCATATCTAGACCCACAGCTGGATGAGACATGAGGCTGGACACTCTTGGGGCTGAGAGGATTGGTGAGCTTGGGTGAGCAAACGCAGACCCTTTAAAGTCCTACTGCGTGGTACCCATGCCGTGGGTCCCAAATCTCCAGGTTCAAGGGCATCTTCCTACATCGAAAACATGTGTGGGAAACCCAGAAGATGGTACACCGTGTGATCGGGAAAGGGTTCTCAAACGCACCTCATTTCTCCTCTCCTTGTGCTCGGGTTCGCCATTCCAGCCGCTCTACTAACAATCTCCCTACTTGGAGAATCAGCACCTTTAACCTCCTGTTTCGGACAGGTCGCAATTTGGCCTGAGGATGAACGGGAAGAGGGGGAACCAATGAGAGACTAGCTCTAGGTGTTGGGACAGGCACAGGTCGCTCTATTTTCCCATCAGGAAGAAGAATGAACCACAGGCTCAGCCTGCCCCCGGAACCAGAATACGGCCTGAAGCAATCCTGCGCTTTGGCGGCCAGCTCCCAAAAAAGCGAGTTGACAAATGGAGCTCAGGGGTACTGCAACTCACAAACCTGCAGAGTTATAAATGATAACTCTCGTCCACAAATATATTGAGGGAAGGCAACGAAGAGGATTTGAAAGCAAGGCAGAATTGCAGGAAACAGGTTTCAGGAGGCAGAGTCGACTCGCCTTGAAAGCACATGAAAAGCGGCAAAGCGTTGACAATGATGCCCTTGGCCAAAAAGGGCGTATGCGTTTTTTCCTGAATATATTCAGGAAAAAACGCATACGCCCTTTTTGGCCAACCAGGCAAGCCCGAAAGGCAAATCAGCGCTACAAAGAAGTCTCGCTTGCCATCGGTCAAAAGGGCCATGCTGAAAAAAGTGTAAAAACCAGAAATGCAGGACAGGCCATGGAGACATGGGAGCCTTGCTACGCTGATGGGCGGGCTGTAAATTGCCAGCAGCCACTCTGGAGAAGTGTACGGTGTGTCCTGAAACATGTAATAAGCACAGCTTAGAGAGCATAGGGCACTTCCACTCATGGGCGTATAAATCGGGAAACCTAAAAATCAACAAGACACAGGCACCCCAAAGTTTAGGGCTGCTCTGTTTCCAAGAACCTCCACTTCGCTACACCTTCAATATCCCAGGAAAGCGAAAAATGGATAAAGAAGTTGTGGTACTTAGGCACAATGGAATATCACTCAGCCATGAAATCAATGTCATAAGGCTAGTAGCAGCAGGATGAGTGGATTTAGGTACGATGACTCTCAGTGAAATAAGTCACAGAGAAAAAGACACTTATCCTAAGATATCACTTATAGAGGGAATGTCAAAATCGCTACACTTGAACTGAATTACAAAACAGAACAGAGTCACACATTTAGAAAACACACTATGGCTGCTTAACGGGAAAGGTGAGGTGGGGTGATGCATAAAACAAGGGTTTGAAATTAGCTCAGATACCGTTCCACAAGCCAAATATGTAATAGACAAGACCTACTCCCTGCTCAGTGAACTGGACTCAACAGCCCCTATTCACCGCCCAAGAATATATCTGACTAGTAAGAGTCTTAAAACCTATGTATTGATCTCTCTCTGGAAGTGCATCAAGAGGGTGTAAAGCGGCATAAACACAGCAGTGAAAAGCAGCTAAACCCCATTATAAAAATAGATTACTTAAAAAAAACCCCATAAAACAAAGACAGTGAAAGAGAGAGAAATTCTTACAAAATCCGTTCAGGGGCTCTGATGCAACCTGGATTGACCATATCTAGACCCACAGCTGGATGAGACATGAGGCTGGACACTCTTGGGGCTGAGAGGATTGGTGAGCTTGGGTGAGCAAACGCAGACCCTTTAAAGTCCTACTGCGTGGTACCCATGCCGTGGGTCCCAAATCTCCAGGTTCAAGGGCATCTTCCTACATCGAAAACATGTGTGGGAAACCCAGAAGATGGTACACCGTGTGATCGGGAAAGGGTTCTCAAACGCACCTCATTTCTCCTCTCCTTGTGCTCGGGTTCGCCATTCCAGCCGCTCTACTAACAATCTCCCTACTTGGAGAATCTGCACCTTTAACCTCCTGTTTCGGACAGGTCGCAATTTGGCCTGAGGATGAACGGGAAGACGGGGAACCAATGAGAGACTAGCTCTAGGTGTTGGGACAGGCACAGGTCACTCTATTTTCCCATCAGGAAGAAGAATGAACCACAGGCTCAGCCTGCCCCCCGGAACCAGAATACGGCCTGAAGCAATCCTGCGCTTTGGCGGCCAGCTCCCAAAAAAGCGAGTTGACAAATGGAGCTCAAGGGCACTGCAATTCACAAACCTGCAGAGTTATAAATGATAACTCTCGTCCACAAATATATTGAGGGAAGGCAACGAAGAGGATTTGAAAGCAAGGCAGAATTGCAGGAAACAGGTTTCAGGAGGCAGAGTCGACTCGCCTTGAAAGCACATGAAAAGCGGCAAAGCGTTGACAATGATGCCCTTGGCCAAAAAGGGCGTATGCGTTTTTTCCTGAATATATTCAGGAAAAAACGCATACGCCCTTTTTGGCCAACCAGGCAAGCCGGAAAGGCAAATCAGCGCTACAATGAAGTCTCGCTTGCCATCGGTCAAAAGGGCCATGCTGAAAAAAGTGTAAAAACCAGAAATGCAGGACAGGCCATGGAGACATGGGAGCCTTGCTACGCTGATGGGCGGGCTGTAAATTGCCAGCAGCCACTCTGGAGAAGTGTACGGTGTGTCCTGAAACATGTAATAAGCACAGCTTAGAGAGCATAGGGCACTTCCACTCATGGGCGTATAAATCGGGAAACCTAAAAATCAACAAGACACAGGCACCCCAAAGTTTAGGGCTGCTCTGTTTCCAAGAACCTCCACTTCGCTACACCTTCAATATCCCAGGAAAGCGAAAAATGGATAAAGAAGTTGTGGTACTTAGGCACAATGGAATATCACTCAGCCATGAAATCAATGTCATAAGGCTAGTAGCAGCAGGATGAGTGGATTTAGGTACGATGACTCTCAGTGAAATAAGTCACAGAGAAAAAGACACTTATCCTAAGATATCACTTATAGAGGGAATGTCAAAATCGCTACACTTGAACGGAATTACAAAACAGAACAGAGTCACACATTTAGAAAACACACTATGGCTGCTTAACGGGAAAGGTGAGGTGGGGTGATGCATAAAACAAGGGTTTGAAATTAGCTCAGATACCGTTCCACAAGCCAAATATGTAATAGACAAGACCTACTCCCTGCTCAGTGAACTGGACTCAACAGCCCCTATTCACCGCCCAAGAATATATCTGACTAGTAAGAGTCTTAAAACCTAGGTATTGATCTCTCTCTGGAAGTGCATCAAGAGGGTGTAAAGCGGCATAAACACAGCAGTGAAAAGCAGCTAAACCCCATTATAAAAATAGATTACTTAAAAAAAACCCCATAAAACAAAGACAGTGAAAGAGAGAGAAATTCTTACAAAATCCGTTCAGGGGCTCTGATGCAACCTGGATTGACCATATCTAGACCCACAGCTGGATGAGACATGAGGCTGGACACTCTTGGGGCTGAGAGGATTGGTGAGCTTGGGTGAGCAAACGCAGACCCTTTAAAGTCCTACTGCGTGGTACCCATGCCGTGGGTCCCAAATCTCCAGGTTCAAGGGCATCTTCCTACATCGAAAACATGCGTGGGAAACCCAGAAGATGGTACACCGTGTGATCGGGAAAGGGTTCTCAAACGCACCTCATTTCTCCTCTCCTTGTGCTCGGGTTCGCCATTCCAGCCGCTCTACTAACAATCTCCCTACTTGGAGAATCTGCACCTTTAACCTCCTGTTTCGGACAGGTCGCAATTTGGCCTGAGGATGAACGGGAAGACGGGGAACCAATGAGAGACTAGCTCTAGGTGTTGGGACAGGCACAGGTCACTCTATTTTCCCATCAGGAGGAAGAATGAAGCACAGGCTCAGCCTGCCCCCCGGAACCAGAAAACGGCCTGAAGCAATCCTGCGCTTTGGCGGCCAGCTCCCAAAAAAGCGAGTTGACAAATGGAGCTCAGGGGCACTGCAATTCACAAACCTGCAGAGTTATAAATGATAACTCTCGTCCACAAATATATTGAGGGAAGGCAACGAAGAGGATTTGAAAGCAAGGCAGAATTGCAGGAAACAGGTTTCAGGAGGCAGAGTCGACTCGCCTTGAAAGCACATGAAAAGCGGCAAAGCGTTGACAATGATGCCCTTGGCCAAAAAGGGCGTATGCGTTTTTTCCTGAATATATTCAGGAAAAAACGCATACGCCCTTTTTGGCCAACCAGGCAAGCCGGAAAGGCAAATCAGCGCTACAAAGAAGTCTCGCTTGCCATCGGTCAAAAGGGCCATGCTGAAAAAAGTGTAAAAACCAGAAATGCAGGACAGGCCATGGAGACATGGGAGCCTTGCTACGCTGATGGGCGGGCTGTAAATTGCCAGCAGCCACTCTGGAGAAGTGTACGGTGTGTCCTGAAACATGTAATAAGCACAGCTTAGAGAGCATAGGGCACTTCCACTCATGGGCGTATAAATCGGGAAACCTAAAAATCAACAAGACACAGGCACCCCAAAGTTTAGGGCTGCTCTGTTTCCAAGAACCTCCACTTCGGTACACCTTCAATATCCCAGGAAAGCGAAAAATGGATAAAGAAGTTGTGGTACTTAGGCACAATGGAATATCACTCAGCCATGAAATCAATGTCATAAGGCTAGTAGCAGCAGGATGAGTGGATTTAGGTACGATGACTCTCAGTGAAATAAGTCACAGAGAAAAAGACACTTATCCTAAGATATCACTTATAGAGGGAATGTCAAAATCGCTACACTTGAACTGAATTACAAAACAGAACAGAGTCACACATTTAGAAAACACACTATGGCTGCTTAACGGGAAAGGTGAGGTGGGGTGATGCATAAAACAAGGGTTTGAAATTAGCTCAGATACCGTTCCACAAGCCAAATATGTAATAGACAAGACCTACTCCCTGCTCAGTGAACTGGACTCAACAGCCCCTATTCACCGCCCAAGAATATATCTGACTAGTAAGAGTCTTAAAACCTATGTATTGATCTCTCTCTGGAAGTGCATCAAGAGGGTGTAAAGCGGCATAAACACAGCAGTGAAAAGCAGCTAAACCCCATTATAAAAATAGATTACTTTAAAAAAACCCCATAAAACAAAGACAGTGAAAGAGAGAGAAATGCTTACAAAATCCGTTCAGGGGCTCTGATGCAACCTGGATTGACCATATCTAGACCCACAGCTGGATGAGACATGAGGCTGGACACTCTTGGGGCTGAGAGGATTGGTGAGCTTGGGTGAGCAAACGCAGACCCTTTAAAGTCCTACTGCGTGGTACCCATGCCGTGGGTCCCAAATCTCCAGGTTCAAGGGCATCTTCCGACATCGAAAACATGTGTGGGAAACCCAGAAGATGGTACACCGTGTGATCGGGAAAGGGTTCTCAAACGCACCTCATTTCTCCTCTCCTTGTGCTCGGGTTCGCCATTCCAGCCGCTCTACTAACAATCTCCCTACTTGGAGAATCAGCACCTTTAACCTCCTGTTTCGGACAGGTCGCAATTTGGCCTGAGGATGAACGGGAAGACGGGGAACCAATGAGAGACTAGCTCTAGGTGTTGGGACAGGCACAGGTCGCTCTATTTTCCCATCAGGAAGAAGAATGAACCACAGGCTCAGCCTGCCCCCCGGAACCAGAATACGGCCTGAAGCAATCCTGCGCTTTGGCGGCCAGCTCCCAAAAAAGCGAGTTGACAAATGGAGCTCAGGGGCACTGCAACTCACAAACCTGCAGAGTTATAAATGATAACTCTCGTCCACAAATATATTGAGGGAAGGCAACGAAGAGGATTTGAAAGCAAGGCAGAATTGCAGGAAACAGGTTTCAGGAGGCAGAGTCGACTCGCCTTGAAAGCACATGAAAAGCGGCAAAGCGTTGACAATGATGCCCTTGGCCAAAAAGGGCGTATGCGTTTTTTCCTGAATATATTCAGGAAAAAACGCATACGCCCTTTTTGGCCAACCAGGCAAGCCCGAAAGGCAAATCAGCGCTACAAAGAAGTCTCGCTTGCCATCGGTCAAAAGGGCCATGCTGAAAAAAGTGTAAAAACCAGAAATGCAGGACAGGCCATGGAGACATGGGAGCCTTGCTACGCTGATGGGCGGGCTGTAAATTGCCAGCAGCCACTCTGGAGAAGTGTACGGTGTGTCCTGAAACATGTAATAAGCACAGCTTAGAGAGCATAGGGCACTTCCACTCATGGGCGTATAAATCGGGAAACCTAAAAATCAACAAGACACAGGCACCCCAAAGTTTAGGGCTGCTCTGTTTCCAAGAACCTCCACTTCGGTACACCTTCAATATCCCAGGAAAGCGAAAAATGGATAAAGAAGTTGTGGTACTTAGGCACAATGGAATATCACTCAGCCATGAAATCAATGTCATAAGGCTAGTAGCAGCAGGATGAGTGGATTTAGGTACGATGACTCTCAGTGAAATAAGTCACAGAGAAAAAGACACTTATCCTAAGATATCACTTATAGAGGGAATGTCAAAATCGCTACACTTGAACGGAATTACAAAACAGAACAGAGTCACACATTTAGAAAACACACTATGGCTGCTTAACGGGAAAGGTGAGGTGGGGTGATGCATAAAACAAGGGTTTGAAATTAGCTCAGATACCGTTCCACAAGCCAAATATGTAATAGACAAGACCTACTCCCTGCTCAGTGAACTGGACTCAACAGCCCCTATTCACCGCCCAAGAATATATCTGACTAGTAAGAGTCTTAAAACCTATGTATTGATCTCTCTCTGGAAGTGCATCAAGAGGGTGTAAAGCGGCATAAACACAGCAGTGAAAAGCAGCTAAACCCCATTATAAAAATAGATTACTTAAAAAAAACCCCATAAAACAAAGACAGTGAAAGAGAGAGAAATTCTTACAAAATCCGTTCAGGGGCTCTGATGCAACCTGGATTGACCATATCTAGACCCACAGCTGGATGAGACATGAGGCTGGACACTCTTGGGGCTGAGAGGATTGGTGAGCTTGGGTGAGCAAACGCAGACCCTTTAAAGTCCTACTGCGTGGTACCCATGCCGTGGGTCCCAAATCTCCAGGTTCAAGGGCATCTTCCTACATCGAAAACATGTGTGGGAAACCCAGAAGATGGTACACCGTGTGATCGGGAAAGGGTTCTCAAACGCACCTCATTTCTCCTCTCCTTGTGCTCGGGTTCGCCATTCCAGCCGCTCTACTAACAATCTCCCTACTTGGAGAATCTGCACCTTTAACCTCCTGTTTCGGACAGGTCGCAATTTGGCCTGAGGATGAACGGGAAGACGGGGAACCAATGAGAGACTAGCTCTAGGTGTTGGGACAGGCACAGGTCACTCTATTTTCCCATCAGGAAGAAGAATGAACCACAGGCTCAGCCTGCCCCCCGGAACCAGAATACGGCCTGAAGCAATCCTGCGCTTTGGCGGCCAGCTCCCAAAAAAGCGAGTTGACAAATGGAGCTCAAGGGCACTGCAATTCACAAACCTGCAGAGTTATAAATGATAACTCTCGTCCACAAATATATTGAGGGAAGGCAACGAAGAGGATTTGAAAGCAAGGCAGAATTGCAGGAAACAGGTTTCAGGAGGCAGAGTCGACTCGCCTTGAAAGCACATGAAAAGCGGCAAAGCGTTGACAATGATGCCCTTGGCCAAAAAGGGCGTATGCGTTTTTTCCTGAATATATTCAGGAAAAAACGCATACGCCCTTTTTGGCCAACCAGGCAAGCCAGAAAGGCAAATCAGCGCTACAAAGAAGTCTCGCTTGCCATCGGTCAAAAGGGCCATGCTGAAAAAAGTGTAAAAACCAGAAATGCAGGACAGGCCATGGAGACATGGGAGCCTTGCTACGCTGATGGGCGGGCTGTAAATTGCCAGCAGCCACTCTGGAGAAGTGTACGGTGTGTCCTGAAACATGTAATAAGCACAGCTTAGAGAGCATAGGGCACTTCCACTCATGGGCGTATAAATCGGGAAACCTAAAAATTAACAAGACACAGGCACCCCAAAGTTTAGGGCTGCTCTGTTTCCAAGAACCTCCACTTCGGTACACCTTCAATATCCCAGGAAAGCGAAAAATGGATAAAGAAGTTGTGGTACTTAGGCACAATGGAATATCACTCAGCCATGAAATCAATGTCATAAGGCTAGTAGCAGCAGGATGAGTGGATTTAGGTACGATGACTCTCAGTGAAATAAGTCACAGAGAAAAAGACACTTATCCTAAGATATCACTTATAGAGGGAATGTCAAAATCGCTACACTTGAACTGAATTACAAAACAGAACAGAGTCACACATTTAGAAAACACACTATGGCTGCTTAACGGGAAAGGTGAGGTGGGGTGATGCATAAAACAAGGGTTTGAAATTAGCTCAGATACCGTTCCACAAGCCAAATATGTAATAGACAAGACCTACTCCCTGCTCAGTGAACTGGACTCAACAGCCCCTATTCACCGCCCAAGAATATATCTGACTAGTAAGAGTCTTAAAACCTATGTATTGATCTCTCTCTGGAAGTGCATCAAGAGGGTGTAAAGCGGCATAAACACAGCAGTGAAAAGCAGCTAAACCCCATTATAAAAATAGATTACTTAAAAAAAACCCCATAAAACAAAGACAGTGAAAGAGAGAGAAATTCTTACAAAATCCGTTCAGGGGCTCTGATGCAACCTGGATTGACCATATCTAGACCCACAGCTGGATGAGACATGAGGCTGGACACTCTTGGGGCTGAGAGGATTGGTGAGCTTGGGTGAGCAAACGCAGACCCTTTAAAGTCCTACTGCGTGGTACCCATGCCGTGGGTCCCAAATCTCCAGGTTCAAGGGCATCTTCCGACATCGAAAACATGTGTGGGAAACCCAGAAGATGGTACACCGTGTGATCGGGAAAGGGTTCTCAAAAGCACCTCATTTCTCCTCTCCTTGTGCTCGGGTTCGCCATTCCAGCCGCTCTACTAACAATCTCCCTACTTGGAGAATCAGCACCTTTAACCTCCTGTTTCGGACAGGTCGCAATTTGGCCTGAGGATGAACGGGAAGACGGGGAACCAATGAGAGACTAGCTCTAGGTGTTGGGACAGGCACAGGTCGCTCTATTTTCCCATCAGGAAGAAGAATGAACCACAGGCTCAGCCTGCCCCCCGGAACCAGAATACGGCCTGAAGCAATCCTGCGCTTTGGCGGCCAGCTCCCAAAAAAGCGACTTGACAAATGGAGCTCAAGGGCACTGCAATTCACAAACCTGCAGAGTTATAAATGATAACTCTCGTCCACAAATATATTGAGGGAAGGCAACGAAGAGGATTTGAAAGCAAGGCAGAATTGCAGGAAACAGGTTTCAGGAGGCAGAGTCGACTCGCCTTGAAAGCACATGAAAAGCGGCAAAGCGTTGACAATGATGCCCTTGGCCAAAAAGGGCGTATGCGTTTTTTCCTGAATATATTCAGGAAAAAACGCATACGCCCTTTTTGGCCAACCAGGCAAGCCGGAAAGGCAAATCAGCGCTACAATGAAGTCTCGCTTGCCATCGGTCAAAAGGGCCATGCTGAAAAAAGTGTAAAAACCAGAAATGCAGGACAGGCCATGGAGACATGGGAGCCTTGCTACGCTGATGGGCGGGCTGTAAATTGCCAGCAGCCACTCTGGAGAAGTGTACGGTGTGTCCTGAAACATGTAATAAGCACAGCTTGGAGAGCATAGGGCACTTCCACTCATGGGCGTATAAATCGGGAAACCTAAAAATCAACAAGACACAGGCACCCCAAAGTTTAGGGCTGCTCTGTTTCCAAGAACCTCCACTTCGCTACACCTTCAATATCCCAGGAAAGCGAAAAATGGATAAAGAAGTTGTGGTACTTAGGCACAATGGAATATCACTCAGCCATGAAATCAATGTCATAAGGCTAGTAGCAGCAGGATGAGTGGATTTAGGTACGATGACTCTCAGTGAAATAAGTCACAGAGAAAAAGACACTTATCCTAAGATATCACTTATAGAGGGAATGTCAAAATCGCTACACTTGAACGGAATTACAAAACAGAACAGAGTCACACATTTAGAAAACACACTATGGCTGCTTAACGGGAAAGGTGAGGTGGGGTGATGCATAAAACAAGGGTTTGAAATTAGCTCAGATACCGTTCCACAAGCCGAATATGTAATAGACAAGACCTACTCCCTGCTCAGTGAACTGGACTCAACAGCCCCTATTCACCGCCCAAGAATATATCTGACTAGTAAGAGTCTTAAAACCTAGGTATTGATCTCTCTCTGGAAGTGCATCAAGAGGGTGTAAAGCGGCATAAACACAGCAGTGAAAAGCAGCTAAACCCCATTATAAAAATAGATTACTTAAAAAAAACCCCATAAAACAAAGACAGTGAAAGAGAGAGAAATTCTTACAAAATCCGTTCAGGGGCTCTGATGCAACCTGGATTGACCATATCTAGACCCACAGCTGGATGAGACATGAGGCTGGACACTCTTGGGGCTGAGAGGATTGGTGAGCTTGGGTGAGCAAACGCAGACCCTTTAAAGTCCTACTGCGTGGTACCCATGCCGTGGGTCCCAAATCTCCAGGTTCAAGGGCATCTTCCTACATCGAAAACATGCGTGGGAAACCCAGAAGATGGTACACCGTGTGATCGGGAAAGGGTTCTCAAACGCACCTCATTTCTCCTCTCCTTGTGCTCGGGTTCGCCATTCCAGCCGCTCTACTAACAATCTCCCTACTTGGAGAATCTGCACCTTTAACCTCCTGTTTCGGACAGGTCGCAATTTGGCCTGAGGATGAACGGGAAGACGGGGAACCAATGAGAGACTAGCTCTAGGTGTTGGGACAGGCAAAGGTCACTCTATTTTCCCATCAGGAGGAAGAATGAAGCACAGGCTCAGCCTGCCCCCCGGAACCAGAAAACGGCCTGAAGCAATCCTGCGCTTTGGCGGCCAGCTCCCAAAAAAGCGAGTTGACAAATGGAGCTCAGGGGCACTGCAATTCACAAACCTGCAGAGTTATAAATGATAACTCTCGTCCACAAATATATTGAGGGAAGGCAACGAAGAGGATTTGAAAGCAAGGCAGAATTGCAGGAAACAGGTTTCAGGAGGCAGAGTCGACTCGCCTTGAAAGCACATGAAAAGCGGCAAAGCGTTGACAATGATGCCCTTGGCCAAAAAGGGCGTATGCGTTTTTTCCTGAATATATTCAGGAAAAAACGCATACGCCCTTTTTGGCCAACCAGGCAAGCCGGAAAGGCAAATCAGCGCTACAAAGAAGTCTCGCTTGCCATCGGTCAAAAGGGCCATGCTGAAAAAAGTGTAAAAACCAGAAATGCAGGACAGGCCATGGAGACATGGGAGCCTTGCTACGCTGATGGGCGGGCTGTAAATTGCCAGCAGCCACTCTGGAGAAGTGTACGGTGTGTCCTGAAACATGTAATAAGCACAGCTTAGAGAGCATAGGGCACTTCCACTCATGGGCGTATAAATTGGGAAACCTAAAAATCAACAAGACACAGGCACCCCAAAGTTTAGGGCTGCTCTGTTTCCAAGAACCTCCACTTCGGTACACCTTCAATATCCCAGGAAAGCGAATAATGGATAAAGAAGTTGTGGTACTTAGGCACAATGGAATATCACTCAGCCATGAAATCAATGTCATAAGGCTAGTAGCAGCAGGATGAGTGGATTTAGGTACGATGACTCTCAGTGAAATAAGTCACAGAGAAAAAGATACTTATCCTAAGATATCACTTATAGAGGGAATGTCAAAATCGCTACACTTGAACGGAATTACAAAACAGAACAGAGTCACACATTTAGAAAACACACTATGGCTGCTTAACGGGAAAGGTGAGGTGGGGTGATGCATAAAACAAGGGTTTGAAATTAGCTCAGATACCGTTCCACAAGCCAAATATGTAATAGACAAGACCTACTCCCTGCTCAGTGAACTGGACTCAACAGCCCCTATTCACCGCCCAAGAATATATCTGACTAGTAAGAGTCTTAAAACCTAGGTATTGATCTCTCTCTGGAAGTGCATCAAGAGGGTGTAAAGCGGCATAAACACAGCAGTGAAAAGCAGCTAAACCCCATTATAAAAATAGATTACTTAAAAAAACCCCCATAAAACAAAGACAGTGAAAGAGAGAGAAATTCTTACAAAATCCGGTCAGGGGCTCTGATGCAACCTGGATTGACCATATCTAGACCCACAGCTGGATGAGACATGAGGCTGGACACTCTTGGGGCTGAGAGGATTGGTGAGCTTGGGTGAGCAAACGCAGACCCTTTAAAGTCCTACTGCGTGGTACCCATGCCGTGGGTCCCAAATCTCCAGGTTCAAGGGCATCTTCCTACATCGAAAACATGTGTGGGAAACCCAGAAGATGGTACACCGTGTGATCGGGAAAGGTTTCTCAAACGCACCTCATTTCTCCTCTCCTTGTGCTCGGGTTCGGCATTCCAGCCGCTCTACTAACAATCTCCCTACTTGGAGAATCAGCACCTTTAACCTCCTGTTTCGGACAGGTCGCAATTTGGCCTGAGGATGAACGGGAAGAGGGGGAACCAATGAGAGACTAGCTCTAGGTGTTGGGACAGGCACAGGTCACTCTATTTTCCCATCAGGAAGAAGAATGAGCCACAGGCTCAGCCTACCCCCCGGAACCAGAATACGGCCTGAAGCAATCCTGCGCTTTGGCGGCCAGCTCCCAAAAAAGCGAGTTGACAAATGGAGCTCAGGGGCACTGCAACTCACAAACCTGCAGAGTTATAAATGATAACTCTCGTCCACAAATATATTGAGGGAAGGCAACGAGGAGGATTTGAAAGCAAGGCAGAATTGCAGGAAAAAGGTTTCAGGAGGCAGAGTCGACTCGCCTTGAAAGCACATGAAAAGCGGCAAAGCGTTGACAATGATGCCCTTGGCCAAAAAGGGCGTATGCGTTTTTTCCTGAATATATTCAGGAAAAAACGCATACGCCCTTTTTGGCCAACCAGGCAAGCCCGAAAGGCAAATCAGCGCTACAAAGAAGTCTCGCTTGCCATCGGTCAAAAGGGCCATGCTGAAAAAAGTGTAAAAACCAGAAATGCAGGACAGGCCATGGAGACATGGGAGCCTTGCTACGCTGATGGGCGGGCTGTAAATTGCCAGCAGCCACTCTGGAGAAGTGTACGCTGTGTCCTGAAATATGTAATAAGCACAGGTTAGAGAGCATAGGGCACTTCCACTCATGGGCGTATAAATCGGGAAACCTAAAAATCAACAAGACACAGGCACCCCAAAGTTTAGGGCTGCTCTGTTTCCAAGAACCTCCACTTCGCTACACCTTCAATATCCCAGGAAAGCGAAAAATGGATAAAGAAGTTGTGGTACTTAGGCACAATGGAATATCACTCAGCCATGAAATCAATGTCATAAGGCTAGTAGCAGCAGGATGAGTGGATTTAGGTACGATGACTCTCAGTGAAATAAGTCACAGAGAAAAAGACACTTATCCTAAGATATCACTTATAGAGGGAATGTCAAAATCGCTACACTTGAACGGAATTACAAAACAGAACAGAGTCACACATTTAGAAAACACACTATGGCTGCTTAACGGGAAAGGTGAGGTGGGGTGATGCATAAAACAAGGGTTTGAAATTAGCTCAGATACCGTTCCACAAGCCGAATATGTAATAGACAAGACCTACTCCCTGCTCAGTGAACTGGACTCAACAGCCCCTATTCACCGCCCAAGAATGTATCTGACTAGTAAGAGTCTTAAAACCTATGTATTGATCTCTCTCTGGAAGTGCATCAAGAGGGTGTAAAGCGGCATAAACACAGCAGTGAAAAGCAGCTAAACACCATTATAAAAATAGATTACTTAAAAAAAAAACCCATAAAACAAAGACAGTGAAAGAGAGAGAAATTCTTACAAACTCCATTCAGGGGCTCTGATGCAACCTGGATTGACCATATCTAGACCCACAGCTGGATGAGACATGAGGCTGGACACTCTTGGGGCTGAGAGGATTGGTGAGCTTGGGTGAGCAAATGCAGACCCTTTAAAGTCCTACTGCGTGGTACCCATGCCGTGGGTCCCAAATCTCCAGGTTCAAGGGCATCTTCCTACATCGAAAACATGCGTGGGAAACCCAGAAGATGGTACACCGTGTGATCGGGAAAGGTTTCTCAAACGCACTTCATTTCTCCTCTCCTTGTGCTCGGGTTCGCCATTCCAGCCGCTCTACTAACAATCTCCCTACTTGGAGAATCAGCACCTTTAACCTCCTGTTTCGGACAGGTCGCAATTTGGCCTGAGGATGAACGGGAAGAGGGGGAACCAATGAGAGACTAGCTCTAGGTGTTGGGACAGGCACAGGTCACTCTATTTTCCCATCAGGAAGAAGAATGAACCACAGGCTCAGCCTGCCCCCCGGAACCAGTATACGGCCTGAAGCAATCCTGCGCTTTGGCGGCCAGCTCCCAAAAAAGCGAGTTGACAAATGGAGCTCAGGGGCACTGCAACTCACAAACCTGCAGAGTTATAAATGATAACTCTCGTCCACAAATATATTGAGGGAAGGCAACGAGGAGGATTTGAAAGCAAGGCAGAATTGCAGGAAACAGGTTTCAGGAGGCAGAGTCGACTCGCCTTGAAAGCACATGAAAAGCGGCAAAGCGTTGACAATGATGCCCTTGGCCAAAAAGGGCGTATGCGTTTTTTCCTGAATATATTCAGGAAAAAACGCATACGCCCTTTTTGGCCAACCAGGCAAGCCGGAAAGGCAAATCAGCGCTACAAAGAAGTCTCGCTTGCCATCGGTCAAAAGGGCCATGCTGAAAAAAGTGTAAAAACCAGAAATGCAGGACAGGCCATGGAGACATGGGAGCCTTGCTACGCTGATGGGCGGGCTGTAAATTGCCAACAGCCACTCTGGAGAAGTGTACGGTGTGTCCTGAAACATGTAGTAAGCACAGCTTAGAGAGCATAGGGCACTTCCACTCATGGGCGTATAAATCGGGAAACCTAAAAATCAACAAGACACAGGCACCCCAAAGTTTAGGGCTGCTCTGTTTCCAAGAACCTCCACTTCGGTACACCTTCAATATCCCAGGAAAGCGAAAAATGGATAAAGAAGTTGTGGTACTTAGGCACAATGGAATATCACTCAGCCATGAAATCAATGTCATAAGGCTAGTAGCAGCAGGATGAGTGGATTTAGGTACGATGACTCTCAGTGAAATAAGTCACAGAGAAAAAGACACTTATCCTAAGATATCACTTATAGAGGGAATGTCAAAATCGCTACACTTGAACGGAATTACAAAACAGAACAGAGTCACACATTTAGAAAACACACTATGGCTGCTTAACGGGAAAGGTGAGGTGGGGTGATGCATAAAACAAGGGTTTGAAATTAGCTCAGATACCGTTCCACAAGCCAAATATGTAATAGACAAGACCTACTCCCTGCTCAGTGAACTGGACTCAACAGCCCCTATTCACCGCCCAAGAATATATCTGACTAGTAAGAGTCTTAAAACCTATGTATTGATCTCTCTCTGGAAGTGCATCAAGAGGGTGTAAAGCGGCATAAACACAGCAGTGAAAAGCAGCTAAACCCCATTATAAAAATAGATTACTTAAAAAAAACCCCATAAAACAAAGACAGTGAAAGAGAGAGAAATTCTTACAAAATCCGTTCAGGGGCTCTGATGCAACCTGGATTGACCATATCTAGACCCACAGCTGGATGAGACATGAGGCTGGACACTCTTGGGGCTGAGAGGATTGGTGAGCTTGGGTGAGCAAACGCAGACCCTTTAAAGTCCTACTGCGTGGTACCCATGCCGTGGGTCCCAAATCTCCAGGTTCAAGGGCATCTTCCTACATCGAAAACATGTGTGGGAAACCCAGAAGATGGTACACCGTGTGATCGGGAAAGGGTTCTCAAACGCACCTCATTTCTCCTCTCCTTGTGCTCGGGTTCGCCATTCCAGCCGCTCTACTAACAATCTCCCTACTTGGAGAATCTGCACCTTTAACCTCCTGTTTCGGACAGGTCGCAATTTGGCCTGAGGATGAACGGGAAGACGGGGAAACAATGAGAGACTAGCTCTAGGTGTTGGGACAGGCACAGGTCACTCTATTTTCCCATCAGGAAGAAGAATGAACCACAGGCTCAGCCTGCCCCCCGGAACCAGAATACGGCCTGAAGCAATCCTGCGCTTTGGCGGCCAGCTCCCAAAAAAGCGAGTTGACAAATGGAGCTCAGGGGCACTGCAATTCACAAACCTGCAGAGTTATAAATGATAACTCTCGTCCACAAATATATTGAGGGAAGGCAACGAAGAGGATTTGAAAGCAAGGCAGAATTGCAGGAAACAGGTTTCAGGAGGCAGAGTCGACTCGCCTTGAAAGCACATGAAAAGCGGCAAAGCGTTGACAATGATGCCCTTGGCCAAAAAGGGCGTATGCGTTTTTTCCTGAATATATTCAGGAAAAAACGCATACGCCCTTTTTGGCCAACCAGGCAAGCCGGAAAGGCAAATCAGCGCTACAAAGAAGTCTCGCTTGCCATCGGTCAAAAGGGCCATGCTGAAAAAAGTGTAAAAACCAGAAATGCAGGACAGGCCATGGAGACATGGGAGCCTTGCTACGCTGATGGGCGGGCTGTAAATTGCCAGCAGCCACTCTGGAGAAGTGTACGGTGTGTCCTGAAACATGTAATAAGCACAGCTTAGAGAGCATAGGGCACTTCCACTCATGGGCGTATAAATCGGGAAACCTAAAAATCAACAAGACACAGGCACCCCAAAGTTTAGGGCTGCTCTGTTTCCAAGAACCTCCACTTCGGTACACCTTCAATATCCCAGGAAAGCGAAAAATGGATAAAGAAGTTGTGGTACTTAGGCACAATGGAATATCACTCAGCCATGAAATCAATGTCATAAGGCTAGTAGCAGCAGGATGAGTGGATTTAGGTACGATGACTCTCAGTGAAATAAGTCACAGAGAAAAAGACACTTATCCTAAGATATCACTTATAGAGGGAATGTCAAAATCGCTACACTTGAACTGAATTACAAAACAGAACAGAGTCACACATTTAGAAAACACACTATGGCTGCTTAACGGGAAAGGTGAGGTGGGGTGATGCATAAAACAAGGGTTTGAAATTAGCTCAGATACCGTTCCACAAGCCAAATATGTAATAGACAAGACCTACTCCCTGCTCAGTGAACTGGACTCAACAGCCCCTATTCACCGCCCAAGAATATATCTGACTAGTAAGAGTCTTAAAACCTATGTATTGATCTCTCTCTGGAAGTGCATCAAGAGGGTGTAAAGCGGCATAAACACAGCAGTGAAAAGCAGCTAAACCCCATTATAAAAATAGATTACTTTAAAAAAACCCCATAAAACAAAGACAGTGAAAGAGAGAGAAATGCTTACAAAATCCGTTCAGGGGCTCTGATGCAACCTGGATTGACCATATCTAGACCCACAGCTGGATGAGACATGAGGCTGGACACTCTTGGGGCTGAGAGGATTGGTGAGCTTGGGTGAGCAAACGCAGACCCTTTAAAGTCCTACTGCGTGGTACCCATGCCGTGGGTCCCAAATCTCCAGGTTCAAGGGCATCTTCCGACATCGAAAACATGCGTGGGAAACCCAGAAGATGGTACACCGTGTGATCGGGAAAGGGTTCTCAAACGCACCTCATTTCTCCTCTCCTTGTGCTCGGGTTCGCCATTCCAGCCGCTCTACTAACAATCTCCCTACTTGGAGAATCTGCACCTTTAACCTCCTGTTTCGGACAGGTCGCAATTTGGCCTGAGGATGAACGGGAAGACGGGAAACCAATGAGAGACTAGCTCTAGGTGTTGGGACAGGCACAGGTCACTCTATTTTCCCATCAGGAAGAAGAATGAACCACAGGCTCAGCCTGCCCCCCGGAACCAGAATACGGCCTGAAGCAATCCTGCGCTTTGGCGGCCAGCTCCCAAAAAAGCGACTTGACAAATGGAGCTCAGGGGCACTGCAATTCACAAACCTGCAGAGTTATAAATGATAACTCTCGTCCACAAATATATTGAGGGAAGGCAACGAAGAGGATGTGAAAGCAAGGCAGAATTGCAGGAAACAGGTTTCAGGAGGCAGAGTCGACTCGCCTTGAAAGCACATGAAAAGCGGCAAAGCGTTGACAATGATGCCCTTGGCCAAAAAGGGCGTATGCGTTTTTTCCTGAATATATTCAGGAAAAAACGCATACGCCCTTTTTGGCCAACCAGGCAAGCCCGAAAGGCAAATCAGCGCTACAAAGAAGTCTCGCTTGCCATCGGTCAAAAGGGCCATGCTGAAAAAAGTGTAAAAACCAGAAATGCAGGACAGGCCATGGAGACATGGGAGCCTTGCTACGCTGATGGGCGGGCTGTAAATTGCCAGCAGCCACTCTGGAGAAGTGTACGGTGTGTCCTGAAACATGTAATAAGCACAGCTTAGAGAGCATAGGGCACTTCCACTCATGGGCGTATAAATCGGGAAACCTAAAAATCAACAAGACACAGGCACCCCAAAGTTTAGGGCTGCTCTGTTTCCAAGAACCTCCACTTCGGTACACCTTCAATATCCCAGGAAAGCGAAAAATGGATAAAGAAGTTGTGGTACTTAGGCACAATGGAATATCACTCAGCCATGAAATCAATGTCATAAGGCTAGTAGCAGCAGGATGAGTGGATTTAGGTACGATGACTCTCAGTGAAATAAGTCACAGAGAAAAAGACACTTATCCTAAGATATCACTTATAGAGGGAATGTCAAAATCGCTACACTTGAACTGAATTACAAAACAGAACAGAGTCACACATTTAGAAAACACACTATGGCTGCTTAACGGGAAAGGTGAGGTGGGGTGATGCATAAAACAAGGGTTTGAAATTAGCTCAGATACCGTTCCACAAGCCAAATATGTAATAGACAAGACCTACTCCCTGCTCAGTGAACTGGACTCAACAGCCCCTATTCACCGCCCAAGAATATATCTGACTAGTAAGAGTCTTAAAACCTATGTATTGATCTCTCTCTGGAAGTGCATCAAGAGGGTATAAAGCGGCATAAACACAGCAGTGAAAAGCAGCTAAACCCCATTATAAAAATAGATTACTTAAAAAAAAACCCATAAAACAAAGACAGTGAAAGAGAGAGAAATTCTTACAAAATCCGTTCAGGGGCTCTGATGCAACCTGGATTGACCATATCTAGACCCACAGCTGGATGAGACATGAGGCTGGACACTCTTGGGGCTGAGAGGATTGGTGAGCTTGGGTGAGCAAACGCAGACCCTTTAAAGTCCTACTGCGTGGTACCCATGCCGTGGGTCCCAAATCTCCAGGTTCAAGGGCATCTTCCTACATCGAAAACATGCGTGGGAAACCCAGAAGATGGTACACCGTGTGATCGGGTTCTCAAACGCACCTCATTTCTCCTCTCCTTGTGCTCGGGTTCGCCATTCCAGCCGCTCTACTAACAATCTCCCTACTTGGAGAATCTGCACCTTTAACCTCCTGTTTCGGACAGGTCGCAATTTGGCCTGAGGATGAACGGGAAGACGGGGAACCAATGAGAGACTAGCTCTAGGTGTTGGGACAGGCACAGGTCACTCTATTTTCCCATCAGGAAGAAGAATGAACCACAGGCTCAGCCTGCCCCCCGGAACCACAATACGGCCTGAAGCAATCCTGCGCTTTGGCGGCCAGCTCCCAAAAAAGCGAGTTGACAAATGGAGCTCAGGGGCACTGCAACTCACAAACCTGCAGAGTTATAAATGATAACTCTCGTCCACAAATATATTGAGGGAAGGCAACGAAGAGGATTTGAAAGCAAGGCAGAATTGCAGGAAACAGGTTTCAGGAGGCAGAGTCGACTCGCCTTGAAAGCACATGAAAAGCGGCAAAGCGTTGACAATGATGCCCTTGGCCAAAAAGGGCGTATGCGTTTTTTCCTGAATATATTCAGGAAAAAACGCATACGCCCTTTTTGGCCAACCAGGCAAGCCCGAAAGGCAAATCAGCGCTACAAAGAAGTCTCGCTTGCCATCGGTCAAAAGGGCCATGCTGAAAAAAGTGTAAAAACCAGAAATGCAGGACAGGCCATGGAGACATGGGAGCCTTGCTACGCTGATGGGCGGGCTGTAAATTGCCAGCAGCCACTCTGGAGAAGTGTACGGTGTGTCCTGAAACATGTAATAAGCACAGCTTCGAGAGCATAGGGCACTTCCACTCATGGGCGTATAAATCGGGAAACCTAAAAATCAACAAGACACAGGCACCCCAAAGTTTAGGGCTGCTCTGTTTCCAAGAACCTCCACTTCGCTACACCTTCAATATCCCAGGAAAGCGAAAAATGGATAAAGAAGTTGTGGTACTTAGGCACAATGGAATATCACTCAGCCATGAAATCAATGTCATAAGGCTAGTAGCAGCAGGATGAGTGGATTTAGGTACGATGACTCTCAGTGAAATAAGTCACAGAGAAAAAGACACTTATCCTAAGATATCACTTATAGAGGGAATGTCAAAATCGCTACACTTGAACTGAATTACAAAACAGAACAGAGTCACACATTTAGAAAACACACTATGGCTGCTTAACGGGAAAGGTGAGGTGGGGTGATGCATAAAACAAGGGTTTGAAATTAGCTCAGATACCGTTCCACAGGCCAAATATGTAATAGACAAGACCTACTCCCTGCTCAGTGAACTGGACTCAACAGCCCCTATTCACCGCCCAAGAATATATCTGACTAGTAAGAGTCTTAAAACCTATGTATTGATCTCTCTCTGGAAGTGCATCAAGAGGGTGTAAAGCGGCATAAACACAGCAGTGAAAAGCAGCTAAACCCCATTATAAAAATAGATTACTTAAAAAAAACCCCATAAAACAAAGACAGTGAAAGAGAGAGAAATTCTTACAAAATCCGTTCAGGGGCTCTGATGCAACCTGGATTGACCATATCTAGACCCACAGCTGGATGAGACATGAGGCTGGACACTCTTGGGGCTGAGAGGATTGGTGAGCTTGGGTGAGCAAACGCAGACCCTTTAAAGTCCTACTGCGTGGTACCCATGCCGTGGGTCCCAAATCTCCAGGTTCAAGGGCATCTTCCTACATCGAAAACATGTGTGGGAAACCCAGAAGATGGTACACCGTGTGATCGGGAAAGGGTTCTCAAACGCACCTCATTTCTCCTCTCCTTGTGCTCGGGTTCGCCATTCCAGCCGCTCTACTAACAATCTCCCTACTTGGAGAATCAGCACCTTTAACCTCCTGTTTCGGACAGGTCGCAATTTGGCCTGAGGATGAACGGGAAGAGGGGGAACCAATGAGAGACTAGCTCTAGGTGTTGGGACAGGCACAGGTCGCTCTATTTTCCCATCAGGAAGAAGAATGAACCACAGGCTCAGCCTGCCCCCGGAACCAGAATACGGCCTGAAGCAATCCTGCGCTTTGGCGGCCAGCTCCCAAAAAAGCGAGTTGACAAATGGAGCTCAGGGGCACTGCAACTCACAAACCTGCAGAGTTATAAATGATAACTCTCGTCCACAAATATATTGAGGGAAGGCAACGAAGAGGATTTGAAAGCAAGGCAGAATTGCAGGAAACAGGTTTCAGGAGGCAGAGTCGACTCGCCTTGAAAGCACATGAAAAGCGGCAAAGCGTTGACAATGATGCCCTTGGCCAAAAAGGGCGTATGCGTTTTTTCCTGAATATATTCAGGAAAAAACGCATACGCCCTTTTTGGCCAACCAGGCAAGCCCGAAAGGCAAATCAGCGCTACAAAGAAGTCTCGCTTGCCATCGGTCAAAAGGGCCATGCTGAAAAAAGTGTAAAAACCAGAAATGCAGGACAGGCCATGGAGACATGGGAGCCTTGCTACGCTGATGGGCGGGCTGTAAATTGCCAGCAGCCACTCTGGAGAAGTGTACGGTGTGTCCTGAAACATGTAATAAGCACAGCTTAGAGAGCATAGGGCACTTCCACTCATGGGCGTATAAATCGGGAAACCTAAAAATCAACAAGACACAGGCACCCCAAAGTTTAGGGCTGCTCTGTTTCCAAGAACCTCCACTTCGCTACACCTTCAATATCCCAGGAAAGCGAAAAATGGATAAAGAAGTTGTGGTACTTAGGCACAATGGAATATCACTCAGCCATGAAATCAATGTCATAAGGCTAGTAGCAGCAGGATGAGTGGATTTAGGTACGATGACTCTCAGTGAAATAAGTCACAGAGAAAAAGACACTTATCCTAAGATATCACTTATAGAGGGAATGTCAAAATCGCTACACTTGAACTGAATTACAAAACAGAACAGAGTCACACATTTAGAAAACACACTATGGCTGCTTAACGGGAAAGGTGAGGTGGGGTGATGCATAAAACAAGGGTTTGAAATTAGCTCAGATACCGTTCCACAGGCCAAATATGTAATAGACAAGACCTACTCCCTGCTCAGTGAACTGGACTCAACAGCCCCTATTCACCGCCCAAGAATATATCTGACTAGTAAGAGTCTTAAAACCTATGTATTGATCTCTCTCTGGAAGTGCATCAAGAGGGTGTAAAGCGGCATAAACACAGCAGTGAAAAGCAGCTAAACCCCATTATTAAAATAGATTACTTAAAAAAAACCCCATAAAACAAAGACAGTGAAAGAGAGAGAAATTCTTACAAAATCCGTTCAGGGGCTCTGATGCAACCTGGATTGACCATATCTAGACCCACAGCTGGATGAGACATGAGGCTGGACACTCTTGGGGCTGAGAGGATTGGTGAGCTTGGGTGAGCAAACGCAGACCCTTTAAAGTCCTACTGCGTGGTACCCATGCCGTGGGTCCCAAATCTCCAGGTTCAAGGGCATCTTCCTACATCGAAAACATGTGTGGGAAACCCAGAAGATGGTACACCGTGTGATCGGGAAAGGGTTCTCAAACGCACCTCATTTCTCCTCTCCTTGTGCTCGGGTTCGCCATTCCAGCCGCTCTACTAACAATCTCCCTACTTGGAGAATCAGCACCTTTAACCTCCTGTTTCGGACAGGTCGCAATTTGGCCTGAGGATGAACGGGAAGAGGGGGAACCAATGAGAGACTAGCTCTAGGTGTTGGGACAGGCACAGGTCGCTCTATTTTCCCATCAGGAAGAAGAATGAACCACAGGCTCAGCCTGCCCCCGGAACCAGAATACGGCCTGAAGCAATCCTGCGCTTTGGCGGCCAGCTCCCAAAAAAGCGAGTTGACAAATGGAGCTCAGGGGCACTGCAACTCACAAACCTGCAGAGTTATAAATGATAACTCTCGTCCACAAATATATTGAGGGAAGGCAACGAAGAGGATTTGAAAGCAAGGCAGAATTGCAGGAAACAGGTTTCAGGAGGCAGAGTCGACTCGCCTTGAAAGCACATGAAAAGCGGCAAAGCGTTGACAATGATGCCCTTGGCCAAAAAGGGCGTATGCGTTTTTTCCTGAATATATTCAGGAAAAAACGCATACGCCCTTTTTGGCCAACCAGGCAAGCCCGAAAGGCAAATCAGCGCTACAAAGAAGTCTCGCTTGCCATCGGTCAAAAGGGCCATGCTGAAAAAAGTGTAAAAACCAGAAATGCAGGACAGGCCATGGAGACATGGGAGCCTTGCTACGCTGATGGGCGGGCTGTAAATTGCCAGCAGCCACTCTGGAGAAGTGTACGGTGTGTCCTGAAACATGTAATAAGCACAGCTTAGAGAGCATAGGGCACTTCCACTCATGGGCGTATAAATCGGGAAACCTAAAAATCAACAAGACACAGGCACCCCAAAGTTTAGGGCTGCTCTGTTTCCAAGAACCTCCACTTCGCTACACCTTCAATATCCCAGGAAAGCGAAAAATGGATAAAGAAGTTGTGGTACTTAGGCACAATGGAATATCACTCAGCCATGAAATCAATGTCATAAGGCTAGTAGCAGCAGGATGAGTGGATTTAGGTACGATGACTCTCAGTGAAATAAGTCACAGAGAAAAAGACACTTATCCTAAGATATCACTTATAGAGGGAATGTCAAAATCGCTACACTTGAACTGAATTACAAAACAGAACAGAGTCACACATTTAGAAAACACACTATGGCTGCTTAACGGGAAAGGTGAGGTGGGGTGATGCATAAAACAAGGGTTTGAAATTAGCTCAGATACCGTTCCACAAGCCAAATATGTAATAGACAAGACCTACTCCCTGCTCAGTGAACTGGACTCAACAGCCCCTATTCACCGCCCAAGAATATATCTGACTAGTAAGAGTCTTAAAACCTATGTATTGATCTCTCTCTGGAAGTGCATCAAGAGGGTGTAAAGCGGCATAAACACAGCAGTGAAAAGCAGCTAAACCCCATTATAAAAATAGATTACTTAAAAAAAACCCCATAAAACAAAGACAGTGAAAGAGAGAGAAATTCTTACAAAATCCGTTCAGGGGCTCTGATGCAACCTGGATTGACCATATCTAGACCCACAGCTGGATGAGACATGAGGCTGGACACTCTTGGGGCTGAGAGGATTGGTGAGCTTGGGTGAGCAAACGCAGACCCTTTAAAGTCCTACTGCGTGGTACCCATGCCGTGGGTCCCAAATCTCCAGGTTCAAGGGCATCTTCCTACATCGAAAACATGTGTGGGAAACCCAGAAGATGGTACACCGTGTGATCGGGAAAGGGTTCTCAAACGCACCTCATTTCTCCTCTCCTTGTGCTCGGGTTCGCCATTCCAGCCGCTCTACTAACAATCTCCCTACTTGGAGAATCAGCACCTTTAACCTCCTGTTTCGGACAGGTCGCAATTTGGCCTGAGGATGAACGGGAAGAGGGGGAACCAATGAGAGACTAGCTCTAGGTGTTGGGACAGGCACAGGTCGCTCTATTTTCCCATCAGGAAGAAGAATGAACCACAGGCTCAGCCTGCCCCCGGAACCAGAATACGGCCTGAAGCAATCCTGCGCTTTGGCGGCCAGCTCCCAAAAAAGCGAGTTGACAAATGGAGCTCAGGGGCACTGCAACTCACAAACCTGCAGAGTTATAAATGATAACTCTCGTCCACAAATATATTGAGGGAAGGCAACGAAGAGGATTTGAAAGCAAGGCAGAATTGCAGGAAACAGGTTTCAGGAGGCAGAGTCGACTCGCCTTGAAAGCACATGAAAAGCGGCAAAGCGTTGACAATGATGCCCTTGGCCAAAAAGGGCGTATGCGTTTTTTCCTGAATATATTCAGGAAAAAACGCATACGCCCTTTTTGGCCAACCAGGCAAGCCGGAAAGGCAAATCAGCGCTACAAAGAAGTCTCGCTTGCCATCGGTCAAAAGGGCCATGCTGAAAAAAGTGTAAAAACCAGAAATGCAGGACAGGCCATGGAGACATGGGAGCCTTGCTACGCTGATGGGCGGGCTGTAAATTGCCAGCAGCCACTCTGGAGAAGTGTACGGTGTGTCCTGAAACATGTAATAAGCACAGCTTAGAGAGCATAGGGCACTTCCACTCATGGGCGTATAAATCGGGAAACCTAAAAATCAACAAGACACAGGCACCCCAAAGTTTAGGGCTGCTCTGTTTCCAAGAACCTCCACTTCGGTACACCTTCAATATCCCAGGAAAGCGAAAAATGGATAAAGAAGTTGTGGTACTTAGGCACAATGGAATATCACTCAGCCATGAAATCAATGTCATAAGGCTAGTAGCAGCAGGATGAGTGGATTTAGGTACGATGACTCTCAGTGAAATAAGTCACAGAGAAAAAGACACTTATCCTAAGATATCACTTATAGAGGGAATGTCAAAATCGCTACACTTGAACTGAATTACAAAACAGAACAGAGTCACACATTTAGAAAACACACTATGGCTGCTTAACGGGAAAGGTGAGGTGGGGTGATGCATAAAACAAGGGTTTGAAATTAGCTCAGATACCGTTCCACAAGCCAAATATGTAATAGACAAGACCTACTCCCTGCTCAGTGAACTGGACTCAACAGCCCCTATTCACCGCCCAAGAATATATCTGACTAGTAAGAGTCTTAAAACCTATGTATTGATCTCTCTCTGGAAGTGCATCAAGAGGGTGTAAAGCGGCATAAACACAGCAGTGAAAAGCAGCTAAACCCCATTATAAAAATAGATTACTTTAAAAAAAACCCATAAAACAAAGACAGTGAAAGAGAGAGAAATTCTTACAAAATCCGTTCAGGGGCTCTGATGCAACCTGGATTGACCATATCTAGACCCACAGCTGGATGAGACATGAGGCTGGACACTCTTGGGGCTGAGAGGATTGGTGAGCTTGGGTGAGCAAACGCAGACCCTTTAAAGTCCTACTGCGTGGTACCCATGCCGTGGGTCCCAAATCTCCAGGTTCAAGGGCATCTTCCTACATCGAAAACATGCGTGGGAAACCCAGAAGATGGTACACCGTGTGATCGGGAAAGGGTTCTCAAACGCACCTCATTTCTCCTCTCCTTGTGCTCGGGTTCGCCATTCCAGCCGCTCTACTAACAATCTCCCTACTTGGAGAATCAGCACCTTTAACCTCCTGTTTCGGACAGGTCGCAATTTGGCCTGAGGATGAACGGGAAGAGGGGGAACCAATGAGAGACTAGCTCTAGGTGTTGGGACAGGCACAGGTCGCTCTATTTTCCCATCAGGAAGAAGAATGAACCACAGGCTCAGCCTGCCCCCAGAACCAGAATACGGCCTGAAGCAATCCTGCGCTTTGGCGGCCAGCTCCCAAAAAAGCGAGTTGACAAATGGAGCTCTGGGGCACTGCAACTCACAAACCTGCAGAGTTATAAATGATAACTCTCGTCCACAAATATATTGAGGGAAGGCAACGAAGAGGATTTGAAAGCAAGGCAGAATTGCAGGAAACAGGTTTCAGGAGGCAGAGTCGACTCGCCTTGAAAGCACATGAAAAGCGGCAAAGCGTTGACAATGATGCCCTTGGCCAAAAAGGGCGTATGCGTTTTTTCCTGAATATATTCAGGAAAAAACGCATACGCCCTTTTTGGCCAACCAGGCAAGCCCGAAAGGCAAATCAGCGCTACAAAGAAGTCTCGCTTGCCATCGGTCAAAAGGGCCATGCTGAAAAAAGTGTAAAAACCAGAAATGCAGGACAGGCCATGGAGACATGGGAGCCTTGCTACGCTGATGGGCGGGCTGTAAATTGCCAGCAGCCACTCTGGAGAAGTGTACGGTGTGTCCTGAAACATGTAATAAGCACAGCTTAGAGAGCATAGGGCACTTCCACTCATGGGCGTATAAATCGGGAAACCTAAAAATCAACAAGACACAGGCACCCCAAAGTTTAGGGCTGCTCTGTTTCCAAGAACCTCCACTTCGCTACACCTTCAATATCCCAGGAAAGCGAAAAATGGATAAAGAAGTTGTGGTACTTAGGCACAATGGAATATCACTCAGCCATGAAATCAATGTCATAAGGCTAGTAGCAGCAGGATGAGTGGATTTAGGTACGATGACTCTCAGTGAAATAAGTCACAGAGAAAAAGACACTTATCCTAAGATATCACTTATAGAGGGAATGTCAAAATCGCTACACTTGAACTGAATTACAAAACAGAACAGAGTCACACATTTAGAAAACACACTATGGCTGCTTAACGGGAAAGGTGAGGTGGGGTGATGCATAAAACAAGGGTTTGAAATTAGCTCAGATACCGTTCCACAAGCCAAATATGTAATAGACAAGACCTACTCCCTGCTCAGTGAACTGGACTCAACAGCCCCTATTCACCGCCCAAGAATATATCTGACTAGTAAGAGTCTTAAAACCTATGTATTGATCTCTCTCTGGAAGTGCATCAAGAGGGTGTAAAGCGGCATAAACACAGCAGTGAAAAGCAGCTAAACCCCATTATAAAAATAGATTACTTTAAAAAAACCCCATAAAACAAAGACAGTGAAAGAGAGAGAAATTCTTACAAAATCCGTTCAGGGGCTCTGATGCAACCTGGATTGACCATATCTAGACCCACAGCTGGATGAGACATGAGGCTGGACACTCTTGGGGCTGAGAGGATTGGTGAGCTTGGGTGAGCAAACGCAGACCCTTTAAAGTCCTACTGCGTGGTACCCATGCCGTGGGTCCCAAATCTCCAGGTTCAAGGGCATCTTCCTACATCGAAAACATGTGTGGGAAACCCAGAAGATGGTACACCGTGTGATCGGGAAAGGGTTCTCAAACGCACCTCATTTCTCCTCTCCTTGTGCTCGGGTTCGCCATTCCAGCCGCTCTACTAACAATCTCCCTACTTGGAGAATCAGCACCTTTAACCTCCTGTTTCGGACAGGTCGCAATTTGGCCTGAGGATGAACGGGAAGAGGGGGAACCAATGAGAGACTAGCTCTAGGTGTTGGGACAGGCACAGGTCGCTCTATTTTCCCATCAGGAAGAAGAATGAACCACAGGCTCAGCCTGCCCCCGGAACCAGAATACGGCCTGAAGCAATCCTGCGCTTTGGCGGCCAGCTCCCAAAAAAGCGAGTTGACAAATGGAGCTCAGGGGCACTGCAACTCACAAACCTGCAGAGTTATAAATGATAACTCTCGTCCACAAATATATTGAGGGAAGGCAACGAAGAGGATTTGAAAGCAAGGCAGAATTGCAGGAAACAGGTTTCAGGAGGCAGAGTCGACTCGCCTTGAAAGCACATGAAAAGCGGCAAAGCGTTGACAATGATGCCCTTGGCCAAAAAGGGCGTATGCGTTTTTTCCTGAATATATTCAGGAAAAAACGCATACGCCCTTTTTGGCCAACCAGGCAAGCCCGAAAGGCAAATCAGCGCTACAAAGAAGTCTCGCTTGCCATCGGTCAAAAGGGCCATGCTGAAAAAAGTGTAAAAACCAGAAATGCAGGACAGGCCATGGAGACATGGGAGCCTTGCTACGCTGATGGGCGGGCTGTAAATTGCCAGCAGCCACTCTGGAGAAGTGTACGGTGTGTCCTGAAACATGTAATAAGCACAGCTTAGAGAGCATAGGGCACTTCCACTCATGGGCGTATAAATCGGGAAACCTAAAAATCAACAAGACACAGGCACCCCAAAGTTTAGGGCTGCTCTGTTTCCAAGAACCTCCACTTCGGTACACCTTCAATATCCCAGGAAAGCGAAAAATGGATAAAGAAGTTGTGGTACTTAGGCACAATGGAATATCACTCAGCCATGAAATCAATGTCATAAGGCTAGTAGCAGCAGGATGAGTGGATTTAGGTACGATGACTCTCAGTGAAATAAGTCACAGAGAAAAAGACACTTATCCTAAGATATCACTTATAGAGGGAATGTCAAAATCGCTACACTTGAACTGAATTACAAAACAGAACAGAGTCACACATTTAGAAAACACACTATGGCTGCTTAACGGGAAAGGTGAGGTGGGGTGATGCATAAAACAAGGGTTTGAAATTAGCTCAGATACCGTTCCACAAGCCAAATATGTAATAGACAAGACCTACTCCCTGCTCAGTGAACTGGACTCAACAGCCCCTATTCACCGCCCAAGAATATATCTGACTAGTAAGAGTCTTAAAACCTATGTATTGATCTCTCTCTGGAAGTGCATCAAGAGGGTGTAAAGCGGCATAAACACAGCAGTGAAAAGCAGCTAAACCCCATTATAAAAATAGATTACTTAAAAAAAACCCCATAAAACAAAGACAGTGAAAGAGAGAGAAATTCTTACAAAATCCGTTCAGGGGCTCTGATGCAACCTGGATTGACCATATCTAGACCCACAGCTGGATGAGACATGAGGCTGGACACTCTTGGGGCTGAGAGGATTGGTGAGCTTGGGTGAGCAAACGCAGACCCTTTAAAGTCCTACTGCGTGGTACCCATGCCGTGGGTCCCAAATCTCCAGGTTCAAGGGCATCTTCCGACATCGAAAACATGTGTGGGAAACCCAGAAGATGGTACACCGTGTGATCGGGAAAGGGTTCTCAAACGCACCTCATTTCTCCTCTCCTTGTGCTCGGGTTCGCCATTCCAGCCGCTCTACTAACAATCTCCCTACTTGGAGAATCAGCACCTTTAACCTCCTGTTTCGGACAGGTCGCAATTTGGCCTGAGGATGAACGGGAAGACGGGGAACCAATGAGAGACTAGCTCTAGGTGTTGGGACAGGCACAGGTCGCTCTATTTTCCCATCAGGAAGAAGAATGAACCACAGGCTCAGCCTGCCCCCCGGAACCAGAATACGGCCTGAAGCAATCCTGCGCTTTGGCGGCCAGCTCCCAAAAAAGCGAGTTGACAAATGGAGCTCAAGGGCACTGCAACTCACAAACCTGCAGAGTTATAAATGATAACTCTCGTCCACAAATATATTGAGGGAAGGCAACGAAGAGGATTTGAAAGCAAGGCAGAATTGCAGGAAACAGGTTTCAGGAGGCAGAGTCGACTCGCCTTGAAAGCACATGAAAAGCGGCAAAGCATTGACAATGATGCCCTTGGCCAAAAAGGGCGTATGCGTTTTTTCCTGAATATATTCAGGAAAAAACGCATACGCCCTTTTTGGCCAACCAGGCAAGCCCGAAAGGCAAATCAGCGCTACAAAGAAGTCTCGCTTGCCATCGGTCAAAAGGGCCATGCTGAAAAAAGTGTAAAAACCAGAAATGCAGGACAGGCCATGGAGACATGGGAGCCTTGCTACGCTGATGGGCGGGCTGTAAATTGCCAGCAGCCACTCTGGAGAAGTGTACGGTGTGTCCTGAAACATGTAATAAGCACAGCTTAGAGAGCATAGGGCACTTCCACTCATGGGCGTATAAATCGGGAAACCTAAAAATCAACAAGACACAGGCACCCCAAAGTTTAGGGCTGCTCTGTTTCCAAGAACCTCCACTTCGGTACACCTTCAATATCCCAGGAAAGCGAAAAATGGATAAAGAAGTTGTGGTACTTAGGCACAATGGAATATCACTCAGCCATGAAATCAATGTCATAAGGCTAGTAGCAGCAGGATGAGTGGATTAGGTACGATGACTCTCAGTGAAATAAGTCACAGAGAAAAAGACACTTATCCTAAGATATCACTTATAGAGGGAATGTCAAAATCGCTACACTTGAACGGAATTACAAAACAGAACAGAGTCACACATTTAGAAAACACACTATGGCTGCTTAACGGGAAAGGTGAGGTGGGGGTGATGCATAAAACAAGGGTTTGAAATTAGCTCAGATACCGTTCCACAAGCCAAATATGTAATAGACAAGACCTACTCCCTGCTCAGTGAACTGGACTCAACAGCCCCTATTCACCGCCCAAGAATATATCTGACTAGTAAGAGTCTTAAAACCTATGTATTGATCTCTCTCTGGAAGTGCATCAAGAGGGTGTAAAGCGGCATAAACACAGCAGTGAAAAGCAGCTAAACCCCATTATAAAAATAGATTACTTAAAAAAAACCCCATAAAACAAAGACAGTGAAAGAGAGAGAAATTCTTACAAAATCCGTTCAGGGGCTCTGATGCAACCTGGATTGACCATATCTAGACCCACAGCTGGATGAGACATGAGGCTGGACACTCTTGGGCTGAGAGGATTGGTGAGCTTGGGTGAGCAAACGCAGACCCTTTAAAGTCCTACTGCGTGGTACCCATGCCGTGGGTCCCAAATCTCCAGGTTCAAGGGCATCTTCCTACATCGAAAAACATGTGTGGGAAACCCAGAAGATGGTACACCGTGTGATCGGGAAAGGGTTCTCAAACGCACCTCATTTCTCCTCTCCTTGTGCTCGGGTTCGCCATTCCAGCCGCTCTACTAACAATCTCCCTACTTGGAGAATCTGCACCTTTAACCTCCTGTTCGGACAGGTCGCAATTTGGCCTGAGGATGAACGGGAAGACGGGGAACCAATGAGAGACTAGCTCTAGGTGTTGGGACAGGCACAGGTCACTCTATTTTCCCATCAGGAAGAAGAATGAACCACAGGCTCAGCCTGCCCCCCGGAACCAGAATACGGCCTGAAGCAATCCTGCGCTTTGGCGGCCAGCTCCCAAAAAAGCGAGTTGACAAATGGAGCTCAAGGGCACTGCAATTCACAAACCTGCAGAGTTATAAATGATAACTCTCGTCCACAAATATATTGAGGGAAGGCAACGAAGAGGATTTGAAAGCAAGGCAGAATTGCAGGAAACAGGTTTCAGGAGGCAGAGTCGACTCGCCTTGAAAGCACATGAAAAGCGGCAAAGCGTTGACAATGATGCCCTTGGCCAAAAAGGGCGTATGCGTTTTTTCCTGAATATATTCAGGAAAAAACGCATACGCCCTTTTTGGCCAACCAGGCAAGCCGGAAAGGCAAATCAGCGCTACAATGAAGTCTCGCTTGCCATCGGTCAAAAGGGCCATGCTGAAAAAAGTGTAAAAACCAGAAATGCAGGACAGGCCATGGAGACATGGGAGCCTTGCTACGCTGATGGGCGGGCTGTAAATTGCCAGCAGCCACTCTGGAGAAGTGTACGGTGTGTCCTGAAACATGTAATAAGCACAGCTTAGAGAGCATAGGGCACTTCCACTCATGGGCGTATAAATCGGGAAACCTAAAAATCAACAAGACACAGGCACCCCAAAGTTTAGGGCTGCTCTGTTTCCAAGAACCTCCACTTCGGTACACCTTCAATATCCCAGGAAAGCGAAAAATGGATAAAGAAGTTGTGGTACTTAGGCACAATGGAATATCACTCAGCCATGAAATCAATGTCATAAGGCTAGTAGCAGCAGGATGAGTGGATTTAGGTACGATGACTCTCAGTGAAATAAGTCACAGAGAAAAAGACACTTATCCTAAGATATCACTTATAGAGGGAATGTCAAAATCGCTACACTTGAACGGAATTACAAAACAGAACAGAGTCACACATTTAGAAAACACACTATGGCTGCTTAACGGGAAAGGTGAGGTGGGGTGATGCATAAAACAAGGGTTTGAAATTAGCTCAGATACCGTTCCACAAGCCAAATATGTAATAGACAAGACCTACTCCCTGCTCAGTGAACTGGACTCAACAGCCCCTATTCACCGCCCAAGAATATATCTGACTAGTAAGAGTCTTAAAACCTAGGTATTGATCTCTCTCTGGAAGTGCATCAAGAGGGTGTAAAGCGGCATAAACACAGCAGTGAAAAGCAGCTAAACCCCATTATAAAAATAGATTACTTAAAAAAAACCCCATAAAACAAAGACAGTGAAAGAGAGAGAAATTCTTACAAAATCCGTTCAGGGGCTCTGATGCAACCTGGATTGACCATATCTAGACCCACAGCTGGATGAGACATGAGGCTGGACACTCTTGGGGCTGAGAGGATTGGTGAGCTTGGGTGAGCAAACGCAGACCCTTTAAAGTCCTACTGCGTGGTACCCATGCCGTGGGTCCCAAATCTCCAGGTTCAAGGGCATCTTCCTACATCGAAAACATGCGTGGGAAACCCAGAAGATGGTACACCGTGTGATCGGGAAAGGGTTCTCAAACGCACCTCATTTCTCCTCTCCTTGTGCTCGGGTTCGCCATTCCAGCCGCTCTACTAACAATCTCCCTACTTGGAGAATCTGCACCTTTAACCTCCTGTTTCGGACAGGTCGCAATTTGGCCTGAGGATGAACGGGAAGACGGGGAACCAATGAGAGACTAGCTCTAGGTGTTGGGACAGGCACAGGTCACTCTATTTTCCCATCAGGAGGAAGAATGAAGCACAGGCTCAGCCTGCCCCCCGGAACCAGAAAACGGCCTGAAGCAATCCTGCGCTTTGGCGGCCAGCTCCCAAAAAAGCGAGTTGACAAATGGAGCTCAGGGGCACTGCAATTCACAAACCTGCAGAGTTATAAATGATAACTCTCGTCCACAAATATATTGAGGGAAGGCAACGAAGAGGATTTGAAAGCAAGGCAGAATTGCAGGAAACAGGTTTCAGGAGGCAGAGTCGACTCGCCTTGAAAGCACATGAAAAGCGGCAAAGCGTTGACAATGATGCCCTTGGCCAAAAAGGGCGTATGCGTTTTTTCCTGAATATATTCAGGAAAAAACGCATACGCCCTTTTTGGCCAACCAGGCAAGCCGGAAAGGCAAATCAGCGCTACAAAGAAGTCTCGCTTGCCATCGGTCAAAAGGGCCATGCTGAAAAAAGTGTAAAAACCAGAAATGCAGGACAGGCCATGGAGACATGGGAGCCTTGCTACGCTGATGGGCGGGCTGTAAATTGCCAGCAGCCACTCTGGAGAAGTGTACGGTGTGTCCTGAAACATGTAATAAGCACAGCTTAGAGAGCATAGGGCACTTCCACTCATGGGCGTATAAATCGGGAAACCTAAAAATCAACAAGACACAGGCACCCCAAAGTTTAGGGCTGCTCTGTTTCCAAGAACCTCCACTTCGGTACACCTTCAATATCCCAGGAAAGCGAAAAATGGATAAAGAAGTTGTGGTACTTAGGCACAATGGAATATCACTCAGCCATGAAATCAATGTCATAAGGCTAGTAGCAGCAGGATGAGTGGATTTAGGTACGATGACTCTCAGTGAAATAAGTCACAGAGAAAAAGACACTTATCCTAAGATATCACTTATAGAGGGAATGTCAAAATCGCTACACTTGAACTGAATTACAAAACAGAACAGAGTCACACATTTAGAAAACACACTATGGCTGCTTAACGGGAAAGGTGAGGTGGGGTGATGCATAAAACAAGGGTTTGAAATTAGCTCAGATACCGTTCCACAAGCCAAATATGTAATAGACAAGACCTACTCCCTGCTCAGTGAACTGGACTCAACAGCCCCTATTCACCGCCCAAGAATATATCTGACTAGTAAGAGTCTTAAAACCTATGTATTGATCTCTCTCTGGAAGTGCATCAAGAGGGTGTAAAGCGGCATAAACACAGCAGTGAAAAGCAGCTAAACCCCATTATAAAAATAGATTACTTTAAAAAAACCCCATAAAACAAAGACAGTGAAAGAGAGAGAAATGCTTACAAAATCCGTTCAGGGGCTCTGATGCAACCTGGATTGACCATATCTAGACCCACAGCTGGATGAGACATGAGGCTGGACACTCTTGGGGCTGAGAGGATTGGTGAGCTTGGGTGAGCAAACGCAGACCCTTTAAAGTCCTACTGCGTGGTACCCATGCCGTGGGTCCCAAATCTCCAGGTTCAAGGGCATCTTCCGACATCGAAAACATGTGTGGGAAACCCAGAAGATGGTACACCGTGTGATCGGGAAAGGGTTCTCAAACGCACCTCATTTCTCCTCTCCTTGTGCTCGGGTTCGCCATTCCAGCCGCTCTACTAACAATCTCCCTACTTGGAGAATCAGCACCTTTAACCTCCTGTTTCGGACAGGTCGCAATTTGGCCTGAGGATGAACGGGAAGACGGGGAACCAATGAGAGACTAGCTCTAGGTGTTGGGACAGGCACAGGTCGCTCTATTTTCCCATCAGGAAGAAGAATGAACCACAGGCTCAGCCTGCCCCCGGAACCAGAATACGGCCTGAAGCAATCCTGCGCTTTGGCGGCCAGCTCCCAAAAAAGCGAGTTGACAAATGGAGCTCAGGGGCACTGCAACTCACAAACCTGCAGAGTTATAAATGATAACTCTCGTCCACAAATATATTGAGGGAAGGCAACGAAGAGGATTTGAAAGCAAGGCAGAATTGCAGGAAACAGGTTTCAGGAGGCAGAGTCGACTCGCCTTGAAAGCACATGAAAAGCGGCAAAGCGTTGACAATGATGCCCTTGGCCAAAAAGGGCGTATGCGTTTTTTCCTGAATATATTCAGGAAAAAACGCATACGCCCTTTTTGGCCAACCAGGCAAGCCCGAAAGGCAAATCAGCGCTACAAAGAAGTCTCGCTTGCCATCGGTCAAAAGGGCCATGCTGAAAAAAGTGTAAAAACCAGAAATGCAGGACAGGCCATGGAGACATGGGAGCCTTGCTACGCTGATGGGCGGGCTGTAAATTGCCAGCAGCCACTCTGGAGAAGTGTACGGTGTGTCCTGAAACATGTAATAAGCACAGCTTAGAGAGCATAGGGCACTTCCACTCATGGGCGTATAAATCGGGAAACCTAAAAATCAACAAGACACAGGCACCCCAAAGTTTAGGGCTGCTCTGTTTCCAAGAACCTCCACTTCGGTACACCTTCAATATCCCAGGAAAGCGAAAAATGGATAAAGAAGTTGTGGTACTTAGGCACAATGGAATATCACTCAGCCATGAAATCAATGTCATAAGGCTAGTAGCAGCAGGATGAGTGGATTTAGGTACGATGACTCTCAGTGAAATAAGTCACAGAGAAAAAGACACTTATCCTAAGATATCACTTATAGAGGGAATGTCAAAATCGCTACACTTGAACGGAATTACAAAACAGAACAGAGTCACACATTTAGAAAACACACTATGGCTGCTTAACGGGAAAGGTGAGGTGGGGTGATGCATAAAACAAGGGTTTGAAATTAGCTCAGATACCGTTCCACAAGCCAAATATGTAATAGACAAGACCTACTCCCTGCTCAGTGAACTGGACTCAACAGCCCCTATTCACCGCCCAAGAATATATCTGACTAGTAAGAGTCTTAAAACCTATGTATTGATCTCTCTCTGGAAGTGCATCAAGAGGGTGTAAAGCGGCATAAACACAGCAGTGAAAAGCAGCTAAACCCCATTATAAAAATAGATTACTTAAAAAAAACCCCATAAAACAAAGACAGTGAAAGAGAGAGAAATTCTTACAAAATCCGTTCAGGGGCTCTGATGCAACCTGGATTGACCATATCTAGACCCACAGCTGGATGAGACATGAGGCTGGACACTCTTGGGGCTGAGAGGATTGGTGAGCTTGGGTGAGCAAACGCAGACCCTTTAAAGTCCTACTGCGTGGTACCCATGCCGTGGGTCCCAAATCTCCAGGTTCAAGGGCATCTTCCTACATCGAAAACATGTGTGGGAAACCCAGAAGATGGTACACCGTGTGATCGGGAAAGGGTTCTCAAACGCACCTCATTTCTCCTCTCCTTGTGCTCGGGTTCGCCATTCCAGCCGCTCTACTAACAATCTCCCTACTTGGAGAATCTGCACCTTTAACCTCCTGTTTCGGACAGGTCGCAATTTGGCCTGAGGATGAACGGGAAGACGGGGAACCAATGAGAGACTAGCTCTAGGTGTTGGGACAGGCACAGGTCACTCTATTTTCCCATCAGGAGGAAGAATGAAGCACAGGCTCAGCCTGCCCCCCGGAACCAGAAAACGGCCTGAAGCAATCCTGCGCTTTGGCGGCCAGCTCCCAAAAAAGCGAGTTGACAAATGGAGCTCAGGGGCACTGCAATTCACAAACCTGCAGAGTTATAAATGATAACTCTCGTCCACAAATATATTGAGGGAAGGCAACGAAGAGGATTTGAAAGCAAGGCAGAATTGCAGGAAACAGGTTTCAGGAGGCAGAGTCGACTCGCCTTGAAAGCACATGAAAAGCGGCAAAGCGTTGACAATGATGCCCTTGGCCAAAAAGGGCGTATGCGTTTTTTCCTGAATATATTCAGGAAAAAACGCATACGCCCTTTTTGGCCAACCAGGCAAGCCGGAAAGGCAAATCAGCGCTACAAAGAAGTCTCGCTTGCCATCGGTCAAAAGGGCCATGCTGAAAAAAGTGTAAAAACCAGAAATGCAGGACAGGCCATGGAGACATGGGAGCCTTGCTACGCTGATGGGCGGGCTGTAAATTGCCAGCAGCCACTCTGGAGAAGTGTACGGTGTGTCCTGAAACATGTAATAAGCACAGCTTAGAGAGCATAGGGCACTTCCACTCATGGGCGTATAAATCGGGAAACCTAAAAATCAACAAGACACAGGCACCCCAAAGTTTAGGGCTGCTCTGTTTCCAAGAACCTCCACTTCGGTACACCTTCAATATCCCAGGAAAGCGAAAAATGGATAAAGAAGTTGTGGTACTTAGGCACAATGGAATATCACTCAGCCATGAAATCAATGTCATAAGGCTAGTAGCAGCAGGATGAGTGGATTTAGGTACGATGACTCTCAGTGAAATAAGTCACAGAGAAAAAGACACTTATCCTAAGATATCACTTATAGAGGGAATGTCAAAATCGCTACACTTGAACTGAATTACAAAACAGAACAGAGTCACACATTTAGAAAACACACTATGGCTGCTTAACGGGAAAGGTGAGGTGGGGTGATGCATAAAACAAGGGTTTGAAATTAGCTCAGATACCGTTCCACAAGCCAAATATGTAATAGACAAGACCTACTCCCTGCTCAGTGAACTGGACTCAACAGCCCCTATTCACCGCCCAAGAATATATCTGACTAGTAAGAGTCTTAAAACCTATGTATTGATCTCTCTCTGGAAGTGCATCAAGAGGGTGTAAAGCGGCATAAACACAGCAGTGAAAAGCAGCTAAACCCCATTATAAAAATAGATTACTTTAAAAAAACCCCATAAAACAAAGACAGTGAAAGAGAGAGAAATGCTTACAAAATCCGTTCAGGGGCTCTGATGCAACCTGGATTGACCATATCTAGACCCACAGCTGGATGAGACATGAGGCTGGACACTCTTGGGGCTGAGAGGATTGGTGAGCTTGGGTGAGCAAACGCAGACCCTTTAAAGTCCTACTGCGTGGTACCCATGCCGTGGGTCCCAAATCTCCAGGTTCAAGGGCATCTTCCGACATCGAAAACATGTGTGGGAAACCCAGAAGATGGTACACCGTGTGATCGGGAAAGGGTTCTCAAACGCACCTCATTTCTCCTCTCCTTGTGCTCGGGTTCGCCATTCCAGCCGCTCTACTAACAATCTCCCTACTTGGAGAATCAGCACCTTTAACCTCCTGTTTCGGACAGGTCGCAATTTGGCCTGAGGATGAACGGGAAGACGGGGAACCAATGAGAGACTAGCTCTAGGTGTTGGGACAGGCACAGGTCGCTCTATTTTCCCATCAGGAAGAAGAATGAACCACAGGCTCAGCCTGCCCCCGGAACCAGAATACGGCCTGAAGCAATCCTGCGCTTTGGCGGCCAGCTCCCAAAAAAGCGAGTTGACAAATGGAGCTCAGGGGCACTGCAACTCACAAACCTGCAGAGTTATAAATGATAACTCTCGTCCACAAATATATTGAGGGAAGGCAACGAAGAGGATTTGAAAGCAAGGCAGAATTGCAGGAAACAGGTTTCAGGAGGCAGAGTCGACTCGCCTTGAAAGCACATGAAAAGCGGCAAAGCGTTGACAATGATGCCCTTGGCCAAAAAGGGCGTATGCGTTTTTTCCTGAATATATTCAGGAAAAAACGCATACGCCCTTTTTGGCCAACCAGGCAAGCCCGAAAGGCAAATCAGCGCTACAAAGAAGTCTCGCTTGCCATCGGTCAAAAGGGCCATGCTGAAAAAAGTGTAAAAACCAGAAATGCAGGACAGGCCATGGAGACATGGGAGCCTTGCTACGCTGATGGGCGGGCTGTAAATTGCCAGCAGCCACTCTGGAGAAGTGTACGGTGTGTCCTGAAACATGTAATAAGCACAGCTTAGAGAGCATAGGGCACTTCCACTCATGGGCGTATAAATCGGGAAACCTAAAAATCAACAAGACACAGGCACCCCAAAGTTTAGGGCTGCTCTGTTTCCAAGAACCTCCACTTCGGTACACCTTCAATATCCCAGGAAAGCGAAAAATGGATAAAGAAGTTGTGGTACTTAGGCACAATGGAATATCACTCAGCCATGAAATCAATGTCATAAGGCTAGTAGCAGCAGGATGAGTGGATTTAGGTACGATGACTCTCAGTGAAATAAGTCACAGAGAAAAAGACACTTATCCTAAGATATCACTTATAGAGGGAATGTCAAAATCGCTACACTTGAACGGAATTACAAAACAGAACAGAGTCACACATTTAGAAAACACACTATGGCTGCTTAACGGGAAAGGTGAGGTGGGGTGATGCATAAAACAAGGGTTTGAAATTAGCTCAGATACCGTTCCACAAGCCAAATATGTAATAGACAAGACCTACTCCCTGCTCAGTGAACTGGACTCAACAGCCCCTATTCACCGCCCAAGAATATATCTGACTAGTAAGAGTCTTAAAACCTATGTATTGATCTCTCTCTGGAAGTGCATCAAGAGGGTGTAAAGCGGCATAAACACAGCAGTGAAAAGCAGCTAAACCCCATTATAAAAATAGATTACTTAAAAAAAACCCCATAAAACAAAGACAGTGAAAGAGAGAGAAATTCTTACAAAATCCGTTCAGGGGCTCTGATGCAACCTGGATTGACCATATCTAGACCCACAGCTGGATGAGACATGAGGCTGGACACTCTTGGGGTTGAGAGGATTGGTGAGCTTGGGTGAGCAAACGCAGACCCTTTAAAGTCCTACTGCGTGGTACCCATGCCGTGGGTCCCAAATCTCCAGGTTCAAGGGCATCTTCCTACATCGAAAACATGTGTGGGAAACCCAGAAGATGGTACACCGTGTGATCGGGAAAGGTTTCTCAAACGCACCTCATTTCTCCTCTCCTTGTGCTCGGGTTCGCCATTCCAGACGCTCTACTAACAATCTCCCTACTTGGAGAATCAGCACCTTTAACCTCCTGTTTCGGACAGGTCGCAATTTGGCCTGAGGATGAACGGGAAGAGGGGGAACCAATGAGAGACTAGCTCTAGGTGTTGGGACAGGCACAGGTCACTCTATTTTCCCATCAGGAAGAAGAATGAGCCACAGGCTCAGCCTACCCCCCGGAACCAGAATACGGCCTGAAGCAATCCTGCGCTTTGGCGGCCAGCTCCCAAAAAAGCGAGTTGACAAATGGAGCTCAGGGGCACTGCAACTCACAAACCTGCAGAGTTATAAATGATAACTCTCGTCCACAAATATATTGAGGGAAGGCAACGAGGAGGATTTGAAAGCAAGGCAGAATTGCAGGAAAAAGGTTTCAGGAGGCAGAGTCGACTCGCCTTGAAAGCACATGAAAAGCGGCAAAGCGTTGACAATGATGCCCTTGGCCAAAAAGGGCGTATGCGTTTTTTCCTGAATATATTCAGGAAAAAACGCATACGCCCTTTTTGGCCAACCAGGCAAGCCCGAAAGGCAAATCAGCGCTACAAAGAAGTCTCGCTTGCCATCGGTCAAAAGGGCCATGCTGAAAAAAGTGTAAAAACCAGAAATGCAGGACAGGCCATGGAGACATGGGAGCCTTGCTACGCTGATGGGCGGGCTGTAAATTGCCAGCAGCCACTCTGGAGAAGTGTACGCTGTGTCCTGAAATATGTAATAAGCACAGGTTAGAGAGCATAGGGCACTTCCACTCATGGGCGTATAAATCGGGAAACCTAAAAATCAACAAGACACAGGCACCCCAAAGTTTAGGGCTGCTCTGTTTCCAAGAACCTCCACTTCGCTACACCTTCAATATCCCAGGAAAGCGAAAAATGGATAAAGAAGTTGTGGTACTTAGGCACAATGGAATATCACTCAGCCATGAAATCAATGTCATAAGGCTAGTAGCAGCAGGATGAGTGGATTTAGGTACGATGACTCTCAGTGAAATAAGTCACAGAGAAAAAGACACTTATCCTAAGATATCACTTATAGAGGGAATGTCAAAATCGCTACACTTGAACGGAATTACAAAACAGAACAGAGTCACACATTTAGAAAACACACTATGGCTGCTTAACGGGAAAGGTGAGGTGGGGTGATGCATAAAACAAGGGTTTGAAATTAGCTCAGATACCGTTCCACAAGCCGAATATGTAATAGACAAGACCTACTCCCTGCTCAGTGAACTGGACTCAACAGCCCCTATTCACCGCCCAAGAATGTATCTGACTAGTAAGAGTCTTAAAACCTATGTATTGATCTCTCTCTGGAAGTGCATCAAGAGGGTGTAAAGCGGCATAAACACAGCAGTGAAAAGCAGCTAAACACCATTATAAAAATAGATTACTTAAAAAAAAAACCCATAAAACAAAGACAGTGAAAGAGAGAGAAATTCTTACAAACTCCATTCAGGGGCTCTGATGCAACCTGGATTGACCATATCTAGACCCACAGCTGGATGAGACATGAGGCTGGACACTCTTGGGGCTGAGAGGATTGGTGAGCTTGGGTGAGCAAATGCAGACCCTTTAAAGTCCTACTGCGTGGTACCCATGCCGTGGGTCCCAAATCTCCAGGTTCAAGGGCATCTTCCTACATCGAAAACATGCGTGGGAAACCCAGAAGATGGTACACCGTGTGATCGGGAAAGGTTTCTCAAACGCACTTCATTTCTCCTCTCCTTGTGCTCGGGTTCGCCATTCCAGCCGCTCTACTAACAATCTCCCTACTTGGAGAATCAGCACCTTTAACCTCCTGTTTCGGACAGGTCGCAATTTGGCCTGAGGATGAACGGGAAGAGGGGGAACCAATGAGAGACTAGCTCTAGGTGTTGGGACAGGCACAGGTCACTCTATTTTCCCATCAGGAAGAAGAATGAACCACAGGCTCAGCCTGCCCCCCGGAACCAGTATACGGCCTGAAGCAATCCTGCGCTTTGGCGGCCAGCTCCCAAAAAAGCGAGTTGACAAATGGAGCTCAGGGGCACTGCAACTCACAAACCTGCAGAGTTATAAATGATAACTCTCGTCCACAAATATATTGAGGGAAGGCAACGAGGAGGATTTGAAAGCAAGGCAGAATTGCAGGAAACAGGTTTCAGGAGGCAGAGTCGACTCGCCTTGAAAGCACATGAAAAGCGGCAAAGCGTTGACAATGATGCCCTTGGCCAAAAAGGGCGTATGCGTTTTTTCCTGAATATATTCAGGAAAAAACGCATACGCCCTTTTTGGCCAACCAGGCAAGCCGGAAAGGCAAATCAGCGCTACAAAGAAGTCTCGCTTGCCATCGGTCAAAAGGGCCATGCTGAAAAAAGTGTAAAAACCAGAAATGCAGGACAGGCCATGGAGACATGGGAGCCTTGCTACGCTGATGGGCGGGCTGTAAATTGCCAACAGCCACTCTGGAGAAGTGTACGGTGTGTCCTGAAACATGTAGTAAGCACAGCTTAGAGAGCATAGGGCACTTCCACTCATGGGCGTATAAATCGGGAAACCTAAAAATCAACAAGACACAGGCACCCCAAAGTTTAGGGCTGCTCTGTTTCCAAGAACCTCCACTTCGGTACACCTTCAATATCCCAGGAAAGCGAAAAATGGATAAAGAAGTTGTGGTACTTAGGCACAATGGAATATCACTCAGCCATGAAATCAATGTCATAAGGCTAGTAGCAGCAGGATGAGTGGATTTAGGTACGATGACTCTCAGTGAAATAAGTCACAGAGAAAAAGACACTTATCCTAAGATATCACTTATAGAGGGAATGTCAAAATCGCTACACTTGAACGGAATTACAAAACAGAACAGAGTCACACATTTAGAAAACACACTATGGCTGCTTAACGGGAAAGGTGAGGTGGGGTGATGCATAAAACAAGGGTTTGAAATTAGCTCAGATACCGTTCCACAAGCCAAATATGTAATAGACAAGACCTACTCCCTGCTCAGTGAACTGGACTCAACAGCCCCTATTCACCGCCCAAGAATATATCTGACTAGTAAGAGTCTTAAAACCTATGTATTGATCTCTCTCTGGAAGTGCATCAAGAGGGTGTAAAGCGGCATAAACACAGCAGTGAAAAGCAGCTAAACCCCATTATAAAAATAGATTACTTAAAAAAAACCCCATAAAACAAAGACAGTGAAAGAGAGAGAAATTCTTACAAAATCCGTTCAGGGGCTCTGATGCAACCTGGATTGACCATATCTAGACCCACAGCTGGATGAGACATGAGGCTGGACACTCTTGGGGCTGAGAGGATTGGTGAGCTTGGGTGAGCAAACGCAGACCCTTTAAAGTCCTACTGCGTGGTACCCATGCCGTGGGTCCCAAATCTCCAGGTTCAAGGGCATCTTCCTACATCGAAAACATGTGTGGGAAACCCAGAAGATGGTACACCGTGTGATCGGGAAAGGGTTCTCAAACGCACCTCATTTCTCCTCTCCTTGTGCTCGGGTTCGCCATTCCAGCCGCTCTACTAACAATCTCCCTACTTGGAGAATCTGCACCTTTAACCTCCTGTTTCGGACAGGTCGCAATTTGGCCTGAGGATGAACGGGAAGACGGGGAAACAATGAGAGACTAGCTCTAGGTGTTGGGACAGGCACAGGTCACTCTATTTTCCCATCAGGAAGAAGAATGAACCACAGGCTCAGCCTGCCCCCCGGAACCAGAATACGGCCTGAAGCAATCCTGCGCTTTGGCGGCCAGCTCCCAAAAAAGCGAGTTGACAAATGGAGCTCAGGGGCACTGCAATTCACAAACCTGCAGAGTTATAAATGATAACTCTCGTCCACAAATATATTGAGGGAAGGCAACGAAGAGGATTTGAAAGCAAGGCAGAATTGCAGGAAACAGGTTTCAGGAGGCAGAGTCGACTCGCCTTGAAAGCACATGAAAAGCGGCAAAGCGTTGACAATGATGCCCTTGGCCAAAAAGGGCGTATGCGTTTTTTCCTGAATATATTCAGGAAAAAACGCATACGCCCTTTTTGGCCAACCAGGCAAGCCGGAAAGGCAAATCAGCGCTACAAAGAAGTCTCGCTTGCCATCGGTCAAAAGGGCCATGCTGAAAAAAGTGTAAAAACCAGAAATGCAGGACAGGCCATGGAGACATGGGAGCCTTGCTACGCTGATGGGCGGGCTGTAAATTGCCAGCAGCCACTCTGGAGAAGTGTACGGTGTGTCCTGAAACATGTAATAAGCACAGCTTAGAGAGCATAGGGCACTTCCACTCATGGGCGTATAAATCGGGAAACCTAAAAATCAACAAGACACAGGCACCCCAAAGTTTAGGGCTGCTCTGTTTCCAAGAACCTCCACTTCGGTACACCTTCAATATCCCAGGAAAGCGAAAAATGGATAAAGAAGTTGTGGTACTTAGGCACAATGGAATATCACTCAGCCATGAAATCAATGTCATAAGGCTAGTAGCAGCAGGATGAGTGGATTTAGGTACGATGACTCTCAGTGAAATAAGTCACAGAGAAAAAGACACTTATCCTAAGATATCACTTATAGAGGGAATGTCAAAATCGCTACACTTGAACGGAATTACAAAACAGAACAGAGTCACACATTTAGAAAACACACTATGGCTGCTTAACGGGAAAGGTGAGGTGGGGTGATGCATAAAACAAGGGTTTGAAATTAGCTCAGATACCGTTCCACAAGCCAAATATGTAATAGACAAGACCTACTCCCTGCTCAGTGAACTGGACTCAACAGCCCCTATTCACCGCCCAAGAATGTATCTGACTAGTAAGAGTCTTAAAACCTATGTATTGATCTCTCTCTGGAAGTGCATCAAGAGGGTGTAAAGCGGCATAAACACAGCAGTGAAAAGCAGCTAAACCCCATTATAAAAATAGATTACTTAAAAAAAACCCCATAAAACAAAGACAGTGAAAGAGAGAGAAATTCTTACAAAATCCGGTCAGGGGCTCTGATGCAACCTGGATTGACCATATCTAGACCCACAGCTGGATGAGACATGAGGCTGGACACTCTTGGGGCTGAGAGGATTGGTGAGCTTGGGTGAGCAAACGCAGACCCTTTAAAGTCCTACTGCGTGGTACCCATGCCGTGGGTCCCAAATCTCCAGGTTCAAGGGCATCTTCCTACATCGAAAACATGCGTGGGAAACCCAGAAGATGGTACACCGTGTGATCGGGAAAGGTTTCTCAAACGCACCTCATTTCTCCTCTCCTTGTGCTCGGGTTCGCCATTCCAGACGCTCTACTAACAATCTCCCTACTTGGAGAATCAGCACCTTTAACCTCCTGTTTCGGACAGGTCGCAATTTGGCCTGAGGATGAACGGGAAGAGGGGGAACCAATGAGAGACTAGCTCTAGGTGTTGGGACAGGCACAGGTCACTCTATTTTCCCATCAGGAAGAAGAATGAGCCACAGGCTCAGCCTACCCCCCGGAACCAGAATACGGCCTGAAGCAATCCTGCGCTTTGGCGGCCAGCTCCCAAAAAAGCGAGTTGACAAATGGAGCTCAGGGGCACTGCAACTCACAAACCTGCAGAGTTATAAATGATAACTCTCGTCCACAAATATATTGAGGGAAGGCAACGAGGAGGATTTGAAAGCAAGGCAGAATTGCAGGAAAAAGGTTTCAGGAGGCAGAGTCGACTCGCCTTGAAAGCACATGAAAAGCGGCAAAGCGTTGACAATGATGCCCTTGGCCAAAAAGGGCGTATGCGTTTTTTCCTGAATATATTCAGGAAAAAACGCATACGCCCTTTTTGGCCAACCAGGCAAGCCCGAAAGGCAAATCAGCGCTACAAAGAAGTCTCGCTTGCCATCGGTCAAAAGGGCCATGCTGAAAAAAGTGTAAAAACCAGAAATGCAGGACAGGCCATGGAGACATGGGAGCCTTGCTACGCTGATGGGCGGGCTGTAAATTGCCAGCAGCCACTCTGGAGAAGTGTACGGTGTGTCCTGAAACATGTAATAAGCACAGCTTAGAGAGCATAGGGCACTTCCACTCATGGGCGTATAAATCGGGAAACCTAAAAATCAACAAGACACAGGCACCCCAAAGTTTAGGGCTGCTCTGTTTCCAAGAACCTCCACTTCGGTACACCTTCAATATCCCAGGAAAGCGAAAAATGGATAAAGAAGTTGTGGTACTTAGGCACAATGGAATATCACTCAGCCATGAAATCAATGTCATAAGGCTAGTAGCAGCAGGATGAGTGGATTTAGGTACGATGACTCTCAGTGAAATAAGTCACAGAGAAAAAGACACTTATCCTAAGATATCACTTATAGAGGGAATGTCAAAATCGCTACACTTGAACGGAATTACAAAACAGAACAGAGTCACACATTTAGAAAACACACTATGGCTGCTTAACGGGAAAGGTGAGGTGGGGTGATGCATAAAACAAGGGTTTGAAATTAGCTCAGATACCGTTCCACAAGCCAAATATGTAATAGACAAGACCTACTCCCTGCTCAGTGAACTGGACTCAACAGCCCCTATTCACCGCCCAAGAATGTATCTGACTAGTAAGAGTCTTAAAACCTATGTATTGATCTCTCTCTGGAAGTGCATCAAGAGGGTGTAAAGCGGCATAAACACAGCAGTGAAAAGCAGCTAAACCCCATTATAAAAATAGATTACTTAAAAAAAACCCCATAAAACAAAGACAGTGAAAGAGAGAGAAATTCTTACAAAATCCGGTCAGGGGCTCTGATGCAACCTGGATTGACCATATCTAGACCCACAGCTGGATGAGACATGAGGCTGGACACTCTTGGGGCTGAGAGGATTGGTGAGCTTGGGTGAGCAAACGCAGACCCTTTAAAGTCCTACTGCGTGGTACCCATGCCGTGGGTCCCAAATCTCCAGGTTCAAGGGCATCTTCCTACATCGAAAACATGCGTGGGAAACCCAGAAGATGGTACACCGTGTGATCGGGAAAGGTTTCTCAAACGCACCTCATTTCTCCTCTCCTTGTGCTCGGGTTCGCCATTCCAGACGCTCTACTAACAATCTCCCTACTTGGAGAATCAGCACCTTTAACCTCCTGTTTCGGACAGGTCGCAATTTGGCCTGAGGATGAACGGGAAGAGGGGGAACCAATGAGAGACTAGCTCTAGGTGTTGGGACAGGCACAGGTCACTCTATTTTCCCATCAGGAAGAAGAATGAGCCACAGGCTCAGCCTACCCCCCGGAACCAGAATACGGCCTGAAGCAATCCTGCGCTTTGGCGGCCAGCTCCCAAAAAAGCGAGTTGACAAATGGAGCTCAGGGGCACTGCAACTCACAAACCTGCAGAGTTATAAATGATAACTCTCGTCCACAAATATATTGAGGGAAGGCAACGAGGAGGATTTGAAAGCAAGGCAGAATTGCAGGAAAAAGGTTTCAGGAGGCAGAGTCGACTCGCCTTGAAAGCACATGAAAAGCGGCAAAGCGTTGACAATGATGCCCTTGGCCAAAAAGGGCGTATGCGTTTTTTCCTGAATATATTCAGGAAAAAACGCATACGCCCTTTTTGGCCAACCAGGCAAGCCCGAAAGGCAAATCAGCGCTACAAAGAAGTCTCGCTTGCCATCGGTCAAAAGGGCCATGCTGAAAAAAGTGTAAAAACCAGAAATGCAGGACAGGCCATGGAGACATGGGAGCCTTGCTACGCTGATGGGCGGGCTGTAAATTGCCAGCAGCCACTCTGGAGAAGTGTACGGTGTGTCCTGAAACATGTAATAAGCACAGCTTAGAGAGCATAGGGCACTTCCACTCATGGGCGTATAAATCGGGAAACCTAAAAATCAACAAGACACAGGCACCCCAAAGTTTAGGGCTGCTCTGTTTCCAAGAACCTCCACTTCGGTACACCTTCAATATCCCAGGAAAGCGAAAAATGGATAAAGAAGTTGTGGTACTTAGGCACAATGGAATATCACTCAGCCATGAAATCAATGTCATAAGGCTAGTAGCAGCAGGATGAGTGGATTTAGGTACGATGACTCTCAGTGAAATAAGTCACAGAGAAAAAGACACTTATCCTAAGATATCACTTATAGAGGGAATGTCAAAATCGCTACACTTGAACGGAATTACAAAACAGAACAGAGTCACACATTTAGAAAACACACTATGGCTGCTTAACGGGAAAGGTGAGGTGGGGTGATGCATAAAACAAGGGTTTGAAATTAGCTCAGATACCGTTCCACAAGCCAAATATGTAATAGACAAGACCTACTCCCTGCTCAGTGAACTGGACTCAACAGCCCCTATTCACCGCCCAAGAATGTATCTGACTAGTAAGAGTCTTAAAACCTATGTATTGATCTCTCTCTGGAAGTGCATCAAGAGGGTGTAAAGCGGCATAAACACAGCAGTGAAAAGCAGCTAAACCCCATTATAAAAATAGATTACTTAAAAAAAACCCCATAAAACAAAGACAGTGAAAGAGAGAGAAATTCTTACAAAATCCGGTCAGGGGCTCTGATGCAACCTGGATTGACCATATCTAGACCCACAGCTGGATGAGACATGAGGCTGGACACTCTTGGGGCTGAGAGGATTGGTGAGCTTGGGTGAGCAAACGCAGACCCTTTAAAGTCCTACTGCGTGGTACCCATGCCGTGGGTCCCAAATCTCCAGGTTCAAGGGCATCTTCCTACATCGAAAACATGCGTGGGAAACCCAGAAGATGGTACACCGTGTGATCGGGAAAGGTTTCTCAAACGCACCTCATTTCTCCTCTCCTTGTGCTCGGGTTCGCCATTCCAGACGCTCTACTAACAATCTCCCTACTTGGAGAATCAGCACCTTTAACCTCCTGTTTCGGACAGGTCGCAATTTGGCCTGAGGATGAACGGGAAGAGGGGGAACCAATGAGAGACTAGCTCTAGGTGTTGGGACAGGCACAGGTCACTCTATTTTCCCATCAGGAAGAAGAATGAGCCACAGGCTCAGCCTACCCCCCGGAACCAGAATACGGCCTGAAGCAATCCTGCGCTTTGGCGGCCAGCTCCCAAAAAAGCGAGTTGACAAATGGAGCTCAGGGGCACTGCAACTCACAAACCTGCAGAGTTATAAATGATAACTCTCGTCCACAAATATATTGAGGGAAGGCAACGAGGAGGATTTGAAAGCAAGGCAGAATTGCAGGAAAAAGGTTTCAGGAGGCAGAGTCGACTCGCCTTGAAAGCACATGAAAAGCGGCAAAGCGTTGACAATGATGCCCTTGGCCAAAAAGGGCGTATGCGTTTTTTCCTGAATATATTCAGGAAAAAACGCATACGCCCTTTTTGGCCAACCAGGCAAGCCCGAAAGGCAAATCAGCGCTACAAAGAAGTCTCGCTTGCCATCGGTCAAAAGGGCCATGCTGAAAAAAGTGTAAAAACCAGAAATGCAGGACAGGCCATGGAGACATGGGAGCCTTGCTACGCTGATGGGCGGGCTGTAAATTGCCAGCAGCCACTCTGGAGAAGTGTACGGTGTGTCCTGAAATATGTAATAAGCACAGGTTAGAGAGCATAGGGCACTTCCACTCATGGGCGTATAAATCGGGAAACCTAAAAATCAACAAGACACAGGCACCCCAAAGTTTAGGGCTGCTCTGTTTCCAAGAACCTCCACTTCGGTACACCTTCAATATCCCAGGAAAGCGAAAAATGGATAAAGAAGTTGTGGTACTTAGGCACAATGGAATATCACTCAGCCATGAAATCAATGTCATAAGGCTAGTAGCAGCAGGATGAGTGGATTTAGGTACGATGACTCTCAGTGAAATAAGTCACAGAGAAAAAGACACTTATCCTAAGATATCACTTATAGAGGGAATGACAAAATCGCTACACTTGAACGGAATTACAAGACAGAACAGAGTCACACATTTAGAAAACACACTATGGCTGCTTAACGGGAAAGGTGAGGTGGGGTGATGCATAAAACAAGGGTTTGAAATTAGCTCAGATACCGTTCCACAAGCCGAATATGTAATAGACAAGACCTACTCCCTGCTCAGTGAACTGGACTCAACAGCCCCTATTCACCGCCCAAGAATATATCTGACTAGTAAGAGTCTTAAAACCTAGGTATTGCTCTCTCTCTGGAAGTGCATCAAAAGGGTGTAAAGCAGCATAAAGACAGCAGTGAAAAGCAGCTAAACCCCATTATAAAAATAGATTACTTAAAAAAAACCCCATAAAACAAAGACAGTGAAAGAGAGAGAAATTCTTACAAAATCCGTTCAGGGGCTCTGATGCAACCTGGATTGACCATATCTAGACCCACAGCTGGATGAGACATGAGGCTGGACACTCTTGGGGCTGAGAGGATTGGTGAGCTTGGGTGAGCAAACGCAGACCCTTTAAAGTCCTACTGCGTGGTACCCATGCCGTGGGCCCCAAATCTCCAGGTTCAAGGGCATCATCCTACATCGAAAACATGCGTGGGAAACCCAGAAGATGGTACACCGTGTGATCGGGAAAGGTTTCTCAAACGCACCTCATTTCTCCTCTCCTTGTGCTCGGGTTCGCCATTCCAGCCGCTCTACTAACAATCTCCCTACTTGGAGAATCAGCACCTTTAACCTCCTGTTTCGGACAGGTCGCAATTTGGCCTGAGGATGAACGGGAAGAGGGGGAACCAATGAGAGACTAGCTCTAGGTGTTAGGACAGGCACAGGTCACTCTATTTTCCCATCAGGAAGAAGAATGAGCCACAGGCTCAGCCTGCCCCCCGGAACCAGTATACGGCCTGAAGCAATCCTGCGCTTTGGCGGCCAGCTCCCAAAAAAGCGAGTTGACAAATGGAGCTCAGGGGCACTGCAATTCACAAACCTGCAGAGTTATAAATGATAACTCTCGTCCACAAATATATTGAGGGAAGGCAACGAGGAGGATTTGAAAGCAAGGCAGAATTGCAGGAAACAGGTTTCAGGAGGCAGACTCGACTCGCCTTGAAAGCACATGAAAATAAATATATTCAGGAAAAAAAGCATACGCCCCTTTTGGCCAACCAGGCAAGCCGGAAAGGCAAATCAGCACTACAAAGAAGTCTCGCTTGCCATCGGTCAAAAGGGCCATGCTGAAAAAAGTGTAAAAACCAGAAATGCAGGACAGGCCATGGAGACATGGGAGCCTTGCTACGCTGATGGGCGGGCTGTAAATTGCCAGCAGCCACTCTGGAGAAGTGTACGGTGTGTCCTGAAACATGTAGTAAGCACAGCTTAGAGAGCATAGGGCACTTCCACTCATGGGCGTATAAATCGGGAAACCTAAAAATCAACAAGACACAGGCACCCCAAAGTTTAGGGCTGCTCTGTTTCCAAGAACCTCCACTTCGGTACACCTTCAATATCCCAGGAAAGCGAAAAATGGATAAAGAAGTTGTGGTACTTAGGCACAATGGAATATCACTCAGCCATGAAATCAATGTCATAAGGCTAGTAGCAGCAGGATGAGTGGATTTAGGTACGATGACTCTCAGTGAAATAAGTCACAGAGAAAAAGACACTTATCCTAAGATATCACTTATAGAGGGAATGTCAAAATCGCTACACTTGAACGGAATTACAAAACAGAACAGAGTCACACATTTAGAAAACACACTATGGCTGCTTAACGGGAAAGGTGAGGTGGGGTGATGCATAAAACAAGGGTTTGAAATTAGCTCAGATACCGTTCCACAAGCCGAATATGTAATAGACAAGACCTACTCCCTGCTCAGTGAACTGGACTCAACAGCCCCTATTCACCGCCCAAGAATATATCTGACTAGTAAGAGTCTTTAAACCTAGGTATTGATCTCTCTCTGGAAGTGCATCAAGAGGGTGTAAAGCGGCATAAACACAGCAGTGAAAAGCAGCTAAACCCCATTATAAAAATAGATTACTTAAAAAAACCCCCATAAAACAAAGACAGTGAAAGAGAGAGAAATTCTTACAAAATCCGTTCAGGGGCTCTGATGCAACCTGGATTGACCATATCTAGACCCACAGCTGGATGAGACATGAGGCTGGACACTCTTGGGGCTGAGAGGATTGGTGAGCTTGGGTGAGCAAACGCAGACCCTTTAAAGTCCTACTGCGTGGTACCCATGCCGTGGGTCCCAAATCTCCAGGTTCAAGGGCATCTTCCTACATCGAAAACATGCGTGGGAAACCCAGAAGATGGTACACCGTGTGATCGGGAAAGGTTTCTCAAACGCACCTCATTTCTCCTCTCCTTGTGCTCGGGTTCGCCATTCCAGCCGCTCTACTAACAATCTCCCTACTTGGAGAATCAGCACCTTTAACCTCCTGTTTCGGACAGGTCGCAATTTGGCCTGAGGATGAACGGGAAGAGGGGGAACCAATGAGAGACTAGCTCTAGGTGTTGGGACAGGCACAGGTCACTCTATTTTCCCATCAGGAGGAAGAATGAGCCACAGGCTCAGCCTGCCCCCCGGAACCAGAATACGGCCTGAAGCAATCCTGCGCTTTGGCGGCCAGCTCCCAAAAAAGCGAGTTGACAAATGGAGCTCAGGGGCACTGCAACTCACAAACCTGCAGAGTTATAAATGATAACTCTCGTCCACAAATATATTGAGGGAAGGCAACGAGGAGGATTTGAAAGCAAGGTAGAATTGCAGGAAACAGGTTTCAGGAGGCAGACTCGACTCGCCTTGAAAGCACATGAAAAGCGGCAAAGCGTTGACAATGATGCCCTTGGCCAAACAGGGCGTATGCGTTTTTTCCTGAATATATTCAGGAAAAAACGCATACGCCCTTTTTGGCCAACCAGGCAAGCCGGAAAGGCAAATCAGCGCTACAAAGAAGTCTCGCTTGCCATCGGTCAAAAGGGCCATGCTGAAAAAAGTGTAAAAACCAGAAATGCAGGACAGGCCATGGAGACTTGGGAGCCTTGCTACGCTGATGGGCGGGCTGTAAATTGCCAACAGCCACTCTGGAGAAGTGTACGGTGTGTCCTGAAACATGTAGTAAGCACAGCTTAGAGAGCATAGGGCACTTCCACTCATGGGCGTATAAATCGGGAAACCTAAAAATCAACAAGACACAGGCACCCCAAAGTTTAGGGCTGCTCTGTTTCCAAGAACCTCCACTTCGCTACACCTTCAATATCCCAGGAAAGCGAAAAATGGATAAAGAAGTTGTGGTACTTAGGCACAATGGAATATCACTCAACCATGAAATCAATGTCATAAGGCTAGTAGCAGCAGGATGAGTGGATTTAGGTACGATGACTCTCAGTGAAATAAGTCACAGAGAAAAAGACACTTATCCTAAGATATCACTTATAGAGGGAATGACAAAATCGCTACACTTGAACGGAATTACAAGACAGAACAGAGTCACACATTTAGAAAACACACTATGGCTGCTTAACGGGAAAGTTGAGGTGGGGTGATGCATAAAACAAGGGTTTGAAATTAGCTCAGATACCGTTCCACAAGCCGAATATGTAATAGACAAGACCTACTCCCTGCTCAGTGAACTGGACTCAACAGCCCCTATTCACCGCCCAAGAATATATCTGACTAGTAAGAGTCTTAAAACCTAGGTATTGCTCTCTCTCTGGAAGTGCATCAAGAGGGTGTAAAGCAGCATAAAGACAGCAGTGAAAAGCAGCTAAACCCCATTATAAAAATAGATTACTTAAAAAAAACCCCATAAAACAAAGACAGTGAAAGAGAGAGAAATTCTTACAAAATCCGTTCAGGAGCTCTGATGCAACCTGGATTGACCATATCTAGACCCACAGCTGGATGAGACATGAGGCTGGACACTCTTGGGGCTGAGAGGATTGGTGAGCTTGGGTGAGCAAACGCAGACCCTTTAAAGTCCTACTGCGTGGTACCCATGCCGTGGGCCCCAAATCTCCAGGTTCAAGGGCATCATCCTACATCGAAAACATGCGTGGGAAACCCAGAAGATGGTACACCGTGTGATCGGGAAAGGTTTCTCAAACGCACCTCATTTCTCCTCTCCTCGTGCTCGGGTTCGCCATTCCAGCCGCTCTACTAACAATCTCCCTACTTGGAGAATCAGCACCTTTAACCTCCTGTTTCGGACAGGTCGCAATTTGGCCTGAGGATGAACGGGAAGAGGGGGAACCAATGAGAGACTAGCTCTAGGTGTTGGGACAGGCACAGGTCACTCTATTTTCCCATCAGGAAGAAGAATGAACCACAGGCTCAGCCTGCCCCCAGAACCAGAATACGGCCTGAAGCAATCCTGCGCTTTGGCGGCCAGCTCCCAAAAAAGCGAGTTGACAAATGGAGCTCAGGGGCACTGCAACTCACAAACCTGCAGAGTTATAAATGATAACTCTCGTCCACAAATATATTGAGGGAAGGCAACGAGGAGGATTTGAAAGCAAGGCAGAATTGCAGGAAACAGGTTTCAGGAGGCAGACTCGACTCGCCTTGAAAGCACATGAAAATGAATATATTCAGGAAAAAAAGCATACGCCACTTTTGGCCAACCAGGCAAGCCCGAAAGGCAAATCAGCGCTACAAAGAAGTCTCGCTTGCCATCGGTCAAAAGGGCCATGCTGAAAAAAGTGTTAAAACCAGAAATGCAGGACAGGCCATGGAGACATGGGAGCCTTGCTACGCTGATGGGCGGGCTGTAAATTGCCAACAGCCACTCTGGAGAAGTGTACGGTGTGTCCTGAAACATGTAATAAGCACAGCTTAGAGAGCATAGGGCACTTCCACTCATGGGCGTATAAATCGGGAAACCTAAAAATGAACAAGACACAGGCACCCCAAAGTTTAGGGCTGTTCTGTTTCCAAGAACCTCCACTTCGGTACACCTTCAATATCCCAGGAAAGCGAAAAATGGATAAAGAAGTTGTGGTACTTAGGCACAATGGAATATCACTCAACCATGAAATCAATGTTATAAGGCTAGTAGCAGCAGGATGAGTGGATTTAGGTACGATGACTCTCAGTGAAATAAGTCACAGAGAAAAAGACACTTATCCTAAGATATCACTTATAGAGGGAATGTCAAAATCGCTACACTTGAACGGAATTACAAAACAGAACAGAGTCACACATTTAGAAAACACACTATGGCTGCTTAACGGGAAAGGTGAGGTGGGGTGATGCATAAAACAAGGGTTTGAAATTAGCTCAGATACCGTTCCACAAGCCGAATATGTAATAGACAAGACCTACTCCCTGCTCAGTGAACTGGACTCAACAGCCCCTATTCACCGCCCAAGAATATATCTGACTAGTAAGAGTCTTAAAACCTATGTATTGATCTCTCTCTGGAAGTGCATCAAGAGGGTGTAAAGCGGCATAAACACAGCAGTGAAAAGCAGCTAAACCCCATTATAAAAATAGATTACATAAAAAAAAAATCCATAAAACAAAGACAGTGAAAGAGAGAGAAATTCTTACAAAATCCGTTCAGGGGCTCTGATGCAACCTGGATTGACCATATCTAGACCCACAGCTGGATGAGACATGAGGCTGGACACTCTTGGGGCTGAGAGGATTGGTGAGCTTGGGTGAGCAAACGCAGACCCTTTAAAGTCCTACTGCGTGGTACCCATGCCGTGGGCCCCAAATCTCCAGGTTCAAGGGCATCTTCCTACATCGAAAACATGCGTGGGAAACCCAGAAGATGGTACACCGTGTGATCGGGAAAGGTTTCTCAAACGCACCTCATTTCTCCTCTCCTTGTGCTCGGGTTCGCCATTCCAGCCGCTCTACTGACAATCTCCCTACTTGGAGAATCAGCACCTTTAACCTCCTGTTTCGGACAGGTCGCAATTTGGCCTGAGGATGAACGGGAAGAGGGGGAACCAATGAGAGACTAGCTCTAGGTGTTGGGACAGGCACAGGTCACTCTATTTTCCCATCAAGAAGAAGAATGAGCCACAGGCTCAGCCTGCCCCCCGGAACCAGAATAGGGCCTGAAGCAATCCTGCGCTTTGGCGGCCAGCTCCCAAAAAAGCGAGTTGACAAATGGAGCTCAGGGGCACTGCAACTCACAAACCTGCAGAGTTATAAATGATAACTCTCGTCCACAAATATATTGAGGGAAGGCAACGAGGAGGATTTGAAAGCAAGGCAGAATTGCAGGAAACAGGTTTCAGGAGGCAGACTCGACTCGCCTTGAAAGCACATGAAAAGCGGCAAAGCGTTGACAATGATGCCCTTGGCCAAAAGGGGCGTATGCGTTTTTTCCTGAATATATTCAGGAAAAAACGCATACGCCCCTTTTGGCCAACCGGGCAAGCCGGAAAGGCAAATCAGCGCTACAAAGAAGTCTCGCTTGCCATCGGTCAAAAGGGCCATGCTGAAAATAGTGTAAAAACCAGAAATGCAGGACAGGCCATGGAGACATGGGAGCCTTGCTACGCTGATGGGCGGGCTGTAAATTGCCAACAGCCACTCTGGAGAAGTGTACGGTGTGTCCTGAAACATGTAATAAGCACAGCTTAGAGAGCATAAGGCACTTCCACTCATGGGCGTATAAATCGGGAAACCTAAAAATCAACAAGACACAGGCACCCCAAAGTTTAGGGCTGCTCTGTTTCCAAGAACCTCCACTTCGGTACACCTTCAATATCCCAGGAAAGCGAAAAATGGATAAAGAAGTTGTGGTACTTAGGCACAATGGAATATCACTCAGCCATGAAATCAATGTCATAAGGCTAGTAGCAGCAGGATGAGTGGATTTAGGTACGATGACTCTCAGTGAAATAAGTCACAGAGAAAAAGACACTTATCCTAAGATATCACTTATAGAGGGAATGTCAAAATCGCTACACTTGAACGGAATTACAAAACAGAACAGAGTCACACATTTAGAAAACACACTATGGCTGCTTAACGGGAAAGGTGAGGTGGGGTGATGCATAAGACAAGGGTTTGAAATTAGCTCAGATACCGTTCCACAAGCCGAATATGTAATAGACAAGACCTACTCCCTGCTCAGTGAACTGGACTCAACAGCCCCTATCCACCGCCCAAGAATATATCTGACTAGTAAGAGTCTTAAAACCTAGGTATTGATCTCTCTCTGGAAGTGCATCAAGAGGGTGTAAAGCGGCATAAACACAGCAGTGAAAAGCAGCTAAACCCCATTATAAAAATAGATTACTTAAAAAAACCCCATAAAACAAAGACAGTGAAAGAGAGAGAAATTCTTACAAAATCCGGTCAGGGGCTCTGATGCAACCTGGATTGACCATATCTAGACCCACAGCTGGATGAGACATGAGGCTGGACACTCTTGGGGCTGAGAGGATTGGTGAGCTTGGGTGAGCAAACGCAGACCCTTTAAAGTCCTACTGCGTGGTACCCATGCCGTGGGTCCCAAATCTCCAGGTTCAAGGGCATCTTCCTACATCGAAAACATGCGTGGGAAACCCAGAAGATGGTACACCGTGTGATCGGGAAAGGTTTCTCAAACGCACCTCATTTCTCCTCTCCTTGTGCTCGGGTTCGCCATTCCAGACGCTCTACTAACAATCTCCCTACTTGGAGAATCAGCACCTTTAACCTCCTGTTTCGGACAGGTCGCAATTTGGCCTGAGGATGAACGGGAAGAGGGGGAACCAATGAGAGACTAGCTCTAGGTGTTGGGACAGGCACAGGTCACTCTATTTTCCCATCAGGAAGAAGAATGAGCCACAGGCTCAGCCTGCCCCCCGGAACCAGAATAGGGCCTGAAGCAATCCTGCGCTTTGGCGGACAGCTCCCAAAAAAGCGAGTTGACAAATGGAGCTCAGGGGCACTGCAACTCACAAACCTGCAGAGTTATAAATGATAACTCTCGTCCACAAATATATTGAGGGAAGGCAACGAGGAGGATTTGAAAGCAAGGCAGAATTGCAGGAAACAGGTTTCAGGAGGCAGAGTCGACTCGCCTTGAAAGCACATGAAAAGCGGCAAAGCGTTGACAATGATGCCCTTGGCCAAAAAGGGCGTATGCGTTTTTTCCTGAATATATTCAGGAAAAAACGCATACGCCCTTTTTGGCCAACCAGGCAAGCCGGAAAGGCAAATCAGCGCTACAAAGAAGTCTCGCTTGCCATCGGTCAAAAGGGCCATGCTGAAAAAAGTGTAAAAACCAGAAATGCAGGACAGGCCATGTAGACATGGGAGCCTTGCTACGCTGATGGGCGGGCTGTAAATTGCCAACAGCCACTCTGGAGAAGTGTACGGTGTGTCCTGAAACATGTAGTAAGCACAGCTTAGAGAGCATAGGGCACTTCCACTCATGGGCGTATAAATCGGGAAACCTAAAAATCAACAAGACACAGGCACCCCAAAGTTTAGGGCTGCTCTGTTTCCAAGAACCTCCACTTCGGTACACCTTCAATATCCCAGGAAAGCGAAAAATGGATAAAGAAGTTGTGGTACTTAGGCACAATGGAATATCACTCAGCCATGAAATCAATGTCATAAGGCTAGTAGCAGCAGGATGAGTGGATTTAGGTACGATGACTCTCAGTGAAATAAGTCACAGAGAAAAAGACACTTATCCTAAGATATCACTTATAGAGGGAATGACAAAATCGCTACACTTGAACGGCATTACAAGACAGAACAGAGTCACACATTTAGAAAACACACTATGGCTGCTTAACGGGAAAGGTGAGGTGGGGTGATGCATAAAACAAGGGTTTGAAATTAGCTCAGATACCGTTCCACAAGCCGAATATGTAATAGACAAGACCTACTCCCTGCTCAGTGAACTGGACTCAACAGCCCCTATTCACCGCCCAAGAATATATCTGACTAGTAAGAGTCTTAAAACCTATGTATTGATCTCTCTCTGGAAGTGCATCAAGAGGGTGTAAAGCGGCATAAACACAGCAGTGAAAAGCAGCTAAACCCCATTATAAAAATAGATTACATAAAAAAAAAACCCATAAAACAAAGACAGTGAAAGAGAGAGAAATTCTTACAAAATCCGTTCAGGGGCTCTGATGCAACCTGGATTGACCATATCTAGACCCACAGCTGGATGAGACATGAGGCTGGACACTCTTGGGGCTGAGAGGATTGGTGAGCTTGGGTGAGCAAACGCAGACCCTTTAAAGTCCTACTGCGTGGTACCCATGCCGTGGGCCCCAAATCTCCAGGTTCAAGGGCATCTTCCTACATCGAAAACATGCGTGGGAAACCCAGAAGATGGTACACCGTGTGATCGGGAAAGGTTTCTCAAACGCACCTCATTTCTCCTCTCCTTGTGCTCGGGTTCGCCATTCCAGCCGCTCTACTGACAATCTCCCTACTTGGAGAATCAGCACCTTTAACCTCCTGTTTCGGACAGGTCGCAATTTGGCCTGAGGATGAACGGGAAGAGGGGGAACCAATGAGAGACTAGCTCTAGGTGTTGGGACAGGCACAGGTCACTCTATTTTCCCATCAAGAAGAAGAATGAGCCACAGGCTCAGCCTGCCCCCCGGAACCAGAATAGGGCCTGAAGCAATCCTGCGCTTTGGCGGCCAGCTCCCAAAAAAGCGAGTTGACAAATGGAGCTCAGGGGCACTGCAACTCACAAACCTGCAGAGTTATAAATGATAACTCTCGTCCACAAATATATTGAGGGAAGGCAACGAGGAGGATTTGAAAGCAAGGCAGAATTGCAGGAAACAGGTTTCAGGAGGCAGACTCGACTCGCCTTGAAAGCACATGAAAAGCGGCAAAGCGTTGACAATGATGCCCTTGGCCAAAAGGGGCGTATGCGTTTTTTCCTGAATATATTCAGGAAAAAACGCATACGCCCCTTTTGGCCAACCGGGCAAGCCGGAAAGGCAAATCAGCGCTACAAAGAAGTCTCGCTTGCCATCGGTCAAAAGGGCCATGCTGAAAATAGTGTAAAAACCAGAAATGCAGGACAGGCCATGGAGACATGGGAGCCTTGCTACGCTGATGGGCGGGCTGTAAATTGCCAACAGCCACTCTGGAGAAGTGTACGGTGTGTCGTGAAACATGTAATAAGCACAGCTTAGAGAGCATAAGGCACTTCCACTCATGGGCGTATAAATCGGGAAACCTAAAAATCAACAAGACACAGGCACCCCAAAGTTTAGGGCTGCTCTGTTTCCAAGAACCTCCACTTCGGTACACCTTCAATATCCCAGGAAAGCGAAAAATGGATAAAGAAGTTGTGGTACTTAGGCACAATGGAATATCACTCAGCCATGAAATCAATGTCATAAGGCTAGTAGCAGCAGGATGAGTGGATTTAGGTACGATGACTCTCAGTGAAATAAGTCACAGAGAAAAAGACACTTATCCTAAGATATCACTTATAGAGGGAATGTCAAAATCGCTACACTTGAACGGAATTACAAAACAGAACAGAGTCACACATTTAGAAAACACACTATGGCTGCTTAACGGGAAAGGTGAGGTGGGGTGATGCATAAGACAAGGGTTTGAAATTAGCTCAGATACCGTTCCACAAGCCGAATATGTAATAGACAAGACCTACTCCCTGCTCAGTGAACTGGACTCAACAGCCCCTATTCACCGCCCAAGAATATATCTGACTAGTAAGAGTCTTAAAACCTAGGTATTGATCTCTCTCTGGAAGTGCATCAAGAGGGTGTAAAGCGGCATAAACACAGCAGTGAAAAGCAGCTAAACCCCATTATAAAAATAGATTACTTAAAAAAACCCCATAAAACAAAGACAGTGAAAGAGAGAGAAATTCTTACAAAATCCGGTCAGGGGCTCTGATGCAACCTGGATTGACCATATCTAGACCCACAGCTGGATGAGACATGAGGCTGGACACTCTTGGGGCTGAGAGGATTGGTGAGCTTGGGTGAGCAAACGCAGACCCTTTAAAGTCCTACTGCGTGGTACCCATGCCGTGGGTCCCAAATCTCCAGGTTCAAGGGCATCTTCCTACATCGAAAACATGCGTGGGAAACCCAGAAGATGGTACACCGTGTGATCGGGAAAGGTTTCTCAAACGCACCTCATTTCTCCTCTCCTTGTGCTCGGGTTCGCCATTCCAGACGCTCTACTAACAATCTCCCTACTTGGAGAATCAGCACCTTTAACCTCCTGTTTCGGACAGGTCGCAATTTGGCCTGAGGATGAACGGGAAGAGGGGGAACCAATGAGAGACTAGCTCTAGGTGTTGGGACAGGCACAGGTCACTCTATTTTCCCATCAGGAAGAAGAATGAGCCACAGGCTCAGCCTACCCCCCGGAACCAGAATACGGCCTGAAGCAATCCTGCGCTTTGGCGGCCAGCTCCCAAAAAAGCGAGTTGACAAATGGAGCTCAGGGGCACTGCAACTCACAAACCTGCAGAGTTATAAATGATAACTCTCGTCCACAAATATATTGCGGGAAGGCAACGAGGAGGATTTGAAAGCAAGGCAGAATTGCAGGAAACAGGTTTCAGGAGGCAGAGTCGACTCGCCTTGAAAGCACATGAAAAGCGGCAAAGCGTTGACAATGATGCCCTTGGCCAAAAAGGGCGTATGCGTTTTTTCCTGAATATATTCAGGAAAAAACGCATACGCCCTTTTTGGCCAACCAGGCAAGCCCGAAAGGCAAATCAGCGCTACAAAGAAGTCTCGCTTGCCATCGGTCAAAAGGGCCATGCTGAAAAAAGTGTAAAAACCAGAAATGCAGGACAGGCCATGGAGACATGGGAGCCTTGCTACGCTGATGGGCGGGCTGTAAATTGCCAGCAGCCACTCTGGAGAAGTGTACGGTGTGTCCTGAAATATGTAATAAGCACAGGTTAGAGAGCATAGGGCACTTCCACTCATAGGCGTATAAATCGGGAAACCTAAAAATCAACAAGACACAGGCACCCCAAAGATTAGGGCTGCTCTGTTTCCAAGAACCTCCACTTCGCTACACCTTCAATATCCCAGGAAAGCGAAAAATGGATAAAGAAGTTGTGGTACTTAGGCAGAATGGAATATCACTCAGCTATGAAATCAATGTCATAAGGCTAGTAGCAGCAGGATGAGTGGATTTAGGTACGATGACTCTCAGTGAAATAAGTCACAGAGAAAAAGACACTTATCCTAAGATATCACTTATAGAGGGAATGACAAAATCGCTACACTTGAACGGCATTACAAGACAGAACAGAGTCACACATTTAGAAAACACACTATGGCTGCTTAACGGGAAAGGTGAGGTGGGGTGATGCATAAAACAAGGGTTTGAAATTAGCTCAGATACCGTTCCACAAGCCGAATATGTAATAGACAAGACCTACTCCCTGCTCAGTGAACTGGACTCAACAGCCCCTATTCACCGCCCAAGAATATATCTGACTAGTAAGAGTCTTAAAACCTATGTATTGATCTCTCTCTGGAAGTGCATCAAGAGGGTGTAAAGCGGCATAAACACAGCAGTGAAAAGCAGCTAAACCCCATTATAAAAATAGATTACATAAAAAAAAAATCCATAAAACAAAGACAGTGAAAGAGAGAGAAATTCTTACAAAATCCGTTCAGGGGCTCTGATGCAACCTGGATTGACCATATCTAGACCCACAGCTGGATGAGACATGAGGCTGGACACTCTTGGGGCTGAGAGGATTGGTGAGCTTGGGTGAGCAAACGCAGACCCTTTAAAGTCCTACTGCGTGGTACCCATGCCGTGGGCCCCAAATCTCCAGGTTCAAGGGCATCTTCCTACATCGAAAACATGCGTGGGAAACCCAGAAGATGGTACACCGTGTGATCGGGAAAGGTTTCTCAAACGCACCTCATTTCTCCTCTCCTTGTGCTCGGGTTCGCCATTCCAGCCGCTCTACTGACAATCTCCCTACTTGGAGAATCAGCACCTTTAACCTCCTGTTTCGGACAGGTCGCAATTTGGCCTGAGGATGAACGGGAAGAGGGGGAACCAATGAGAGACTAGCTCTAGGTGTTGGGACAGGCACAGGTCACTCTATTTTCCCATCAAGAAGAAGAATGAGCCACAGGCTCAGCCTGCCCCCCGGAACCAGAATAGGGCCTGAAGCAATCCTGCGCTTTGGCGGCCAGCTCCCAAAAAAGCGAGTTGACAAATGGAGCTCAGGGGCACTGCAACTCACAAACCTGCAGAGTTATAAATGATAACTCTCGTCCACAAATATATTGAGGGAAGGCAACGAGGAGGATTTGAAAGCAAGGCAGAATTGCAGGAAACAGGTTTCAGGAGGCAGACTCGACTCGCCTTGAAAGCACATGAAAAGCGGCAAAGCGTTGACAATGATGCCCTTGGCCAAAAGGGGCGTATGCGTTTTTTCCTGAATATATTCAGGAAAAAACGCATACGCCCCTTTTGGCCAACCGGGCAAGCCGGAAAGGCAAATCAGCGCTACAAAGAAGTCTCGCTTGCCATCGGTCAAAAGGGCCATGCTGAAAATAGTGTAAAAACCAGAAATGCAGGACAGGCCATGGAGACATGGGAGCCTTGCTACGCTGATGGGCGGGCTGTAAATTGCCAACAGCCACTCTGGAGAAGTGTACGGTGTGTCGTGAAACATGTAATAAGCACAGCTTAGAGAGCATAAGGCACTTCCACTCATGGGCGTATAAATCGGGAAACCTAAAAATCAACAAGACACAGGCACCCCAAAGTTTAGGGCTGCTCTGTTTCCAAGAACCTCCACTTCGGTACACCTTCAATATCCCAGGAAAGCGAAAAATGGATAAAGAAGTTGTGGTACTTAGGCACAATGGAATATCACTCAGCCATGAAATCAATGTCATAAGGCTAGTAGCAGCAGGATGAGTGGATTTAGGTACGATGACTCTCAGTGAAATAAGTCACAGAGAAAAAGACACTTATCCTAAGATATCACTTATAGAGGGAATGTCAAAATCGCTACACTTGAACGGAATTACAAAACAGAACAGAGTCACACATTTAGAAAACACACTATGGCTGCTTAACGGGAAAGGTGAGGTGGGGTGATGCATAAGACAAGGGTTTGAAATTAGCTCAGATACCGTTCCACAAGCCGAATATGTAATAGACAAGACCTACTCCCTGCTCAGTGAACTGGACTCAACAGCCCCTATCCACCGCCCAAGAATATATCTGACTAGTAAGAGTCTTAAAACCTAGGTATTGATCTCTCTCTGGAAGTGCATCAAGAGGGTGTAAAGCGGCATAAACACAGCAGTGAAAAGCAGCTAAACCCCATTATAAAAATAGATTACTTAAAAAAACCCCATAAAACAAAGACAGTGAAAGAGAGAGAAATTCTTACAAAATCCGGTCAGGGGCTCTGATGCAACCTGGATTGACCATATCTAGACCCACAGCTGGATGAGACATGAGGCTGGACACTCTTGGGGCTGAGAGGATTGGTGAGCTTGGGTGAGCAAACGCAGACCCTTTAAAGTCCTACTGCGTGGTACCCATGCCGTGGGTCCCAAATCTCCAGGTTCAAGGGCATCTTCCTACATCGAAAACATGCGTGGGAAACCCAGAAGATGGTACACCGTGTGATCGGGAAAGGTTTCTCAAACGCACCTCATTTCTCCTCTCCTTGTGCTCGGGTTCGCCATTCCAGACGCTCTACTAACAATCTCCCTACTTGGAGAATCAGCACCTTTAACCTCCTGTTTCGGACAGGTCGCAATTTGGCCTGAGGATGAACGGGAAGAGGGGGAACCAATGAGAGACTAGCTCTAGGTGTTGGGACAGGCACAGGTCACTCTATTTTCCCATCAGGAAGAAGAATGAGCCACAGGCTCAGCCTGCCCCCCGGAACCAGAATAGGGCCTGAAGCAATCCTGCGCTTTGGCGGACAGCTCCCAAAAAAGCGAGTTGACAAATGGAGCTCAGGGGCACTGCAACTCACAAACCTGCAGAGTTATAAATGATAACTCTCGTCCACAAATATATTGAGGGAAGGCAACGAGGAGGATTTGAAAGCAAGGCAGAATTGCAGGAAACAGGTTTCAGGAGGCAGAGTCGACTCGCCTTGAAAGCACATGAAAAGCGGCAAAGCGTTGACAATGATGCCCTTGGCCAAAAAGGGCGTATGCGTTTTTTCCTGAATATATTCAGGAAAAAACGCATACGCCCTTTTTGGCCAACCAGGCAAGCCGGAAAGGCAAATCAGCGCTACAAAGAAGTCTCGCTTGCCATCGGTCAAAAGGGCCATGCTGAAAAAAGTGTAAAAACCAGAAATGCAGGACAGGCCATGTAGACATGGGAGCCTTGCTACGCTGATGGGCGGGCTGTAAATTGCCAACAGCCACTCTGGAGAAGTGTACGGTGTGTCCTGAAACATGTAGTAAGCACAGCTTAGAGAGCATAGGGCACTTCCACTCATGGGCGTATAAATCGGGAAACCTAAAAATCAACAAGACACAGGCACCCCAAAGTTTAGGGCTGCTCTGTTTCCAAGAACCTCCACTTCGGTACACCTTCAATATCCCAGGAAAGCGAAAAATGGATAAAGAAGTTGTGGTACTTAGGCACAATGGAATATCACTCAGCCATGAAATCAATGTCATAAGGCTAGTAGCAGCAGGATGAGTGGATTTAGGTACGATGACTCTCAGTGAAATAAGTCACAGAGAAAAAGACACTTATCCTAAGATATCACTTATAGAGGGAATGACAAAATCGCTACACTTGAACGGCATTACAAGACAGAACAGAGTCACACATTTAGAAAACACACTATGGCTGCTTAACGGGAAAGGTGAGGTGGGGTGATGCATAAAACAAGGGTTTGAAATTAGCTCAGATACCGTTCCACAAGCCGAATATGTAATAGACAAGACCTACTCCCTGCTCAGTGAACTGGACTCAACAGCCCCTATTCACCGCCCAAGAATATATCTGACTAGTAAGAGTCTTAAAACCTATGTATTGATCTCTCTCTGGAAGTGCATCAAGAGGGTGTAAAGCGGCATAAACACAGCAGTGAAAAGCAGCTAAACCCCATTATAAAAATAGATTACATAAAAAAAAAACCCATAAAACAAAGACAGTGAAAGAGAGAGAAATTCTTACAAAATCCGTTCAGGGGCTCTGATGCAACCTGGATTGACCATATCTAGACCCACAGCTGGATGAGACATGAGGCTGGACACTCTTGGGGCTGAGAGGATTGGTGAGCTTGGGTGAGCAAACGCAGGACCCTTTAAAGTCCTACTGCGTGGTACCCATGCCGTGGGCCCCAAATCTCCAGGTTCAAGGGCATCTTCCTACATCGAAAACATGCGTGGGAAACCAGAAGATGGTACACCGTGTGATCGGGAAAGGTTTCTCAAACGCACCTCATTTCTCCTCTCCTTGTGCTCGGGTTCGCCATTCCAGCCGCTCTACTGACAATCTCCCTACTTGGAGAATCAGCACCTTTAACCTCCTGTTTCGGACAGGTCGCAATTTGGCCTGAGGATGAACGGGAAGAGGGGGAACCAATGAGAGACTAGCTCTAGGTGTTGGGACAGGCACAGGTCACTCTATTTTCCCATCAAGAAGAAGAATGAGCCACAGGCTCAGCCTGCCCCCCGGAACCAGAATAGGGCCTGAAGCAATCCTGCGCTTTGGCGGCCAGCTCCCAAAAAAAGCGAGTTGACAAATGGAGCTCAGGGGCACTGCAACTCACAAACCTGCAGAGTTATAAATGATAACTCTCGTCCACAAATATATTGAGGGAAGGCAACGAGGAGGATTTGAAAGCAAGGCAGAATTGCAGGAAACAGGTTTCAGGAGGCAGACTCGACTCGCCTTGAAAGCACATGAAAAGCGGCAAAGCGTTGACAATGATGCCCTTGGCCAAAAGGGGCGTATGCGTTTTTTCCTGAATATATTCAGGAAAAAACGCATACGCCCCCTTTTGGCCAACCGGGCAAGCCGGAAAGGCAAATCAGCGCTACAAAGAAGTCTCGCTTGCCATCGGTCAAAAGGGCCATGCTGAAAATAGTGTAAAAACCAGAAATGCAGGACAGGCCATGGAGACATGGGAGCCTTGCTACGCTGATGGGCGGGCTGTAAATTGCCAACAGCCACTCTGGAGAAGTGTACGGTGTGTCGTGAAACATGTAATAAGCACAGCTTAGAGAGCATAAGGCACTTCCACTCATGGGCGTATAAATCGGGAAACCTAAAAATCAACAAGACACAGGCACCCAAAGTTTAGGGCTGCTCTGTTTCCAAGAACCTCCACTTCGGTACACCTTCAATATCCCAGGAAAGCGAAAAATGGATAAAGAAGTTGTGGTACTTAGGCACAATGGAATATCACTCAGCCATGAAATCAATGTCATAAGGCTAGTAGCAGCAGGATGAGTGGATTTAGGTACGATGACTCTCAGTGAAATAAGTCACAGAGAAAAAGACACTTATCCTAAGATATCACTTATAGAGGGAATGTCAAAATCGCTACACTTGAACGGGAATTACAAAACAGAACAGAGTCACACATTAGAAAACACACTATGGCTGCTTAACGGGAAAGGTGAGGTGGGGTGATGCATAAGACAAGGGTTTGAAATTAGCTCAGATACCGTTCCACAAGCCGAATATGTAATAGACAAGACCTACTCCCTGCTCAGTGAACTGGACTCAACAGCCCCTATTCACCGCCCAAGATATATCTGACTAGTAAGAGTCTTAAAACCTAGGTATTGATCTCTCTCTGGAAGTGCATCAAGAGGGTGTAAAGCGGCATAAACACAGCAGTGAAAAGCAGCTAAACCCCATTATAAAAATAGATTACTTAAAAAAACCCATAAAACAAAGACAGTGAAAGAGAGAGAAATTCTTACAAAATCCGGTCAGGGGCTCTGATGCAACCTGGATTGACCATATCTAGACCCACAGCTGGATGAGACATGAGGCTGGACACTCTTGGGGCTGAGAGGATTGGTGAGCTTGGGTGAGCAAACGCAGACCCTTAAAGTCCTACTGCGTGGTACCCATGCCGTGGGTCCCAAATCTCCAGGTTCAAGGGCATCTTCCTACATCGAAAACATGCGTGGGAAACCCAGAAGATGGTACACCGTGTGATCGGGAAAGGTTTCTCAAACGCACCTCATTTCTCCTCTCCTTGTGCTCGGGTTCGCCATTCCAGACGCTCTACTAACAATCTCCCTACTTGGAGAATCAGCACCTTTAACCTCCTGTTTCGGACAGGTCGCAATTTGGCCTGAGGATGAACGGGAAGAGGGGGAACCAATGAGAGACTAGCTCTAGGTGTTGGGACAGGCACAGGTCACTCTATTTTCCCATCAGGAAGAAGAATGAGCCACAGGCTCAGCCTACCCCCCGGAACCAGAATACGGCCTGAAGCAATCCTGCGCTTTGGCGGCCAGCTCCCAAAAAAGCGAGTTGACAAATGGAGCTCAGGGCACTGCAACTCACAAACTGCAGAGTTATAAATGATAACTCTCGTCCACAAATATATTGCGGAAGGCAACGAGGAGGATTTGAAAGCAAGGCAGAATTGCAGGAAACAGGTTTCAGGAGGCAGAGTCGACTCGCCTTGAAAGCACATGAAAAGCGGCAAAGCGTTGACAATGATGCCCTTGGCCAAAAGGGCGTATGCGTTTTTTCCTGAATATATTCAGGAAAAAACGCATACGCCCTTTTTGGCCAACCAGGCAAGCCCGAAAGGCAAATCAGCGCTACAAAGAAGTCTCGCTTGCCATCGGTCAAAAGGGCCATGCTGAAAAAAGTGTAAAAACCAGAAATGCAGGACAGGCCATGGAGACATGGAG